>NW_026586733.1:0-6468 GCF_907164565.1 Psammomys obesus | reverse complement strand
ACCCACCGGTGGGGGATTCAATCAGCTTTAACTCACCTGGCTAAACCGAGGAAGGGATCCTGGTTCCGCCAGGCGCTTGGTCGCCAGCCCAGAGCTACACACCAGCATGATCTGGTCACTGTCTCAGACTGATCTGTGGGCCCAGAACATCACAGACTGGATTTTCCAGTTGAGAGATAACCCCACAGAGCAGGAAAAGATTGGGATCTGCCAGAGACCAAGAATCCCATGCACGTAATCATGACAGATGCTGGCGCCAGAGGCTGCAATTAGCTTTGACCACCTGGATAGATTGCTTGCTGAGATCAGGAACCACCCCCCACCTGACTCCCCCAACTGATTCCCCCACCTCACTTCCCCACCTCATCCCACCACCTGATTTCCTCACCGGACCGGAATCACAAGATAGCCTCCCGTCCTTCTCCCTCCAATTTTTTACTTCCTTATTCTTTGAGCTTAAAAGCAAAAGCTTTGCCCCACAATAAACGGCACTTTGACAAGGAAAACTGCTTGGTCCCGTTCTTCTCTCTCACCCGTTTTTCTTCAGGCTTAGCCCTCTTCGAAGACCCACGAATTACTAGTCCCACAGGCAGGTACAGGGACTGACCTTAGGTCACCCAGACATCCCCTGGAAAAGACTTGGGTTCCACGGGCACCCCAGGAGCCAGCCCGGAGCCAGAGTCAGGGACCCAGGCACCTGCACAGAGCCCTGCCTGCACACCTGATTCGCCGCCTCAGATAGAACTGTGAGCACACCAGGGCACCAGGCACCAGAGACAACATTTCACTGGCAGGTGCAAACACACAGGTAGGGAAACGGCTGGTCTTATCTCAGAGCACTTGGCCTACACCCCTGCCCCGAAAAGGTCTCAGCAAACACAGTGTAGGAGCAGCAACAGCTTACTAAATTCAGAGCAAGAAACCCAGGGAAAGGGAAACTGTCTCCAAGTCTTCACCTGGTGAGAGGAGAGTTCATGGACTACCAAAGAGCCAAGTTACCCCACAGGACCATACCCCTGAGAAAAGCTGTGGTAATTCTCTGAGAAGGACTAGCCATTTGGTGACCATCACCAAAAAGCTGAGGAAGGCTTCTTCAGGAACAAACATTGAACTGCCAAGCAGATTTCCCCCCACCCCCATCCCAATATAGCAGCAGGCATTAAAACCTAACAGCTAACCAGAAAAGAAAATCTTCCCGCCACATAATAATCAAAACAGTAAGTATATAGAACAAAGAAAAAATACTAAAAGCTGCAAGGGAAAAAGGCCAAGTAACATATAATGGCAAACCCATTAGAATCACACCTGACTTTTCAACAGAGACTATGAAAGCCAGAAGGGCATGGACAGATATCATGCAGACCCTAAGGGGACATAGATGTCAGCCTAGGCTACTATACCTTGCAAAACTCTCAGTACTCATAGATGGAGAAAACAAGATATTCAATGACAAAAACAAATTTCAACAATACCTACACACAAATCCAGCATTACAGAAGACATTGGAAGGGAAAACACAACCCAAGAAAATTAGCTTCTGTCAAGAAAACACAGGAAAAAATTAACCTTACTACATTAAAACAAAAAGCAACCAAGCACACAACCTTATGACCACAGCCAACATTAAAATTAAAGCATCTAACAGCCACTGGTCATTAATCTCTCTCAACATCAATGGACTCAACTCTCCAGTAAAAAGACACAGATTAACAGAATGGATATGTAATCAAAACCCAGCAATCCATTGCATACCAGAAACACACCTAAGGCACAAAGATAGACATTACCTGAGGGTAAAAAGTTGGAAGACGAATTTCCAAGCAAATGGACCCAGGAAAGAAGCAGGAGTAGCCATTCTAATATCTGATAAAATAGACTTTCAATCAAAATTAATCCAAAGAGATGGGGAAGGACACTTCATACTCATCAAAGGAAAATTCCACCAAGAAGACATCACAATCCTGAACATCTATGCCCCAGATACAAGAGCACCCACATTTGTGAAAAAAACATTGATAAAATTTAAACCACTTATAGATTCCCCACACATTCATAGTGGGAGACTTCAACACCCCACTCTCAACAAAGGACAGGTCAACAAAACAAAATTAAACAAAGAAACAATATCTCTGACAGAGGTCATGAATCAAATGGACCTCACAGACATTTACAGAACTTTACACCCAATCACAAAAGAATTTACCTTCTTCTCAGCACCTCATGAAACCTTCTCCAAAATAGACCATATAGTTGGTCACAAAGCAAGTCTCAACCGATACAAGAAGATTGAAATAATCCCTTGTATCTTGTCTGATCACCATGGAATAAAGCTGGACCTCAACAACAACAGAAATAGCAAAAAGCCTACACACACATGGAAACTGAACAACTTGTTACTAAATGACAGCTGGGTTAGGGAAGAAATAAAGAAAGAAATTAAAGTCTTCCTAGAACTCAATGAAAATGAATACACAACATACCCAAACTTGTGGGATACAATGAAAGCAGTGCTAAGAGGAAAGTTCATAGCACTAAGTGCCTTCAAGAAGAAATTCGAGACAGCTCATTCAACCAACTTAATGGCCCACTTAAAAATCCTAGAAAAAGAAGAAGCAGACACACCAAAAAGGAATAGATGGCTGGAAAAAATCAAACTCAGGGCTGAAATCAATCAATTAGAAACAAATAAAACAATTCAAAGAATCAATGAAACCAAGAGCTGGTTCTTTGAGAAAATCAACAAGATCGACAAACCTTTAGCCAAGCTAACTAAAAGGCAGATAAACACTACCCAAATCAAAGAAATCAGAAATAAAATGGGAGAAATAACTACAGACACTGAGGAAATCCAAACAATCATTAGGACTTACTTTAAAAGTCTATATGCCATAAAATATGAAAATCTTAATGAAATGGACAATTCTCTTGATCGATTTGACTTACCAAAGCTGAATCAGGACCAGGTAAATCAATGAAATAGTCCTATATCCCCCAAAGAAATAGAAGCAGTCATCAAAAGTCTCCCATCCAAAAAAAGCCCAGGACCAGATGGCTTCAGCACAGAATGCTACCAGACCTTCAAAGAAGAGCTAACTCCAATTCTCTTCAAACTATTCCACAAAATAGAAACAGAAGGAATATTAACAAACTCATTCTATGAAGCCACAGTCACCTTGGTACCTAAACCTCACAAAGACTCAACAAAGAAAGAGAATTTCAGGCCAATCTCCCTTATGAACATTGATGCAAAAATACTTAACAAAACACTTGCAAACCGAATACAAGAACTTATCAAAGATATTATCCACTATGACCAAGTAGGCTTCATCCCAGGTATGCAAGTGTTGTTCAGTATACTGAAATCCATCAATGTGATCCACCGTATTAACAAACTGAAAGAAAAAAAAAACACATGATAATCTCCCTAGATGCTGAAAAAGCATTTGACAAAATCCAACATCCATTCATGTTTAAAGTATTGGAGAGATCAGGGATACAAGACACATATTTAAAAATAGTAAAGGCGATATAAAGCATGTCTATAGCCAACAACAAATTAATGGAGAGAAACTTAAAGCAATCCCACTGAAATCAGGGACAAGACAAGGTTGCCCACTCTCTCCATATCTCTTCAACATAGAGCTGGAAGTCCTTGCTAGAGCAATAAGACAGTTGAAGGAGATCAAGGGGATACAGATGGGAAAGGAAGAAGTCAAATTATCACTATTTGCAGGTGATATGCTAGTATATATGAGTGACCCCAAAAACTCTACCAGGGAACTCCTACAGCTGATAAACACCTTCAGCAAAGTGGCCAGATACAAAATTAACTCAAAAAAAATCAGTAGCACTCCTGTATACAAAAGACAAAAGGGCTGAGAAAGAAATGAGTGAAACAACACCCTTCACAATAGTCACAAATGACATAAAGTGTCTTGGTGTAACCCTAACCAAGCAAGTCAAAGACTTGTATGAAAAAAATTTCAAGTCTCTGAAGAAAGAATTAGAAGAAGATATGAGAAGATGGAAAGATCTCCCATGCTCATGGCTTGGCAGGATTAGCATAGTAAAAATCGCCATCTTACCAAAAGCATCTACAGATTTAATGCAATTCCCATCAAATTGTCAACATAATTCTTTGTAGACCTGGAAAGAAAAATTCTCAACTTGTATGGAATAACAAGCAACGGAGAATTTCCAAAAAAAATCCTCTACAATAAAAGATCTTCTGGAGGTATCTCCATCCCTGATCTTAAGCTGTACTATACAGCAACAGTTATAAAAACTGCATGGTACTGGCATAGAAACAGAATGGTGGATCAATGGAACCAAAGAGAAGACAAAGAAATAAACCCACACACTTATGGAACCTGATTTTTGACAAAGATGCCAAAACCATACAATGGAAAAAGGATAGTATCTTCAACAAATGGTGCTGGTCCAACTGGATGTCTACATGTAGAAAAATGAAAATAGATCCATACTTATCACCCTGCACAAATCTGAAGTCCAAGTGGATCAAAGACCTCAACATAAAACCAGACACAATAAATCTGCTAGAAAATAAAGTGGGGAATACCCTAGATCTCATTGGTACAGGAGAAAACTTCCTGAACAGAACACCAACAGCACAGGCTCTAAGAGCAGCAATCAATAAATGGGACCTCATGAAACTGAAAAGCTTCTGTAAAGCAAAGGACAGTGTCATCAAAACAAAGCTACTTCCTACAGATTTGGAAAGAATCTCCACCAACCTTTTATTTGACAGAGGACTCATATCCAGTATATATAAAGAACTAAAGAAGCTG
Source organism: Psammomys obesus (assembly GCF_907164565.1). NCBI lineage: Eukaryota > Metazoa > Chordata > Mammalia > Rodentia > Muridae > Psammomys > Psammomys obesus. Next base: position 1,660 of record NW_026586733.1, on the reverse strand, counting down.
AAAAGCAGCAAACCAAGTAATCCACTTAAAAAATGGGGAACAGAGCTAAAGAGAGAATTCTCTGTAGAAGAATATCGAATGGCAGAGAAGCACTTAAAGAAATGCTCAACCTCATTAGCCATTAGGGAAATGCAAATCAAAACAACCCTTAGATTTCACCTTACACCCATCAGAATGGCCAAGATGAAAAACTCAAGTGACAACACATGCTGCAGAGGTTTTGGAGAAAGGGGAACCCTTCTCCACTGCTGGTGGGAATGTAAACTTGTACAACCACTCTGGAAATCAATCTGACGCTTTCTCAGACAACTAGGAATAGCACTTCCTCAAGATCCAGCCATACCACTCCTAGGCATATACCCCAAAAAGGCTCAAGTACACAAAAAGGACATTTGCTCAACCATGTTTGTAGCAGCTTTATTTATAATAGCCAGAAGCTGGAAACAGCCCAGATGTCCCTCAACTGAAGAATGGATGCAGAAAAAAGAAAACTGTGGTACATCTATACAATGGAATATTACTCAGCAACGAAAAATAAGGAAATCACGAAATTTGCAGGTAAATGGTGGGACCTGGAAAGGATCATCCTGAGTGAGTTGTCCCAAAAGCAAAAAGACACACACGGTATATACTCACTCATATAAATATGCAACATAGAATAAACCCACAAAAATCTGTACATCTAAACAAACTAAGCAAAATGAGAACCCTAACTAAAATTGCTCAATCCCCATCCTGAAAGGCATAGAGGATGGACATCAGAAGAAAAAGAAAACAGGATACAACCTAGGAACCTGCTACAGAGGGCCCCTGAAAGCCTCTGCTGTGCAGACTGTCAAAGCAGAGGCTGAGCCTGATGGCCAACTGACAGGCAGAATGAATGGAATTTTATGTAAGAAGTGGGAAATAGTAAGAGCTGGAGAGGACAGGAACTCCACAAGGAGAGCAACAGAACACAGTTCAACAATTTGAACACAGGGAACTTCCCAGAGACTCATACTCCAACCAAGGAATATCCGTGGAGATAACCTAGAACCCTGACAATGCAGCCACTTCTGATGAGAACTGATAGCCTAAGATCAGAAAGAAGGAGAGGAGGACCTCCCCTATCAGTGGACTTGGGGAGGGACATGCATGCAGAAATGGGGGGAGATGGGACAGGGAGGGGAGGAGGGAGGGGCTTATGGGGGGATACAAAATGAATAAAGTGTAATAAATAAAAGTTAAAAAAGGCAAAAAAGTAAATAAAATGTAATTAATATAAAAAATTAAAATTAAAAAATAAAAAAGAACCTTGAAGTGGAATTAATATATATGCAAAGTTAAACCAAACTTTTTGCACATAAAAGTTAGTAAAGACTAAATATTAATATTACTATAGTCTTTTCTAACCATTTATGCTTTTCTTCTTCTATGTGGGTCATAAGACCCTAGAGAATAGGTATGGTCTCCTGGTGTCCTCCATTCCCTCTGACTTGTATAGTTTTTCCTCCACACTTCCCAGAATTTCCCAGAGCTCTGAGGGAAGGATACCTCCAATTTAACTCTCACTTCACATAATGTTAGCTGTGTGTCTCTCAACCCACCCCTATATGTTCCCAAGGAGAATATGTCTCACTGAATCAACTAAATAGGGTTCATATGGGCTCTCAAATACTGA
>NW_026586732.1:0-1498 GCF_907164565.1 Psammomys obesus | reverse complement strand
CTGGGTTAAGCAGTCTTTGCCTGTCTGCCAGTTATCTGCTCTAAGCTGTACCTTGTGAACATAAAACAGACCGTTATGACTTATAACTATGCCATATCTGTATGTAACTCTTTTAGGACCACCTCTATCTACCCTGACATCACAGATCCAGAAGACTAGAAGTGACCCAGGCTGTTCAGTGGGTTTTCACGCAGATTCACGGAGCTCTGCTGAAGGGAGGAAAGAGCTTAGCCTGACGAAGCCTGGAGAGCCTTGGTCTCTAGAATCTGGTACCAGGACTCCCACAGACCACAGAATGGAAGGTGAGTAAACCAGTTCTCATCTCGGCAGCTCACCCACGCAAAGGACTGAGGAAAGTGCAGGTTGCAGCTGCTAGGACTCTGGGATGGAGACAGAAGTTCACCTAACTGTCCGTGGTGGCTGGGGTGGTGAGAGATCAGTGAGGCAGTTTTGTGGCAGGCGGTGGAGAGTTGGAAACAGGGTCCCAGGGAGTGGCTGAGACCCACAAGAAGCACCAGGAGAGAAAACAAAACTGTTACGATGGGGTAGAAAAATCCCAATGTGCCAAGACAACGTGAGAGCCCGTTTCCTGGCACCAATGTTACCATAATGATTAAGACCACCACCCAACATATTTGCTATAAAAAGGGATTACTGTGGGAAAAGGGGAGGGGGAGAGAGGAGGGCACCGGAGACAGAGAGAGAAAGAGACAGACAGACTGAAAGAAACCGAGAGAGAACAAGAGAAAAGAGTAAGAGACAGTGGGGTGGCGAGCGTGTCATTTTTACTGTGTGCACACCTGGGGGCACGCCTGGCCTGGCAGCAGGCGATGATGTCAGCGGTTGCTAGGGTCATGAAGGGCAGGCTAGTGGGACCACCTGTAGAGTAACATTTCAAGACCTGGAGGAGACAGGAGCTCCACAAGGAGAGCAACAGAACAAAACATACCTGGGCACAGAGCTCTTTTCTGAGACTTATGCTCCAACCAAGGACCATTCATGGAGATAGCCCAGAACCCCTGCACAGATGTAGCCCATGGCAGCTCAGTATCCAAGTGGTTTTCTGAATAAGGGGAACAGGGACTGTCTCTAACATAAACTCAGCTGCTGGATTTTGATCACCTGCCCTGAGGGGGGAGAAGCCTTGCCAGGCTACAGAGAAAGACAATGAAGCCAGTCCTGATGAGACCAGATAGGATAGGGGCAGATGGAAGGGGAGGAGGACCTCCCCTATCACTGGAGTTAGAGAGGGACATGAGAGGTGATGAAGGATGGAGGATGGGATTGGGAGGGAATAAGGAAGGGGGCTACAGGTGGCATACAAAGTGAATAGACTCTAATTAATATAAAAAATTAAAATTAAGAACTGACAAACTTAGGCAGAGATGGTGAGGCAGGAATGGGGAGGCTGTGCTCAGAAAAGCTGCTTCCTGCTGGGAAGACCTTAAGAGAAAGGGGAGGGGAGCTGATGAAGTCCTGGGGTTGCCGGATGTTTCAC
>NW_026586731.1:0-1081 GCF_907164565.1 Psammomys obesus | reverse complement strand
AGGCATGGGTGCACAAATGTGGGCAAGTAAGCCTGGGTTTGTGTGTGAAAGTGTGCCTTGAAGGACAGGCTACCATAGGGTGTAGATACCTGGAATGTAGGACTTCGGAGCAGGAGGGGGCGCAGGTGCTGGTTCTGTTTAGGATGCAATGAGAATATGCATGTTCCCTGAATACCTCAGTGGCCTTCAGGCTTGTACTGATCTCATGGTATTCAGATCTGTCTGGGATTCAGGAATTTTTTGTTTGGACTCCCTTGTTGACCAACAGGACAGGGGACTCAATGTTGAGAACACTGAACCAAGAATCCCTGTTTCCCACAGTGTGTGCATGGGTGATAAGGATCCGATATGTGGCTGCTACGTTAGAGGAACCATGGATCTGGGCCTCTTCTTGCATTCACTGGAAGGCGCACCAACTTGCTAGCAGGGTTAATAAGAAAGAATAGGGGCTCTCCCTGTTCTGTACTCTCAATTCTGGCCTACAAGGGCAAGTGTGAGTCTAGGAGATCAGTCAGCTCACTGGTGTCCACTGTTTGTCTGCTGGGCAGAGAGACCCTTACTTGTGGTGGCTACTTCTGTTGTCTCAATCATGGAGCATGGAAGCTCCTTTATGGCTAGCTGCCAACCAGCTTCCACTGCTGCAGACTTGGGAGGCAAGGACAGTTGCGCCCTGGGAGGACCTGTGAATCATGTACTGCTGCCTGCCACTGCCTGCCTTTACTGTCTCAGTTACTGAGCTGGGCTTGGAACAGCAGGCCCTGCAGTCCCATTGAAGCCCGTCAAGGGGAAGTACAGGGGAGTTGAATATTTTCCACTCTCAATCCCTGGAGACATTATCAAGTTACCTGGATCCAAAAGGTCTCAAATCACAGCTTGTTCCCTCTCCCCCAGGAAGTCTCATTGTCAATGGTCTGGCTTTAGCAGCCTCTCCACTCTCCAATTTTGGAGTTTCAGGTCCTTTGCTCCTCAGTTATGGTACGATCCGTTTGCAAACATCTTCAATTGTCAAGTTAAAAAATAACTGAATAAAATAATTTCAAACCTAATTCAAGATCACATAAAATATATCATCCACCATGAC
>NW_026586730.1:0-1408 GCF_907164565.1 Psammomys obesus | reverse complement strand
ACCAACTTGTTCATAGTAATTCTATAAATTATATTTAGTGTTTTTTTTTCATAATTGTAGGTTTAGTTGAACATATTTTACACTTACCATCTCCTTGAGAATCAAGAAAAACCAGAGCTGTGTCACTGAGTTCATATTCCTGGGGCTTTCACAGAACTCAGAAGTTGAGAAAGTACTATTTGTTGTATTTTTGATGATCTACCTTGCAACTGTTGGAGGCAACATGATAATTGTGGTGACCATCATCTACAGCCCTGCACTGCTGGGCTTCCCCATGTACTTCTTCTTGATATTCCTGTCCTTACTGGATGCATGCACCTCTTCTACTGTAACACCCAAGATGATTGTAGACTTCTTCTATGAGAGAAAGACCATTTTCTTTGGCTGTTGCATGACACAACTATTTGCTGTCCACTTCTTCACTGGAATGGAGGTGATTCTCTTGTCAGCCATGGCCTATGACCACTATGTAGCCATTTGCAAGCCCCTTCACTACTCTTCCATCATGAACTGGAAGCTCTGTGGCAATCTTGTGATGGTGGCCTGGACAGGAGATTTCTTGCATTCTATCAGACAAATTATCTTCACTTTGCAGCTGCCCTTCTGTGGACCCAATATTATTGATCATTACATGTGTGACTTGTTCCCATTGCTGAAGCTTGCCTGCACTGACACATACATATTTGTCATTTTGGTGTTTGCCAACAGTGGGTCTATATGAATCATAATCTTCTCTATTTTGCTTGTCTCGTATGGTGTCATCTTGTACTCTTTGAGAGCTCACAGCTCTGAAGGGAAATTTAAAGCTCTCTCCACCTGTGGATCCCACATTACTGTTGTGTTTTTTTCTCTTTTCCATGCATATTAACATATGCAAGGCCTACATCTGCATTCTCCTTTGAGAAAAATGCTGTTGTGTTTACCACAGTCTTGACACCATTGCTCAATCCTATGGTTTACACTTTCAGGAATAATAAAATGAAGAATTCAAGCACAAAATTGTGAAATAAACTGATATTTGCTGAAAAATATGAAAAAGTACCATTACTATGTTCTGGAATTAGATTTGTGAGTAACGTAATTTTATGCTGTTCAAAAAGAAATACATACTATCCAGTTCATGAAGTGAAGGTGAGAGCATACCCCACGGTGGGGGATTCGATCAGCTTTAACTCACCCGGCAAAACCGCGGAAGAGATCCCGGTTCCCCCAGGCGCTTGGTCGCCAGCCCAGAGCTACCCGCCAGCGCGATCTGGTCACGGTCCCAGACTGAACTGTGGGCCCACAACACCATAGACTGGATTTCCCAGTCGAGAGATAACCCCACGGAGCAGGAAACAATTGGGACCGACCCCAGGTTACCCAGACATCCCCTGGAAAAGACTCGGGTTCCGCGGGTGCCCCAGGA
>NW_026586729.1:0-3834 GCF_907164565.1 Psammomys obesus | reverse complement strand
CTCCCCAAGTCCACTGATAGGGGAGGTCCTCCTCTCCCTCCCTATGATCATTGTCTATCAGGGATCATCACAAACAGCTTCACTGTCTTCCTCTGTGGCCTGGTAATGTTGCTTCCCCCTCAGGGGTAGGTGCTCAAAGAGCAGGCCAATCAGTTCATGTCAGAGACAGTCCCTATTCCCATAGCAAGGGAACCCACTTGGACACTGAACTGCCATGGACAACATCTGTACAGGGTTCTAATTTATCTCCATCAGTGGTCCTTGGTTAGAGTATCAGTCTCAGAAAAGATCCCTGTGCCCAGATTTTTTTTTGGTTCTGTTGCTCTCCTTGTGGAGTATGTGTCCTCTCCAGGTTTTATTATTTCCTACTCCTTTTGTGAAGTTCTTTGCACTCTGCCCAAAATTTGGCTACCAGTCTCAGCATCTTCTCTGATACTCTGCAGGGTAGAGCCTTTCAGATTCCCTCTATGGTAGGCTCCTGTCCTGTTCCCTGTTTTCTTCCTCTTCTGATGTCCATCCTCTTTGCCTTTCTGAATGAGGATTCAGCATGTTAGCCAGAGTCCTCCTCGTTTATAAATTTCTTTATTTGTCTAGATTTTAGTATGTTTATCCTATATTATATGTCTGATATCCACTTATGAGTAGTATATACCCTGTGTGTCTGCTTCTGGAATAACTCACTCAGGATGATCTTTTCCAGTTCCCACCACTTACCTGCAAATTTCATGATTTGTTTTTTATTGCTGAGTAATATTGCATTATGTATATGTACCACAATTTCTGTATCCATTCCTCAGTTGAGGGACATCTGGGTTGTTTCCAACTTCTGACTATTACAAATAAAGCTGCTACAAACACAGTTGAGCAAATGTCCTTGTATACTTGAACATCTTTTGGATATATGCTTAGGAGTGGTTTAGCTGAATCTTGAGGATTCATAATTGTCTGTTCATAATTGTCTGAGAAAGTGCCAAATTGTTTTCAAATGTGATGTACAAGTTTACATTCTCACCAGGAGTGGAGATGCTCAACATCCTCTTTAGCATGTGTTGTCACTTGAGCTTTAGATCTTCACTCTTCTGATAGGTGTAAGGTGAAATCTCAGGGCTGTTTTTATTGCATTTCCCTGATGACTAAGGGCATTGAGCATTTAAGCGTTTCTCTGCCATTCCTCTATTGAGAATTCTCTGTTTAGCTCTGTACCCCATTTTTAAAAAAAAAAATAGATTATTTGATTTATTGCTGTTTAACTTCTTGAGTTCTCTATATATTCTGGATATTAGCCCTCTGTCAGATATAGGGTTAGTGAACATCCTTTCCCAATCTGTAGACAGTATCCTTTGCTTTACAGAAGCTTTTCAGTTTCATGATGTCCCATCTATTGATTGTTGCTCTTAGAGCCTGTGCTGTTGGTGTTTTGTTACACCAGCCAAGACAGAAGACCTGAGAAAGATATTTTCCTGGCACAGGCAAGAAGAGCATAAGAGTCCTTTCCAAAGCAATGGTTTTCTTCAACAAAGCAAGCACCGGTATTTAATTTAGGGCATACGGATATGTTCAAATGTGGGTTCCCTACTCAGAGCCATGCTAAATTAAGTCATATTCTGAATGTCATCATAACATAAAATCAGAGATAAAAAGGCACTCTTGGCTCAAAGTCATGCGGAAATAGATGTAATTTTTTTTTGAAATGGACAGAAATGTCCCTGAGATGTTTAATTGTGACAACAAGTTCTTAACAGAAAATGAAGTAAATGAGACCATGAAACAAGATTGCTCAGGAGGCAATGCCATCTGGTAATCATAATGTCTGATCTATGAGATATTTCAATGCTACAGTTCTCACACAAAGGACAGAGAGCATAAATTCAGAAAACTTCTAACATCCCTGTGTACACTATACCTCAGGAAAAAAATCTATAACTTGAAATATAGTCTGCATTTTGAAATCAATTTGATACATGATATTTTACATAGCCATGGCTGTTTTAGAACTGTCCATGGAGTTGGGCATGGTGGCACACAACTGTAATCCCAGCACTCAAGGAGGAAAAGGCAAACAGATTTATGTGATTTTGAGGATGGCTGGGTCTACAAAGTGAGTCTAGAACAGCCAAAGCTACACAAGAAAATTGTGTCTCAAAAACAAAAAACAGAGAACACACTCTGTGGAACAATTTGGTCTCAGTCTCAGAGATCAGCCTGCCACTGAATCCTAGATTTAGGATGACAGGGATGCACTTCTGAGCCAACCTATGATTTTTAAGTAGTCTATCCTTGAATCAAGAAATTAAAGGATAAAATAAGATGTACAGAGGAAACATTTTCCTTTTAATGAACAACAATAAGTCTTCAAATTCTACAAAATTTTTCTGTCATCTATAAGTGGCTGCATTGCTTTGTTAATTTCATCATTTATAACTGGATATTAGACATATAATATAGGATAATCATCCTAAAATCTGTACAGCTAAAGAAGCTAATCAAGAAGGATGACCTGGGGTAAGATGCTGAACCTTCATTCAGAAAGGCAAACGGGATGGACATCAGAAGACAGAGAAAACAGGGAACTGGACAGGAACCTACCACAGAGGGCCTCTGAAAGACTCTATCCAGCAGGGTATCAAAACATATGCTGAGACTCATAACCAACCTTTGGGCAGAGTATAGGTAATCTTATGAAAGAAGGGGGAGACAGAAAGAACTGGAGGGGACAGGAGCTCCACAAGGAGAAAAATAGAACGAAAAAATCTGGGCACAGGGATTTTTGGAGACTCATACTCCAAACAAGGACCACAAATGGAGATAATGTAGTACCCCTGACATATTTAGCCCACTGCAGCTCAGTGTCCAAGAGGGTACCCTAGTAATGGGAACAAGGACTGTCTCTGACATGAACTCAGGGCCTGGCTCTTTGATCACCTCTGCCTGTGGGGGGAACAGCCTTACCAGTCCACAGAGGAAGACAATGAAGACAGTCCCCATAAAACCTGATAGACTAGGTTCAGATGGAAGGAGAGAAGTACCTCCCCTATCCAGTGGACTAGGGGAGGGGCATATGAAAAGAAGAGGTAGAGAGGGTAGGACTGGGAAGCGATGAGGAAGGGTCTATAACAGGGATACAAAGTGAATAAACTGTAATCAATAAAAATAAAAAAAAATGCTGGAGTGTGTTTGTGTGTATATACATATGTTATGTTGTATATGTGCTAGTGAGAGTAAAACTTATTACTATTTATTACCTATATCCCATATGTAAGTTCTTGACATGGAACACAAGGAGTCTTTTGGCCAGTGACCACACTGGTCCTTATTTAGGCTGAAACATTATTTATGTATCTGCTGGTGTGTGAGTTTGCATATTCAGCAGCCCAACTATAGAAACATTAGAAAAATCTGTAGCAGTGATATGGACTACTCAGGGATTGAGCTCAAATCATCAGGCTTAACAATAACTAATAATTTACCCACTGACACAATTCTCTGACATTCACGTGTAGTTTTGAGAAAGTCTTAAGAATAAGTCTTTACTCCTAAAAAAGAACTAACACATTCCAAAACAAGACAGGAGTGTTTAATTTTCATTTGCAAGTAGCATTTATTATTCACATCATTTCATTTTCTTCCATCCTCAGATGACAATATAATCATACTCTGAATAAAAAACAATATTGTACTGATGTACTATTTCAACTAAGTTTTATGCATCTCAATGAGCTCAGTGGGAAGAGATTGTGGTATGCAAAACTGACAACATAACCTTGAAAATCATATAACCACGACAAACATAGACCCCATAAATTATCACACACTCTTCATGTATCTGTAATAGCC
>NW_026586728.1:0-2100 GCF_907164565.1 Psammomys obesus | reverse complement strand
CTGGTGTCATCCTGTTTGCCATTCTGAATGATGATTAAGCATCCTCCCTAGGGTCCTTCTTGTTTAGCTTCTTGAGGGCTGTATATTTTAGTATGGTTATTTGTTGGTATAATGTTCTTTTGGAATGTATACAATTTACTCTTGTTCATTCAAATGCTGCTTTCCCTACTGCACTATCTGTTTTCAATCTGGACATTGCATTGTGATACTTATTCTAAGCATCAACTGTCTCAGGTTTGTATAAATATGCCAATATTTATTCTCTATATTTTCAATTAAACATTCATCCTGTGATGTGCAATGGAGAAAATAGGGTAGGACATCCTGGTCGGGAAGGGAGAAGGAAACGATTGGGAGGAGTTGGAGAGGGGAGATAAGTAGGAGAGGACTTGGAACAACAAGAGATCAACTGTACCTAAGAACCACAGTGATCTTTCAAGGAGGTTCAGTCCAAGAAGCATACTATTCCTCATCTGTAGCCCCTGGCATATCACAGAATCAGGATGATCTTGTGTTTGCAACCTGGGTCTCCATCTGTGTAGGCCTCAGGCTGTTGCGTACCACCTGATCAAAACCACTGGTCAAGAACATTTTCTATTGTTGAGCTCAGCCCTCTCTCACATGTATCACCTCCTTCAGGACTCCAGTTCTACCTCTCTCCACAGCACATGCACTGATCTTCGCTTCCATCTTTCCTGGCTTTCCATCACACCTTCCTTCTTTGGAGTGTTGTCCAGTTGGCCTGGACAGCTTTACCATCAACTTGTGTCCCCAGAAGTGCAGGTAATGTCTGCGTGGGCCATCTCTCATATTGCTTCTTTTTTTCCTTTTGTCTCTAGAATTCTTAGAGCTTTCCTTGTGTCAGAGGTACCAGTGATGTACAGAATAGCCTTACTGTGCACTATAAATGCAGAAAACAATGAAGCTTACTACTTATACACCGGTTATTTCATCTGTGTGAGCAGGAAGGAAATGAAGAGTATGTCTGTTTTCCTCCTGGAGACATTTAAATTTCTATGTCCTTGGTCCCAATGCTGTGTTAGGATTCCAGGGTCATGGTATCATATATTTCCACCAGATTCTGACTTTCCTCGTGAACTTCTGTCTGATGCTCCAGGCAGCAATGAACTTTCTGTCCATTGGCTTTCTTCAAAAGATAGTACTTTATTCCAGTTGATCACCTTATAGGCTGCCCACTCCACTTTTGAAAGGTGTCAGATAAAAATTCAGTTTTACTCTGTGGTGTGCTCTTTGATCACTTTCCTTGGGCAAGGTGAACTTGCCAGGCCACAGAGGAAGAGGGTGCAGGCAGTCCTGAAAAGACTTGATAGTCTGGGATAACTTGGTTAGAAAGGAGGGCACTCCCTTACTGGGGGCTAGAGGAGGGAGATTCTGGAAATGAACAAGGTAGGGTGGGGCCTGGAAGAGACAATGGAGAGGGCTACCATGGATATATAAAATTATTAAATTAATAAAAAATTCAGAACAAAAAAATTCAGTTTTAATATCACCTCCACTGCTTGGGAATTCAGCTTCTCATATTAAGTTTGGTTTTCTCCTAATATCTTGGGACTGTTAATTCTCTAGATTCTTGGTAAGGATAAGAGAGATGAGGAACGAAAACAGGTAGTAGGTCAACTTTGAGATCACAATGCTTCCTATGTATTTTAGTTTATACAAGATATATGTAGGATTTATGCTGCTAGTGTTTTCTTCACTATGCAGGAGGTTCTGACTTGACCTGTGGAAGATGGATGGATCTCAGAACAACTATAACAATTTAATGTTCTATGTAAGAGATAGGAATTGAGGTGGGGCAAGGATGAAGAGATTGAAGAGAGTATTTGCTTATAGACCTCAGATGAACCAGTAAAAAGTAAAATGTATCCATGATAGAACAAGGAAAAAGACAGGTAAAAAGGGCACCTTCTAGGCCTCTACCTTGGATAGTGTCCTAGCTTCCTATCACTGTAATAAACATCATGACCAAATGCAAGTTGGAGAGGAAAAGCCTTATTTGGCTTACAAGTCCTGATCACAGTCCTTCATTGAAGGAAGTTAGGGCAGGAGCTCCCAGCAAGAGCAGAGGCAGGAAGTATG
>NW_026586727.1:0-3775 GCF_907164565.1 Psammomys obesus | reverse complement strand
GAGTGAATGGAATTCTATGTAAGAAGTGGGAAATAATAAGAGCTGGAAGGGACAGGAACTCCACAAGGAGAGCAACAGAACAAGATAATTTGAACACAGGGAACTTCCCAGAGACTCATACTCCAACCAAGGACTATTCGTGGAGATGACCTGGAACCCCTGCACAGGTGTAGCCCATGACAGTTCAGTGTCCAAGTGGGTTACATAGTAATGGGAAGAGGGACTGCCTCTGACATAATCTGATTGGCCTGCTCGTTGATCACTTCCCCCCTGAGGGGGGAGCAGCCTTACCAGGCCACAGTAGAGGACAATGCAGCCACTTTTGATGAGAACTGATAGACTAAGATCAGAAAGAAGAGGAGAACCTCCCCTGTCAGTGGACTTGGGGAGTGGCATGCATGCAGAAAGGGGAGGGAGGGTGGGATTGGCAGGGAAGGAGGGAGGGGCTTATGGGGGGATACAAAATGAATAAAGTGTAATTAATAAAAAATTAAAAATAAATAAATAAATACATTAATTAAAAACAAAAAAGAAAACAAGTTTAAAATATTAAAATGAACACAGAAAGAAGCAAAATGAATACAAATTACTGAGCAAGTAATATATGTAGTTATAGTGCTGAAGTGATATATTTAGCTATAGAAAATACAGCTTTTCAACTTTGACCTCCCCACCCTTTCCCCCAAGGGAAGGAGCAGTCCTGTTAGGCCACAGAGGAGGACTTTGCAGCCAGCCCTGAAGATACCTGATAAAACAGGGTCAGATGAAAGGGGAGGAGGTCCTCCCCTATCAGTGGACTTGGAAAGGGGCAGAGAGAAGACCAGGGAGGGAGTGCGGGGTTGGGGAGGGAATGAGGGAGCGGGATACCGCTGGGACACAGAGTTGACAAAATATAACTAATAAGAAAAATAAAATTAAAAAATAAAAAAATGCATTTGTTATCACTAGCATACTTACAGCATGTTTAGGAGAGGTGAATTGCTCTCTTACACCCTCAGGCCACTGCTTTCTCTTAAATTCAATATATTTAATATTTTATTTTCTAATGTCTACATATAATCTACTTCTAATTTATTTCTCTAAAATTATTTCACATATATTATGTATTTCTCCATAGTGTATTTCACACAGATTATAAACACCATAAAAAACATGGGCTATTCTTTCATTTTACTGAAGCAAACTTTAATATGAAAAGTACAATTTAGAATACTTTAAGTGAATAAAGAAACAATGGTTGGAGTTGGGGGTTTTTTCAACTGTCCTTTTCTGATAAAATTTTAGGACACCAAACTTATGATATATTAGTAAAAGTCTTCTTGTGCAATTTGAACTTTTAGGTCAGAACTATGTTTTAAATTATTACTAGTGTATTATTGTAAGATTTTCTAGCACAATACTTGAGAAATACTTAGTGTATTATTTCTATTTTGTTTATATTTAGTTGTGTGTGTGTGTGTGTGTGTGTTTTTCCTGTGCATGAGTATACATAGGTGTTTGTACATGAGTGTGGAGGTTAAAGGTCAACCTTGAAATTTTGGATTGGCTGATATGTGAGTCCCAGAGATCTGTTAGGATTACAAACAGAAGCCACTGGAGTTGTGTTTCCTTTCCCCGGGCTTTCTTAGACTGTAACATAGAGTCTATTGATTTCAAGGCAAACATTTTCCTGACAGAATTATTTCTCTTGTCCTTACAATATAATGTTTAAAAAAGTAAATATTTATGACACAATATTTCAACTTTAAATATTAGTCATATTTTAACTCGGAATTAATAATGGTAATATTTTTTCAAAAGTAGGTCTGTTTAAGAAAACTGTGATTAAAATAATGGTTTTAGATGTTCTAAAAAGTATTAAAACTACAACAAAAATCTACTGTATTTAGAAATGGGGCAAACAAATTTCCTTGGAAATACAAAATTTGATATGATTTGAAATATTAACATCATAATACATTATAATATTTTGCACTTTTTTATTAATTGCACTTTATTCACTTTGTATCGCCCCATAAGCCCCTCCCTCCTGCCCTCCCAATCCCACCTTCCCTACCCCTCCTTCAGGCATGCCCCTTCCCCAAGTCCACTGATAGGGGAGGTCTTCTCCTTCCTTCTGATCTTAGTCTATCAGATCTCATCAGGAGTGGCTGCATAGTCATCTTCTGTAGCCTGGTAAAGCTGCTCTCCCCTCAGGGGGAGGTGATCAAAGAGCAGGCCAATCAGATTATGTCAGAGGCAGTCCCTCTTCCCATTACTATGTAACCCACTTGGACACTGAACTGTCATGTGCTACATCTGTGTAGGGGTTCTAGGCCATCTCCATGAATAGTCTTGGTTGGAGTATGAGTCTCTGGGAAGTTCCCTGTGTTCAAATTTTCTGTTTCTGTTGCTCTCTTTGTGGGGTTCCCGTCCGTCCTCTCCAGCTCTTACTATTTCCCACTTCTTACAAAAGATTCCATGTACTCTGCCCTACAGTTGGCCATAAGTCTCAGTGTTTGCTTTGATTGTTCGCAGGGCATTGCATTTCAGAGGCTCTCTGTGGCAGGTTCCTAGGTTGTTTCCTGTTTTCTTCTTCTTCTGATGTCTATCCTCTTTGCTTTTCAGGATGGGGATTGAACATTTTAGTCAGGGTCCTCTCTCTTGATAAGTTTCTTTAGATGTACAGATTTTAGTAGGTTGCTCCTATTTTATATGTCTACATGAGTGAGTATATACCGTGTGTGTCTTTCAGCTTCTGGGACAGCTCATTCTGGATGATCCTTTCTAGGTCTCACAATTTACCTGCAAATTTCATGATTTCCTTATTTTTCATTGCTGAGTAATACTCCACTGTATAGATGTACCACGGTTTCTGCATCCATTCTTCAGTTAAGGGGCATCTGGGTTGTTTCCAGTTTCTGGCTATTACAAATAAAGCTGCTACAAACATGGTTGAGCAAATGTCCTTTTTGTGTACTTGTGCCTCTTTTGGGTATATGCCTAGGAGTGGTATGGCTGGATCTTGAGGAAGCACTATTCCTAGTTGTCTGAGAAAACGCCAGATTGATTTCCAGAGTGGTTGTACAAGTTTACATTCTGACCAGCAGTGGAGAAGGGTTCCCCTTTCTCCACAACCTCTCCAGCATGTGTTGTCCCTTGAGTTTTTCATCTTGGCCATTCTGATGGGTGTAAGGTGAAATCTCAGGGTCGTTTTGATTTGCATTTCCCTAATGGCTAATGAGGTTGAACATTTCCTTAAGCATTTCTCTGCCATTCGAAATTCCTCTGAAGAGAGTTTTCTGTTTAGCTCTGTTCCCCATTTTTTAAGTGGATTACTTGGTTTATTGCTTTTCAGCTTGTTTAGTTCTTTATATATATTGGATATGAGTCCTCTGTCAGATAAAGGGTTGGTCAAGATTCTTTCCGAATCTGTAGGCAGTCGCTTTGTTTTGATGATGGTGTCCTTTGCTTTAAAGAAGATTTTCAATTTCATGAGGTCCCATTTATTGATTGTTTCTCTTAGAGCCTGTGCTGTTGGTGTTCTGTTCAGGAAGTTTTCTCCTGTACCAATGAGTTCTAGGGTATTCCCCACTATTTTTTTCTAGCCGAATTAATGTGTCTGGTTTTATGTTGAGGTCTTTGATCCACTTGGACTTCAGTTTTGTGCAGGGTGATAATTATGGATCTATTTTCATTTTTCTACATGTTGACATCCAGTTGGACCAGCACCATTTGTTGAAGATGCTATCTTTTTTCCATTGTATGGTTTTGGCATCTTTGTCAAAAATCAGGT
>NW_026586726.1:0-1656 GCF_907164565.1 Psammomys obesus | reverse complement strand
AGTGGCTGTTAGATCCTTTGATTTTGATGTTGGCTGTGGTCATAAGTTTATGTGCTTGGTTGCTTTTGTTTTACTGTAGTGAGCTTAATTATTTCCTGTATTTTCTTGAAAGTAGCTAGTTTTCTTGGGTTGTATTTTTTTCTTCTAGTGTCTTCCATAATGCTGGATTTTTGTGTAGGTATTGTTAAAATTTGTCTTTGTCATTGAATATCATTGAATATCTCTGTCTATGAAGACTGAGAGTTTTGCTGGGTATAGTAGCCTGGGCTGACATATGTGTTCTCTTAGAGCCTGCAAGATATCTGTCCAGGCTCTTCTGTATTTCATAGTTTCTGTTGAGAAGGCAGGTGTGATTCTAATGGGTTTGCCATTATAAGTTATTTGGCCTTTTTCCTTTGCATCTTTCAGTATTTTTTTCTTTTTTCTGTATACTTGCTGTTTTGATTATTATGTGACGGGAGGATTTTCTTTTCTGGTTTAATTTATTGAGTGTTCTGTAGGCCTCTTGTATTCTTATTGGCCTCTCCTTTAAGTTGGGGAAATTTATAGAAAATATTTTCTGGGCTTTGGAGGAGGGAATCCTTTTTCCTCTATTCCTATTATTCTTAAGTTTTGTCTTTTTATGTTGTCTTGAATTTTTTGGATGGTATGTGTCCGGAATTTTTTAGATTTAATATTTTCTTTGATGGATACATTGATTTCTTCCATTGTATCTTCCACACCTGATATTCTTTCTTTCATCTCTTTTAGTCTATTCGTTATGCTTACCTCTCTAGTTCCTGTTTTCTTCCCTAAGTTCTTTCTCTCCATAATTTTCTCTATTTGTGTTTTCTTTAATTTTTCCCGTTCTATCTTCAGATATTGAGCCATTTTGTTCATTTCTTTCACCTGGCTGACTGTATTTTCCTTTCATTCCCTCAGCTGTTTGTTTGAACAATCCTCTATTTCTTTTATTTCTTTCAGTGATTTAAGTATTTCCTCTTTCAAGGCCACAAACTGTTTGTCTGTAACTTCCTGTATTTCTTTATGGATGGCCATAATGTTTTTCTTTATCTTCTTCTATTTCTTTATGGATAGCTATAATCTGTTGGTTTTTATCTTCCTCTAGGTCTTTATGCATTTTATTTGTTTCCTCTATTATCCTCTTCATGAGCATAGATGTTAGATCATCTTCTTGAATTTCAATTATGGTGGTGTGTTCAGGGCTGCTTGCCCCTGGATTACTGGGTTCTGAAGATACCATATTGTTCTGTTTTTTGTTGGTTGAGCTTTTACCCTGGCCTCTACCCATTGGGCTATCTTAGGTGTTAGTTGTTAATTTCTGTTGGTTCCTGGAATCCTGTGGTAGAGAGAATTCCCTTGGAGGAAGATGGTTTTTCCTGAAGGAAACCTTCTCAGCTTTTTGGATATGGCCACTGAATGGCCAGTGTTTTTCAGGAGTTGCCACAACTTACCTTAGGCATATAGACCTGAGTGGTAACTGTGGTCCTTGTTAGTAGAGAGGGCTCTCCTCTCACCAGGAGAAGTCCTGGAGACAGCTGCCCTGCTTCTGGGTTTCTTGCTGTAAATTTAGTGAGCTGCTGCTGTAACCTGTGTGTCACATGGTTTGGTCAGTGTAATTAGTTGCCCCTTGGAGCAGTATCTGGAAGTTGATCT
>NW_026586725.1:0-8235 GCF_907164565.1 Psammomys obesus | reverse complement strand
TAAAGCAAAGGACACTGTCATCAAAACAAAGCGACTGCCTACAGATTAGGAAAGAATCATCACCAACCCTTTATCTGACAGAGGACTCACATCCAGTATATATAAAGAACTAAACAAACTGAAAAGCAATAAACCAAGTAATCCACTTAAAAAATGGGGAACAGAGCTAAAGAGAGAATTCTCTGTAGAGGAATATCGAATGGCAGAGAAGCATTTAAAGAAATGCTCAACCTCATTATTCGTTAGGGAATTGCAAATCAAAACGACCCTGAGATTTCACCTTACACCCATCAGAATGGCCAAGATGAAAAACTCAAGGGACAACACATGCTGGAGAGGTTGTGGAGAAAGGGGAACCCTTCTCCACTGTTGGAGGGGCTTATGGGAGGATACAAAATGAATAAAGTGTAATTAATAAAAAATTAAAAAAAAAGAATGAGAAAGACTCTACTGATCAAGGTATTGAAGCAGAGGCTCAGACTCATAGCCAAATTTTGGGTGGAATGCATGGGGTAGAAAGGCCTAGAGGTGACAGGAGCTCCAAAACGAGACCAACAGAACCAAAAAAACTGAGCCCTGGGGGCCCTGAAGAAAATGATACACCAGCCAAGAATAATGCATGGAGAGGACCTAAACCCTGGCTTAGATGTACCTCATAGACTCAGTTTCCAAGTAGGGTCCCTAGTAAAGGGAGCAGGGACTTTCTCTGGAATGAACTTAATGCCAGGTCCTCTGATCACCTATCCCTGGGGAGTGAAGCCTTGTCAGGCCACAGAGGAAGACAATGCAACTAGTCCTGATGAGACCTGATAAGCTAGGGTTAAACAGAAATTGAGGAAAATCTTCCTATCAATGACTAGGGGAGGGGTACCAGTAGAAAAGGGAGGGGGTTGGGATTAGGAGATAAGGAAGGGGGGCATAGCAGGGATACAAATTGAATAAATTATAATAAATGATGATAATTTAAAAAGAAACATTTTCTTAAAATTATGTATTTATCAGCAGGAGAAACAATGTAGCAGTTAGGCAAGGAAACTGGAAAGTAAAATCTGAGCCAAGAAGCAGTGGGCAAACTGGTTGTCTCAAAGGTAAAGAATCTAGTGTGTGGCACAACTTTTCAACATTGAACCACCCCAAAACTCTCTAATCAGCTGTAGTGGAGATATTTTGGGTTTCACATTCAAGATGAATGTGAAAACTATGCGTCTGGTATCTCAACACAGCTGTTTCAAAGCCCCTGAGGAAAGACATTGAGAGAGAAGGTGGGGATAGTGAAGATTTTGCCAGATGGTTCCTCTTCTCATTAGACTCTTCTAAGCATATTTCATTTGTTTAGCTTTATCCGGCCTGCTACCTCACAAAGATGATTTAATCGTGAAGATAATTTTTTTCTCTAGAGTTATATGGCATTTGGCACTTCAATTGATACCACTGTGTATTCAGATGTCATTTAATTTAAACAGTGTTTATTTTCTTATATTCTAGCTCATGAAAGTACTTTTCCAAAGAAAGAAGTTTGTCTCTTCTTTATTCAT
Source organism: Psammomys obesus (assembly GCF_907164565.1). Taxonomy (NCBI): domain Eukaryota; kingdom Metazoa; phylum Chordata; class Mammalia; order Rodentia; family Muridae; genus Psammomys; species Psammomys obesus. The sequence continues at coordinate 6,700 of NW_026586725.1, read as the reverse complement.
GGAAGTTGAGTCTCTCTCTCTCTCTCTCTCTCTCTCTCTCTCTTTCTCTCTTCTCTCTCGCTCTTCATTCTCTCTGATCTTTAGTTCAGTGCTTTACAACCTATAATGACATTTCTTTTCTTCTTTCAAAGGACATCTGTCCTCTCAATTTGCTTTGTCTGAAAGTCTATAGCTAACATCAAACTAAATGGAGAGAAACTTAAATAAATCCACTGAAATCAGGGACAAGGCAAGGCTGTCCATGGTCCATGCTCTCCTTACATGTTCAACATAGTACTTGAAATCCTAAGTAGGACAATAAGAAAACTAAATGAGATCAACGGGATACAAATCAGAAAGGTGGAATTCAATGTTTCACTATTTTCAGATAAGATAGTGTACATGAGTGACCCCAAAATTGTGACCAAAGAATTCCTTCATCTGATAAACACCATCATCAAAGTGGCTGGATACATGATTAACACAAAAAAATCTGAAGCATTCCTGTATACAAAAGACAAATGGACTAAGAATGAAATTAGCCACAAATAACATAAAGTACCTTGGGTGACTCTAACCAAAAAAGTGGAAATCCTGTATGAAAAATCTTCAAGTCTCTAAAGAAAGAAATAGAAGATATCAGAATATGGAAAGATCTCCCATGCTCATGGCTTGGCAGGATTAACATAATGAAAATTGCCATCCTACCAAAAGCAATCAAATTAATGTAATTCCCATCAAAATACCAACACAATTCTTTACAGAATTAAAAAAAAAAACAACTCTTAATTTCATAACAGAAACCCAGAATAACTAAAACAATCCTGTACAATAACAGATCTTCTGGAGGTATCTCCATCCTTGATCACAAGCTGTACTATAGAGCAACAATAATAAAAACTGCATGGTATTGGCATAGAAACAGTCTGATGGATCAATGGAATCAAATCAATCACCCAGAAAAAAAAACCCACACACCTATGGATATTTGATTTTTGACAAAGAAGACAAAACCATACAATGGAAAAAGATAACATCTTCAACAAATGGTAAGTGGTCTAACTGGATATCTACTTGTAGAAAAATGCAAATAGATCCATACTTTTCACCATGAACAAAACTCAAGTCCAAGTGGATCAAAGACCTCAACATAAAACCAGACACACTAAATCTTTTAGAAGAAAAACTTGTGAAGAACCTTAATCTCATTGGCACAGGAGACAAATTTCTGAACAGAACACCAATAGCACAGGCTCTAAGATCAACAATCAATACATGGGGCCTCCTGAAACTGAAAAGCTTCTGTAAAGCAAAGGACACTGACAACAGAACAATCCAACATTCCACAGGCTGGGAAAAGATCTTCACCAACCCTACATCTGACAGAGAAATAATATCCAGAATATACAAAGAACTGAGAAAGTTAAACACCAACAAACCAAGTAATCCCATTTAAAAAATGGTGTACAGATCTAAACAGATAATTCTCAATAAAGGAATATCAAATGACAGAGGAACACTTAAAAAAATGCTCAACATCCTTAGTCGTCCCAGAAATGAAAATCAAAACAACCCTGTAAATCCACCTTACACCCATCAGAATGGCTAAGATAAAAACTCAAGGGATGACACATGCTGGAGCGTTTGAGGAGAAAGGGGAAACCTCCTCCATTGCTTGTGGCAATGGAACCTTGTACAACCAACTTGGAAATCGATCTGGCACTTTCTCAGAAAACTAAGACTAGTGCTACTTCAAGATCCAGCTATACCACTCCTGGGCATATATCTGAAAGTTGCTCAACCATACAAGGACATTTGATCACCTATGTTCACAGCAGCTTTATTCATAATTGCAAGAATCTGGAAACAACCTAGATGCCCCTCAACTGAAGACTGGATACAGAAAATGTAGTGCATTTACACAATGGAATATTGTTTAGCAATTAAAGACAAGGAATCAAGAAATTTTCAATCAAATGGGTAGAACTAGAAAAGATCATTCTGAGTGAGATAAACCAGAAGCAGAAAGACACACATAATATATACTCACTTAAAAGTGGATATTAGACATATAATATAGGATAAACATGCTAATATCTGTAGTCCAATGAAGCTAAAGAACAAGGAGAGCCCTAGGGAAGAGGCTTAATCCTCATTCAAAAGGGAAGAAACAGATAGACATTTGAAGTAGGAGAAGACAAGGAGCAGGACTGAAGCCTTCCACAGGGGACTCTGAAAGACTCTACCCATCAAAGTATTGAAACAAATGCTGAGACTCATAGCCAAACTTTGGGCAGAGGGCAGGGAATCTTATGGAAGAATGGGGAGATAGAGAGTCCTGGAGGGGCAGGAGCTCCACAATGAGACCAACACAGCCAAAAATAATCAAAGCTCAGAGCGTCCTTCTGAGACTTATGAATCAACCAAGGACCATGCACTGAGAGGACCTAAACCTCTTGCTCAGATGTAGCCCATGGGCCGCTTAGTCTCCATTTGGGTTCCCTAGTAAGGAGAGCAGAGTCTGTCTTTGACATGGGCTCAGTGGCAGTCTTTTTGATCAACTCCCCCTAGTGAGGCAGCCTAACTATACCACAAAGAAAGAGGATCCAGACAGTCCTGAAGAGACCTGATAGTCTGGGGTCATATAGTAGGAGAGGAGGACCTCCCCTTTCAGTGGACTAAGGGAAGGATATAGGGGTGGAAAACAGAGGGATGGTGGGACCAGGAGGAGATGAAAGAGGGACCTATAGCCAGGATACAAAGTGAATACATTGTAATAAATAATAATAATAAAGAAAAAAAAAACAAATCAGCATGAAATTTGTAGGTAAGTCAATGGAAATTAAAAAAAAAAAAAGAATCCTGAGTGAGGTAACCCAGACCCAGAGAGACAAACATGATATGTTCTCACTTATAAGTAGTTATTAGCTATAAAATAAAAGACAATCATGCTATGGTCCTCAAAACCAGAAAACAAATATGCAACAAAGATGGCTTGAGGGGGGCTGTTGTCATGTTTTTGTGGACTGTGTACACTTTTCCCTTGTTCATTCAAATGCTAATTTCTCTACTCCACTATCTGATTTCAATCCAGATGTTGCATTATGATGTTTATTCTAGGTATCTCCTGTCTCAAATTTGTGTAAACATGCCCTCCATTTGTTTTATTGCCAGAGAAGGGAGGAGAAATAGGAGAAGAAGTAGGAGATGAAGCCATGAAGAAAGGATAGGGAAACATCAGGAAAAATTAACCATACCTAGAATATGATTAAAAAGCAATATAATGTGGGATGTCTGAATGAGAGGAAGCAATACTAGCATGGAGGTTTAGGATGGAGTAATTATTCCTCAGTATTGTACTCTAAGGTAATTAAATAAGTTCTACTCTCTCTGTGTGTTTATTTGAGTAAATAGCTGGTTAAAGTGCAGCCACTGAATTACTAATAATATGAATCAATATTAAATATTAATAATAATTCAACAGGGGAACTCAAGGATCTTCCTGGAAGGGTAAGTCAGATATATTTTCTGAGTGGACTGGGGACAGGTGGGGTTGAGAACAGGAGGTAATCTTGTGGTGGGGAGGGATGGAGAAAATACTGGGAAAAGAACTGGAATTGGGAGGCATTTCAGGGAGAAGTGGAAACCTAGAGCTATGGAAACACAAAGAAATCTATGAGAGTAACCCCATAAAAACTCCTAGTAATGAGGGACACAGAGCCTGAAATAACCATCCTCTGTAATTAGGCAAGGCCTCAAGTGGAGAGATTGAGAAAACCAACTCAGCCACAAAACCTTAGACCTAGTCCTACCCTTTGTTTTGCCTGCAGAGTGTTCATCAGAGAGAACAGAAAGAATTCATCCAACAACTGATGGGAGCAGAGTACCACAGTGGAACATTAGGCAGAGTTCAAAGAGTCTTGTGAAAGAGGGGGAGGAAAGACTTGAGGAACCAGAGGCACCAGGAACCCAAGAATATAGCCCACAAAATCAGCTGATTGGGACTCATTGGGGTTCCCAGAGATCAGGGAGCCTATAGCAATCTGACCCAGGTCTTCTGTATACATATTATGGGTAAGTAGCTTTGTGTCTTTTGGGGACTCTTAACAGTCAGAGTGGGGACTGTTCCTGACTCTTTTGCATATTTGTAGGACCCTTTTCCTTCTACTGGGTTCCCTCATCCATCCTTGATGTGATGGATGGTCTTATTGTGGTTCTTTTTGCTGTGTTTGGTTGATGTCCTTAGGAGGCCTTCTCTTTTCTAAGGGGAGGCTGGGCAGGTTGGGTCTAGAGGAGAGGGAAGGTAAAAGGAGAGACTGGGAGGATGGAAGGGAAGGGAAACTGTGGTCAGAATGTAGTATATGAGAGAAAAAAAGGAGGAAGTAAAGATGTGACTGTTGGTTCAAACAAGATTATGACCATCTAATTTATCATCATCATTATTATTATTTATAATTTATTATTTAATCAGTTTGTATTCTGTCTGTAGTCCCCTCCCTTATCTCCTTCTGGTCCCATCCTCCCTCCCTCTTCCTCTCCAAGTCCACTCATAGGGAAGGTAAATGCTAACAAAAGTGTTTTAAAGGATGAGAATGATATATCTCTGAGGGGTGAGTTTTTTTCCTTTGATTCTGTAAGCAGAAAAGATATTGCTGAGGAGCAGACAATGAGGACATACACACCGAAGAATACACAGTAGCGGACAATGAAAACTAGCAAGTCAAAGGTGCTAATCTTCAACATGACTACAATACTTAATAAGAGAATCATAGTCAAGATTTTCAATAAATTAAGTAAATTAGGGATGTTCTTGCCACAGGAGGGGAAACAATGTGAGATGATGTCTATGTTAATTTAAATATGGTAACCATTTCACCATATAAATGCCTTACAAAATCATGCTGCACACCAAATATATGATGTTTAGCTTTAAAAATGATACCCAGGCTGCAAAGATGGGCTAGTGAGTAAAGACTTCTGCCAAGCCTGACAACTGAAGTTGCAGCCACAGAGCCTTCATGATATAAAGAGAAAACCAAGTCTCTTACCTCTGTACAGGCTATGTGACATACATCTGCATATGCATGCTCCCCCCACATACATCCACACAAAATACAAAAATAAAACATATTTCTAAATCTTTTAAAAATAATTTAAAAGTTGCAAATAAGCCTCTAATTGGAGTTTGTTCAACAATAAGATGACTAGAAGATAAAGACATTGAGTACAACTGCCTATTTTAGGATTTCTGTAATAAAGGAAAGCAGGGAACTGGGGAGGAGGCTGGAGGAGGATGCTGAATAGATGTTGCAAAATTTTCACACAGAACAAATTACTCCAAGTTTTAATGATGATAGAAATGCTTTCTGAAGAAAAAATAATTTGATTTTTCAAGAGAAGTAAGAGCTAATTTCTATTAAAAAGTAGTTGGGAAGCTGCATGCATACATGATATAAAATAACACATGGAGAGGCCTGAAACCAAGCACAGCTCTTTTATCCTAAGTAGGTATCAGAGGTCGTTTGGTAGGTTTGTTGGTAGAAGGAGAAATAGCTCCAACTAGGTTGTTCCTATTTTATTACTCATATTGAAGACAGAAGGAGTTGTTGGAGATTTATAAAGAGAACAAAGAAAAAAAATTGTACAAACTTCAGAAGTAGTCAGAGTTTCCAAGCATTATTCTAAAAAAAAGAGTGGCATATTTTGTTACTAGAAGGTCAACAGAAATTAAGTTTTGAAAAGAGGATGAGAATGAAACATAACAAATGTAGGGCACATAAGAAAATGAGGCTACCATTTGTAAGGTTTCATGGGTTTCCCTTAGGACAAGGATGAAAAAGGTGTTCACTGCAGCAGTGGAAGATTTTAGGATATTGGAGATGAATGACAGTGGCTTGTAGTAAGTGCAAGAGAATGGTGTAAGAACAGGTAATAAAGGATTGGGATGTTGGTAAGAACAAAGGAATCAAACAAATGAGGGGTTACCTGGAGTTTGTATATGTGAGAGTGACTGCAATAAACACACATGAGTCATGAGTTGGGAAGAATGTTTTTGTTTTTGTTTTTTTATGTTTTTTTTTTTTTTAATCTTTTATTTATTTTTTATTAATTACACTTTATTCATTTTGTATCCCCCCATAAGCCCCTCCCTCCTCCCCTGCCAATCCCACCCTCCCTCCCCTTTCTGCATGCATGCCACTCCCCAAGTCCACTGATAGGGGAGGTCCTCCTCTCCTTCTTTCTGATCTTAGTCTATCAGTTCTCATCAAAAGTGGCTGCATTGTCCTCTACTGTGGCCTGGTAAGGCTGCTCCCCCCCCAGGGGGAAGTGATCAAAGAGCAGGCCAATCAGATTATGTCAGAGGCAGTCCCTCTTCCCATTACTATGTAACCCACTTGGACATTGAACTGCCATGGGCTACACCTGTGCAGGGGTTCCAGGTCATCTCCACAAATAGTCCTTGGTTGGAGTAGGAGTCTCTGGGAAGTTCCCTGTGTTCAAATTATCTTGTTCTGTTGCTCTGCTTGTGGAGTTCCCGTTCCCTCCAGCTCTTACTATTTCCCACTTCTTACATAAAATTCCATTCACTCTGCCCATCAGTTGGCCATCAGGCTCAGCATCTGCTTTGACAGTCTATACTGCAGAAGCTTTCAGAGGCCCTCTGTGGCAGGTTTCAAGGTTGTTTCCTGTTTTCTTCTGGCTTTCAGAGGCCCTCTGTAGC
>NW_026586724.1:0-8063 GCF_907164565.1 Psammomys obesus | reverse complement strand
TTTTTTTTTTTTTTTTTTTTTGGACATTTTCATTCTTCTTTGCAACATAAATTCTCATTTGCAATAACACCTCTAAAATGATCAGTAAATCTTCAAGTCAATTTACTTGATTTGCTAACATTTCCCACATCCAACCTTATCCACACTTAACATGACACCATGCTCCTGAGCCTTGCAGTGTCCCTGTGTTTATGTTTCCATAAGTAACTCTAATACCTCCTGATTTTCAAAGCTCAAATTCTGGGTTTTTCTTCTCATGTGCAGTATATTCAACTACAAAAATGCTACAGAGCCAGTATGTATTTATTCTACCAATGGCTCTGTTACCTAATTCCCTACCATGGGTAATGAAAATATTTCATTTATGACTTGCTTTTCTTCATGAATATGTTCTATACTGAATATTTTAGGATATAATCTTAGGACAGTACCCAAAATGGTCATGGTTCTTTCTGTTCTGAAGCCTCACCTCAAGCTAGGTACTATTTGTGTTAATCAATGCCTTCTTTCCAGTAGCTATCATAGTTGCTATTTTTACTTTCAGTGGTTTGATGTATCACTTAATAAACACTGTCATCATTGTAAGCATGAAGTGCTAGTATGATACAAAGATTTATTTATTTGTAAGGTGGATCTTAAGTAACCAGAACAGCAATTGAGCAAATAAGGACTCAGCACATACTTAAGTAAATAAAAGATAATATAAATAAAATTAGAACTATTTACCATCAAGTATTATACTAATACATTAGGGGTGCTAATACATTGACAAAGCAGGTGGATGTGAATAAGATATGGTTTTGAATTCAAGGAAGTTAGGATACACAACGAAGGAGCCTGGGACCAGTTATGTCTAATCAAGGGGGTAGTGTGAGCACTTCCAAGATTGCAAACTGACAGAGTTCATGGAAGAGGCTTCTACTTCCTTGTTATGTTTTTCTGCAGAAGACATGTGTAAAAGGATTTGAATCTTGAAGCCCATTCTGTTCAAATATTGTAACTGTCTCTCTTTATTATTTTTCTTTCTCTGACAAGTCTCACACTTTCTACCCAGATGTATCAAATGCTAGAAATTTTTAAAGACTCAGCAAATTTCTGATAACATAAATTTTCCTTTTGTGTTATTTTGGACATTCATGTAAGGAAAGTTCTGTTTTTATAAGGCATCAGATGTTATAAACACTACATTCTCTATAGTCAGGGTTTTAATGTCACTAAAATCATTATACTGAAACTATTAGCAAGATTATTGAAGCTGAATTTTGTTAAACAGCTTTTCCAAGTCATATAATTAATTAAAACATAGCAATCTCTCATATGCTTCCTTCCACAATTACAAAAATCACCTCCTTCTCTAATGCATAGCTTACTGTTGCAAATTTCTATTTATTTTTGATAGTTGTTACATGCTGTTGGCTTGGGGTGTGGTTAGAATTTCAAATCACTTTTCTACAATCTAACTCTACCAAAGTGGCTATTCTAAACCTTTATGAACATCTATGTGGCTCATTCTTTCCCTAGTAAGTGGTTTCATGCTATGACTCTAAGAATGGTTTGGGCTGTAGTTTATTCCTGCCCATAGACCAAATCAATATTGGAGGAGAAGCTGTCTGCATATCTACCTTCCAAATAAAAATCTATCAATTCACTTCATAGATCAATTTTAATCTAGATTTATTATCTTATGTGTTGGGTTAATTGTCCTGCTTATTTTGGTTTTAACTGTGTTTTTATAGTTGTATACATATATGGTTATTTGTATATAAAGACAAATCAATTAGTCTTTTATTTATTGCACCTAGGTTTTATTCTATTAAGGAAAGTTTGTCTACACTCTATTATTAAACTCTTAAATATTTAGTGCAGAGAAATAATTTCCTTAGTTACATAGAAACTTAAAATAATCAGTAAATAATGCCCAAGCCAACAAATAGAAACAAGGCAAAGGACAAATAATACATAATTTTAGAGAAATTAGTTAAGTACCAGTGGAAGTAGCCTGTGATTTGTTATTTACTCATACTTTAAAATCATGATCACTGCATTAAAAATAAGCAATCAAATGAAAAATAGCCAGTAATAAAAACTTTAAATTCTGGATGATGTTCCATCTACTATGCATTTAAAGCACTCACTTGAAAGAAAACAAGGGTTTTTCTTCCCCACGTTCCATTAGACTTCTTGGATAAAAAAGTTCTTGTTTCCTTTTTTCCTATTTACGCAAAAATCTTGCAATTTTCACATAAAAGAGGTAAATACTTGGCCATAGGAATTGGTTACAAATGTCGAGGCTGAAGCCAGTACCTTAGCCTGAGTGCAAGATGCTGAACAAGTCAAGGATGTGAGGAACTATGAATAGAGAGCATTTCGTCATGAATTATTCAGCTAACTATGGGATGCTGTTATCTCCACTTCAGTGGCTTTTAATTGCACATGTAAGAATTCTGCTTATCTAGCATTCAATTTGATGCCAAAGTGCAGTTTGCCCAAGCAAGACAGAGGCAGGAAATGAGGCTCTCATCAGACAAGCAGCTGCCATTCATGGTTGCATTAAAAGGGATAGCAAGAATGCAGCAGAGATGGCGCCAGGCAGACCTGGGTGGTGGCAGCGGTGGACACAGGATGATATATGACTAGAGGTTGTTTGTCTCTTCTGATCTTAAGCAAGCTACAGAGTCTTGAGTGACAAGCCGAACGAGGTGTGTTACATCCACCTACTGCAGCTCCTTTGTTAGAAAGGTAAGGTTGTTTTGGGGGAAAGGATATCAGCCTCTTAGTTACTGTTATGTTACTGGGAAGAGACAATATGACCAAGGCATAAAAGGGAGCATTTCACTAGGGCCTTGCTTGTAGTTTCAGAGGCTAAGACCATTATCATCATGGCAGAGATTTTGGCAGCAGGCAGAAGTGGTGCTGGCGTAGTAGCTGAGAGCTATTTCCTAATCCACAAGCAGAGAGAGACAGAGACAGAGAGACAGACAAAGATAGATAGATAGATAGACAGACAGAGACACAAAGACACATAGAGAGACAGAGACTGAACTTGGTGTGAGCTGAAAACTCAGAGCTGCCACCCCCAGGAACGAATGGGGATAACAATGCCTCTAACAAGGCCACACTTCCTAATCTTTGTAATTCTTTGCAATGTTTCCACTCCCTGGTTACTAAGCATTCAAATATCAGGGGTCATTTTTTATTTAAACCACCATAAGCAAAGATGAAGCTTTGCTTTTTAAAGCCACCTTTAAAAAGATCCAGTGTTCTTTTGGACTACATGAAGCAGTTTGAGAAACTGCTCATTTTAATCTTAAAAATCTATTTAATTTGCTAATAGCTGGGCCCAAGGGGGGGCTAGCAGAGACTGATGAATCAACCAAGGACCATGCATGGAGAGGACCTGAATCCCCTGCTGAGTTGTATTCCATCAGGGTGAATGGGACCATATCTGAATTAGTACTGCTGAGCTTATGAAACTCCTGGTGCCCCTACTTAAAATTAAGTCCCAATAGCAGTTCAGTATCCAAGTGGGTTCCACTGTGATAAGAACAGGGACTGTCTCTGACATGAACTGATTGGCCTGCTCTTTAATTACCTCCCCCTGAGGGGGAAGTAGCATTACCAGGCCACAGAAGAGGACAAGGCAGCCACTCCTGATGAGACCTCATTGACTAGGATCAGAAGGAAGGAAAAGAAGTCCTCCCCTATCAGTGGACTTGGGGAGGGGCATGCATGCAGAGTGTGGAGGAAGGGAGGGATTGGGACGGAAGGAAGGAGGGAACCACGAGGGGGCGGGATACAAAGTGAGTAAAGTGTAATTAATAAAGAAAAATAAATAAAAAATAAAAAAAAAACTAAGTCCCATGTTAAGATTGGAAACAAATAACTTGCTGGGGCCACTGTGTTTCCCCAAGTATGTCAGGGAGTTAAGGGTATCCCATTTTGCTGTATCTTGGTTCTTTGTGTCTGAAAAATGAATTGGCAAGACATTTAGTGTTAGTTACAGGATAGATATGTTTAAAATTAGACCAGAGGCATAGAATGCAGTCCACACAATGGAAATAGGCCCATGCAAGCATGTGACTCAAGAGTCCAGTTGGTTGTATCTATCTATCTATCATCTATCTATCTATCTATCTATCTATCTATCTATCTATCTATCTATCTACATATATGTGTAACAACAATAATCAGAGAAAAGGAAGCCATCAATTTGAAATGGAATGAGGAGAGGAATATAAGAAAAGTTGGAGGGAGAAGATATATATGGTCTTGAAAGGTAATAAAGGAAGTAATATATTTTAAATTGTATAAAGGAAAAACATACAAAGCTTGATAATATGAGTTTTTATATAAACTTTAACTTTATCTTTTGTCCTCCAAATTTTATTTTCCTTGTATTTTGGTTATATAGTTGTAGTGCAATATTTTTTGACAAGTAAATTGATCCAACAAACTCTTATGGAAGTGTGTATTTCCATGGCAACTATGATTTGCTTTGCACTTTTATGAATAGGTGGGATTCATGCTTTCCTCACACATACATTTAAAGGCCAGTGATGGATTAACACAAACAAGTGTTTATTCAGTATATGAGGTCAGTGGGATGCCAAAATCCTCCACTAAAAAATTAATTTAACAAAATTTTGATATTCAGTATAACCTTTATTAGAGACAAGAGGCTAAATTATTGATTTAAAAACAACCAGTAAGTGACAGTATAAATGGATCCAAAAGTTGTTTGAATCTGTGTCTCAGCAAATGTTTTCTGTGAGAACCATGACAGTAAATTAGTTAGGCCCAGAATACAATGTGGTATCTGTCTAACTCCTTGGATATACACAAACATGAGGTGCTCTGTTACAAATAAAATTTTATTTTAAAAAACTTCAATAAAAAGTTTGGGATTATGGTTGGTGGTGGAATGCCTGCCTGAAACACATAAGACCCTGGGTTCAGTCTTCAGCACTAAACATAGGAAATGCTATGATCAATACTTGCCTGACCCCACTGTTTGAATCGTTTTACAGGAAGTGAAGGTCATAATGACTTTAGTGTATAAATGGGTGAATTCAGATCCTAAGCATTTAAACCACCAGGTAGAATCACCACTCAACTCGGACTCCCAAATGCTGCTCTTGTTTAAACACAACTGGCAGGCATTACTGGCAGGCATTACTGGCAGAGCAACGTTCTGGACTTTACATGTCTGTTATTTCATTTAGCTTATAAGGCTTCTGTAGTACTCATCTTTCGGATGTGACAAAACACTTCACTGGAGTTAATTTAAGTCACGGAGGGTTATTTCTGGCTCTTATATCTAGCCTAGGGTCCATCGCACCTGGGAAATCATGAAGATAAAGAAATGTGCTCAGTCCTGATGCGAGTTAATGGAATGGGGTGAGGGCTGGGGAAGAAGTCGCCTTACCTGAGGAATAGAGGAGAGCAGATGAGGGAAGAGGGAGGGAAGGTAGGACCTGGATGAGAGGAGGGAGGGGGCTAAAATTGAGATGTAAAGTGAATGAATTAAAAAAAAGGGGGGGTAACTGATTGCACTCCATCCACACTCAGGGAGCAGAGGGAGGTGAGGAGCAGAGGAGCTTGTGGCCAGCTCACTTTCCTATCTGATACAGTCCAAAGTAGCAGTCTATGGTACGGTGCCCTCCACATTTCCTGTGCGTCTTCCCACCTCAATTAGCTCAATCCAGAAATCCCTCAGAGGCATTCCCAGAGGCCAACATAAGCTAAATCATTTCTCACAGGCTAGGCGATTCTACATCTTGAAATTTTAGCAACCATAGTACTTGGGAGGCAGGTTCAGTCAATACCTCAGTTGGGAAATGAACACCAAGACTTGGGAAATCTTAAAAGTTCTCAAGGTCAGTAGAAAGAGTGACTTTGTCTTTGTTCAGATTAACTGATTCTATTTAATTCAGTGACGGAAATAATGAAATCATTCTTTAAATGCATCTGCAATGATTTCTCAAGTATAGGGAGGATCAAGCATATTTAAAGAGCTCCTGGATTCTGGTGGGTGCTGGGAGATTTGCCATGCTTATTTCTCATCTGCAGCTTCACTTTGATTGTAGCTCAGTCTCCATTCACACTGCTTTATGAAGAGTAATTTCATGAAGAGGTAAAAAGGGTGATTGTGGTGTGTAGTTAATTAGAATTTCTAATTAAAATCATCATGAGGTTAAAAAAAATGGGAAACAGCCAATGCCAATGGAACACTAATTGCTAATCTGTAAATTAAGGAAACTGTATTCTATAAGTGCTTTTTCTCTACTTGAGGAAAACAACAACAACCAGTTTCCATGATCATGCATGAGTAAACTCTTATCTTGAATAAGATGCAATGAACATGGCAAAATAGGGAGAACTGGATTTGGCCCAGTGCAGTTTGGTATCTGTCACTGGCCACCATTCTCGTTTCACTCTTTCACCCCTTCAGCTCACCTTTTTTAATTTGAGCACAAATTTGATTTTTTTTTTTTTCAAGTCAGAACCTGCTAACTTTCCAGGTTTTCCAAATTCTACACATGGGTCTGTATGACAGCACACAATTCAACACCAGCCTCAGTGAATGTGGGGTATCTGTGTGCTCAGGGTACAGATGGGTAGAGCCTGGCATACTACCTTGATATTTACATTTTAGCATCTCACTTTCCCCAATACCCCCATCTTTCAATGACAGGCATTTCTCACATAACCCAATGCCTCCCCCTCCCCCACCAAAAACCTTAGAGTTTTCCTGGGAATGGGGGTAGTTTGGGACATTTTACTTATTTATTTATTACAATGTATTTGGACCAGCAGGGCTTCAACGGGGTTCCTAAGGGAGGAGAGTGGAAGGAATTGGGGGGGGAGGACAAGAAGCGCAAGGAAGGGAGCCAAGTCTGTTTGTCTGATCAAGGCTTCCGTTTATTAGAAATTTTTACCCAACTTATATAGGGAGAAGGCAGGAAAGGGGAAAGGTAATTAGCTGCTGCAGGAGACAGGAAGAGTGCTTTCATGTGTTAAATAGGGTGCCTGCAAGATAACTGAGGGATGTTTTCTCACAGATGCTCTAACAAACGGATGTCCTCACAGTCTCTCACCCATGAGTTAGGGTCCTAGATAACTTTCACTAAATAGCTTTAGGTCTCCACTAAATGACCTTTGCTCACTATTTGGCTTTGGCCTAGCAAACACCTTTTGTCTCCACTAGATAGCTTTGACTCACTAATTGACTTAGGCTTCAGTAGATAGCTTTGGCTCCACTAGATAGCTTTGACTTTGGCTTCAGTAGATAGCTTTGGCTCCCGGCATTTATTCACTTTGCATCCCAGCTGTAGCCCCCTCCCTCCTCTCCTCCCAGTCCCACCCTCCTTCCCTCTTCTTCCCCTATACCCCTCCCATAGTCCACTGATATGTGAGGTCTTCCTCCCCTCCTACTAACCATAGCCTATCAGGTCTCATCAGGACTGGTTGCATTATCAGAGTTAGGGGCATTTATCACCTTATTTGTGTTTCAGAGCCTTATGGGTTTTATTTTCATGCTGTTCTCTTGATTGCTACACAGGCAGTCTTATGTGACTGGCCTGCTCACTTCAGTTTCCCAAGTCTGTTAATTCTGCATTTGTGGTGATATACCCAGTTCAAGAGCCCCCAAAAGATCTACAGGAATCGACTCCGTTGCAAAACACACGAGGGTCTTTTTTATTGTAAATTACAAGCTGCAGCTTGGGCCCACGCAGCCCCACCGCCAAAGTAGTGGGAGCTGAGCGCGCGTCCCCAGGTTAGTTGGGTGATTTATAGATTCTCGTCCCTCCTAGCATACCCAAGACAGGGGCAATTCCTGCCTGGCAAACATCTATTGATCAAGATGCTACATTTTGAATCGATTGGCTATAGGAAGGTTCCCAGACCATTGACCTTGACCAGGTGTCCCTCCCTAGGGGGAGGGTCCAGTTTCCTAGCAACCATACCTCTAGTGGGTGGGGAAAGAATGCAGTGAGGTAACTCTCCCCTCAGGGCATTACTAACTTTGTTACCGCACCTACTCTAGGTTTTTTTTTTTTTTT
>NW_026586723.1:0-1309 GCF_907164565.1 Psammomys obesus | reverse complement strand
TAGCAAGGACTTCCAGCACTATGTTGAAGAGATATGGAGAGAGTGGGCAGCCTTGTCTTGTCCCTGATTTCAGTGGGATTGCTTTAAGTTTCTCTCCGTTCAGTTTGATGTTGGCTATAGGCTTGCTGTATATCGCCTTTCCTATGTTTAGGTATGTTCCTTGTATCCCTGATCTCTCCAGTACTTTAAACATGAATGGATGTTGGATTTTGTCAAATGCTTTTTTGGCATCTAAGGAGATGATCATGTGTTTTTTTTTTTTCTTTCAGTTTGTTAATATGGTGGATCACATTGATCAATTTCCGTATAGTGAACCACCCCTGCATACCTGGGATGAAGCCTACTTGGTCATAGTGGATAATATCTTTGATGTGTTCTTGGATTCGGTTTGCAAGTATTTTGTTAAGTATTTTTGCATCAATGTTCATAAGGGAGATTGGCCTGAAATTCTCTTTCTTTGTTGAGTCTTTGTGAGGTTTAGGTACCAAGGTGATTGTGGCTTCATAGAATGAGTTTGGTAATGTTCCTTCTGTTTCTATTTTGTGGAATAGTTTGAAGAGAATTGGAGTTAGCTCTTCTTTGAAGGTCTGGTAGAATTCTGCGCTGAAGCCATCTAGTCTTGGGATGGGAGACTTTTGATGACTGCTTCTATTTCTTTGGGGGATATAGGACTATTTAGTTGATTTACCTGGTCCTGATTCAGCTTTAGTAAGTCAAATTGATCAAGAAAATTGTCCATTTCATTTAGATTTTCAAATTTTGTTGAGTTTAGACTTTTGAAGTAAGTCCTAATGATTGTTTGGATTTCCTCAGTGTCTATAGTTATGTTTCCCTTTTCATTTCTGATTTTGTTGATTTGGGTGGTGTCTCTCTGCCTTTTAGTTAGCTTGGCTAAGGGTTTGTCGATCTTGTTGATTTACTCAAAGAACCAGCTCTTGGTTTCATTAATTCTTTGAATTGTTTTATTTGTTTCTAATTGATTGATTTCAGCCCTGAGTTTGATTATTTCCAGCTGTCTACTCCTTTTTGGTGTGTCTGCTTCTTCTTTTTCTAGGGTTTTTAAGTGGGCCATTAAGTTACTTGAATGAACTGTCTCGAATTTCTTCTTGAAGGCACTTAGTGCTATGAACTTTCCTCTTAGCACTGCTTTCATTGTGTCCCACAAGTTTGGGTATGTTGTGTCTTCATTTTCATTGAGTTCTAGAAAGGCGTTAATTTCATTCTTTATTTCTTCCCTGACCCAGCTGTCATTTAGTAACAAATTGTTCAGTTTCCATATGTGTGTAGGCTTTTTGCTATTTCTGTTGTT
>NW_026586722.1:0-1431 GCF_907164565.1 Psammomys obesus | reverse complement strand
TGTTCTTGGATCCGGTTTGCAAGTATTTTGTTAAGTATTTTTGCATCAATGTTCATAAGGGAGATTGGCCTGAAATTCTCTTTCTTTGTTGAGTCTTTGTGAGGTTTAGGTACCAAGGTGATTGTGGCTTCATAGAATGAATTTGGTAATGTTCCTTCTGTTTCTATTTTGTGGAATAGTTTGAAGAGAATTGGAGTTAGCTCTTCTTTGAAGGTCTGGTAGAATTCTGCGCTGAAGCCATCTGGTCCTGGGCTTTTTTTGGATGGGAGACTTTTGATGACTGCTTCTATTTCTTTGGGGGATATAGGACTATTTAGTTGATTTACCTGGTCCTGATTCAGCTTTGGTGAGTCAAATCGATCAAGAAAATTGTCCATTTCATTTAGATTTTCAAATTTTGTGGCATATAGACTTTTGAAGTAAGTCCTAATGATTGTTTGGATTTCCTCAGTGTCTGTAGTTATGTCCCCCCTTTCATTTCTGATTTTGTTGATTTGGGTGGTGTCTCTCTGCCTTTTAGTTAGCTTGGCTAAGGGTTTGTCTATCTTGCTGATTTTCTCAAAGAACCAGCTCTTGGTTTCATTGATTCTTTGAATTGTTTTATTTGTTTCTAATTGATTGATTTCAGCCCTGAGTTTGATTATTTCCAGCCGTCTACTCCTTTTTGGTGTGTCTGCTTCTTCTTTTTCTAGGGTTTTTAAGTGGGCCATTAAGTTGCTTGAATGAGCTGTCTCGAATTTCTTCTTGAAGGCACTTAGTGCTATGAACTTTCCTCTTAGCACTGCTTTCATTGTGTCCCACAAGTTAGGGTATGTTGTGTCTTCATTTTCATTGAATTCTAGAAAGGCTTTAATTTCTTTCTTTATTTCTTGCCTGACCCAGCTGTCATTTAGTAACAAGTTGTTCAGTTTCCATGAGTGTGTAGGCTTTTTGCTATTTCTGTTGTTGTTGAAGTCCAGCTTTATTCCATGGTGATCAGACAGGATACAAGGGATTATTTCAGTCTTCTTGTATCTGTTGAGGCTTGCTTTGTGACCAACTATATGGTCTATTTTGGAGAAGGTTCCATGAGGTGCTGAGAAGAAGGTAAATTCTTTTGTGTTTGGGTGTAAAGTTCTGTAGATGTCTGTGAGGTCCATTTGATTCATGACCTCTGTCAGAGATATTGTTTCTTTGTTTAATTTCTGTTTTGTTGACCTGTCCTTTGTTGAGAGTGGGGTGTTGAAGTCTCCCACTATTAATGTGTGGGGATCTATATGTGGTTTAAATTTTATCAATGTTTCTTTTACAAATGTGGGTGCTCTTGTATTTGGGGCATAGATGTTCAGGATTGTGATGTCTTCCTGGTGGAATTTTCCCTTGATGAGTATGAAGTGTCCTTCCTCATCTCTTTTTATTAATTTTGGTTGAAAGTCTATTTTATCAGATATT
>NW_026586721.1:0-2040 GCF_907164565.1 Psammomys obesus | reverse complement strand
ATTTTGGCCATTCTGATGGGTGTAAGGTGATATCTCAGGGTCGTTTTGATTTGCATTTCCCTGATGGCTAATGAGGATGAGCATTTCTTTAAGTGTTTCTCTGCCATTCGATATTCCTCTACAGAGAATTCTCTGTTTAGCTCTGTTCCCCATTTTTTAATTGGATTACTTGGTTTGCTGCTTTTCAGCTTCTTTAGTTCTTTGTATATACTCGATATTAGTCCTCTGTCAGATAAAGGGTTAGTGAAGATTCTTTCCCAATCTGTAGGCAGGCGTTTTGTTTTGATGACAGTGTCCTTTGCTTTACAGAAGCTTTTCAGTTTCATGAGGTCCCATTTATTGATTGTTGCTCTTAGAGGCTGTGCTGTTGGTGTTCTGTTCAGGAGGATGTCTTCTGTGCCAATGAGTTCTAGGCTGTTCCCCAGTTTTTCTTCTAAAAGATTTAGAGTATCTGGTTTTATGTTGAAGTCTTTGATCCAATTGGACTTTAGTTTTGTGCAGGGTGATAAATATAGATTTATTTTCATTTTTCTGCATGTAGACATCCAGTTGGACCAGCACCATTTGTTGAAGATGCTGTCTTTTTTCCATTGAATGGTTTTGGCTTCTTTGTCAAAAATCGAGTATTCATAGGTGTGTGGGTTTATTTCTGGGTCTTCTATGCGGTTCCATTGATCCTCCTTTCTGTTTTTATGCCAATACCATGCAGTTTTTATTACTATTGCTCTGTAGTACAACTTGAGATTGGGGATGGAGATACCTCCAGATGATCTGTTGTTGTACAGGATTGTTTTGGAGATTCTGAGAATCTTTTTTTCAAGGTCTGTAAAGAATTGAGTTAGTATTTTGATGGGAATTGCATTGAATCTGTAGATTGCTTTTGGCCGGATGGCCATTTTCACAATGTTAATCCTACCAATCCATGAGCACAGGAGATCTTTCCATCTTCTGATATCTTCTTCAATTTCTTTCTTCAGAGACTTGAAGTTTTTCTCAAACAGGTCTTTCACTTGCTTGGTTAGTGTCACCCCAAGGTACTTTATGTGGTTAGTGGCTATTGTGAAGGGTGTTATTTCCCTAATTTCTTTCTCGGCCATTTTGTCTTTGGTATACAGGAGGGCTTCTGATTTTTTTGAGTTGATTTTGTATCCTGCCACTTTGCTGAAGGTGTTTATCAACTGGAGGAGTTCTCTGGTTGAATTCTGGGGGTCGCTCATATATACTATCATATCATCTGCGAATAGTGACACTTTGACCTCTTCCTTTCTGATTTGTATCCCCTTGATCTCCTTTAGTAGTCTTATTGCTCTGGCTAGGACTTCAAGTACTATGTTGAAGAGGTAGGGAGAGAGTGGGCAGCCTTGTCTTGTCCCTGATTTTAGTGGGATTGATTTAAGTTTCTCTCCATTGAGTTTGATGTTGGCTATAGGCTTGCTGTATATTGCCTTTACTATGTTTAGGTATGTGCCTTGTATTCCTGATCTCTCCAAGACTTTAAACATGAATGGGTGTTGGACTTTGTCAAATGCTTTTTCAGCATCTAAGGAGATGATCATGTGGTTTTTCTCCTTCAGTTTGTTTATGTGGTGGATTACATTGCTGGATTTCCGTATGTTGAACCACCCTTGCATGCCTGGGATGAAGCCTACTTGGTCGTGGTGGATGATATCTTTGATGTGTTCTTGGATTCGGTTTGGAAGTATTTTATTGAGTATTTTTGCATCAATGTTCATAAGAGAGATAGGTCTGAAGTTCTCTTTTTTTGTTGGGTCTTTGTGTGGTTTAGGTATCAGGGTGACTGTTGCTTCATAGAATGAGTTTGGTTATGTACCTTCTGTTTCTATTTTGTGGAATCATTTGAGGAGAATTGGTGTGAGCACTTCTTTGAAGGTCTGGTAGAATTCCGCGCTGAAATCATCTAGATGGCCCAGGGCTTTTTTTGGAGGGAAGACTGTGAATGACTGCTTCAATTTCTTTGGGGGATATTGGGCTGTTCAGTCTTTCTACCTGATCTTGACTTAATGTTGGAAGATGGAATCT
>NW_026586720.1:0-1150 GCF_907164565.1 Psammomys obesus | reverse complement strand
AGGTACAAAGGGGGATTCCAGACACAGACACACAGGAACCCACTGACGTGAGACCCATTCTGTGTTCCAAGGGATCTACCAGCCACCTCGCTGCCTTCCAGCCCCCATCCAAGGAGCCTCAGGACAGACTCCCCTACCCATCACCAAGCTCTACATGGAAATGTCTTCTACAGGAGAACAGTGTGGACAGTCAGTCCTCAAAGACTAGGCCACAGCACTGCCATCCCTACTTGTAAAACAAACAAACAAACAAACAAAAAAACAAAAAAACATGTGACAACAAACACCCAACAGGATGCAGCTGCCAGGACTTCAGGGGTAAGCAAAGGAGGAACATCTAAATGCCCACAGAAAAGAGAATCTGGAAAATCCTCTGCCCAACACACTAGAGGGCAGAGCCTGATGGTGCAAGTCCCAGCACTGAATTCACAGAGGACTCCCTGCCTGGCCTGCTTGATGTCACCTCCCCCAGGAGTGCCCCCCTCCAGCCCACCACAATCACCTACACCCAAACACCAAGCTCCCCCTCTGGCCTTATCCCCTGTGTCTTTCCTACCCCAGGTCAGTCATACCTAGTTGTTACTTCAGTTCCTCTATTTCCTTCTGTGACATCAGACACTAGGCCAGCAGACACGGAAGAAAAAGAAAGACTGTCTATCATCAGTGTACTGGATTCCTCTCTATTCCATCCACACTTGTTCTTTGTCCTTACACCTGCCACTGCCCCCTGTCCCATGACAAGACTGGGAAAGAACCTTGAACATGAAGGAGGTTCCCTCTCTCTGTGAGGTGCAGGACAGGAGTTGAACTCTCAGGTTAACTTTGACAGTCGGCTCAGGGTCTAGCTAGGACTGGCATTTCTGAGAGCTGAGAAAGCTTTACCTTTTGGCAACCCAGTGTTACTGGTGCTGGATATAGCCTCTCTCCAGCTGGGAATGGCAGACATAGAGGTAGTTCCTGATACCCTGAAACACAAACAGACACACACACACACACACACACACACACAGAGTCGGAGAGAGAGACAGAGAGAGGACACAGCATGTACACTTGAGAGCTATGTGGGAAGGGACTGGTAGGGGCTAAAATGAGGCAGCAATACCTTCTGCTGGCAGCTCTATTTCTGCCTTACTGCAGCCCAGAGACAGCC
>NW_026586719.1:0-1444 GCF_907164565.1 Psammomys obesus | reverse complement strand
TCATTAACCATTAGGGAAATGCAAATCAAAACGACCCTGAGATTTCAACTTATACCCATCAGAATAGCCAAGATCAAAAACTCAAGTGACAACACATGCTGGAGAGGTTGTGGTGAAAGGGGAATACTCCTCCATTGCTGGTGGGAATGTAAACTGGTACATCCACTTTGGAAGTCAATCTGGTGCTTTCTCAGACAATTAGGAGTAGTGCTACCTCAAGACCCAGCTCTACCACTGCTAGGTATATACCCAAAATTTGCTCAAGTACACAACAAGGACATTTGATCAACCATGTTTGTAGCAGCTTTATTTGTAATAGCCAGAACCTGGAAACAACCCAGATGTCCCTCAGCGGAGGAGTGGATACAGAAATTGTGGTATTTTTACACAAGGGCATACTACTCAGCAATCAAAAACGAAGAAATCATGAAATTTGCAGGCAAATGGTGGGATCTAGAGAAGATCATTTTGCGTGAGGAATCCCAGAAGGAGAAAGACACACATGGTACATACTCGCTTATATAAACCTACAAGATATGATAAACATAATGAAATCTACACACCTAAAGAAGATAATCAAGAAAGCAAACAAAGGCGAAAATGATCAATCCTCAATTAGAAAGACAAATGGGATGTGCATTGAACATATGACAGGAGTCTACTACAAAAGGTTTCTGACAGACTCTACCCAGCAGTGTTTTAAAGCAGACACTAAGACTCATAAGCAAACCCTCAGCAGAGAGTAGGGAATCATATGAAAGAAGGAGAGTTGGTATGATATGGAAAGGATAGGAGCTCTACAAGGACCAAATATATCTGGGCACAGGGTTTTTTCTGAGACTGACACTCAACCAAGGACCATCTATGGATATAACCTAGAAATTCTGCTCGGATGTGGCCCGTGGTAGCTCAGTAACCAAGTAGTTTTTCCAAAGTAAGGTGAACAAGGACTATTCCAAACAGGATCTGAAGGGCAGGCTCTTTGACCTCCTCACACCCCTCCTGGGGAGGAGCAGTCCTGTTAGGCCACAGAGGAGTACTTTGCAGCCAGCCCTGAAGATATCTCATAAAACAGGGTCAAATGAAGGGGGAGGAAGTCCTCCCCTATCAGTGGACTTGGAAAGCGGCAGGGAGGAGACCAGGGAGGGAGTGTGGGGTTGGGGAGGGAATGAGGGAGCGGGATAGAGCTAGGAAACAAAGTTAAAAAAATGTAACTAATAAGAAAAATAATATTAAAAAATGTACATTCCACCACAACCAGCTGACAGTTTAGCTTTCAACACTGAAATACAATGTATTTTCTTCTTAAGAATGTGTTCAGTATGTTAGAATAGATGATTCTAAGCAATATTAAGAGACAAGCATTAACCCACTTATCAATTTTAATATTATCCACTGTAGATTTTAGTTCAACTTCTTAGTGGAGAGGAATAACAAAGATCAG
>NW_026586718.1:0-1284 GCF_907164565.1 Psammomys obesus | reverse complement strand
AGTATCCCCTTGGCTGGAAGATGATTTTTCCTGAAGGAATCCTTCTCTGCTTTTTGGTTATGGTCACTGTATGGCCAGTGTTTCTCAGGAGTTGCCACTGCTCACCTCAGGTTTATAGCCCTGAGTAGTAGCTGTGGTCTATGTTAGGCATGGGGGGATCTCCTCTTACCCATAGAAGTTCTCAAGATAGCTGCCCCACTGCTGGGTTTCTTGTTATAAATTTAGTGTGTTGCTGCTCACTAAATTTCCAGGTACAGTCCTCTTGAAGAACCTGCTGATTCCCTAGCTGTGGGGTTTTCTCCCAACAGGGAAACTCAGTCTGTTATCCTGGAGCACACAGTTCTGTCCGGGGAAGTGAGAGTTGTGCCCAGCAAGTCTCTGGGCCAGAGGCTGAGTGCTCTGCTCTGGGCCTGGAGAATGTGCACCTAGGTTGAGATGGCACCTGGGGGTGCTGCTCTGGTCTGGAGGCTGGGTGCCTCACTCTGGACCAGAAGCTGTGTGTCCCTATCTGGGATGGTGGATGCAGGCACTGCTCTGGTCTAGATGCTTTGGGTGCAGCCCTCTTGAAGGACCAGGGATTCCCACAGTTTTGACAGTCTAGCTAGGGACTGGTTGATCCTTGGCAAAGTATCTGAGGGCTGCTGTAATGGCTCTCTGGCTTTTGTAGGTCTGAGGATGCAGCTGTGTGTCCCAGTGCCCTAGGTGAACTCAATAATGGTGGTTGAGCACAGCGCTCCTGCTTGCATTAGAGCCTAGAGTCTGCGAGAATCCAGGAAGGCTTTTCGTGCTGGGTGTCCTGAGCATTAGACCTGATGATTCCCTCAGCTGGGCGTTTCCCCCTGCCAGATACACCCAGTCTTTGCTTTGGGGACCGCTTTTCTATCTGGGGTGTCTAGTAGAGCCCACAGGCACATATGCCCGCTTGTGGCTCCGCCTTTCTGGCCTTTGGGAGCCTTGGCAGCTGCCTAAACTGGGTTATTTTTCTTGATACCTTTTTGGGGTGTGGGTGTCGGCTCAGTGCTCTGAGATCAGACTAGCAGTTAACCTCCCTGTGGGTTTGCACCTGACAGTGAAACGCAGTCTCTGGTCCCCTCGTGCCCTGATGCCCACAGGTCTATCTGAGGCAGCAAATCAGGCGCTGGCAGGGCTCTGTGCATGCGCCTGGGTTCCCGGCTCTGGCTCCAGGCTGATTCCTGGGGACCCCCGGAAACCGAGTCTTTTCCAGGGGATGTCTGGGTGACCTAAGGTCGGTCCCAATCGTTTCCTGCTCCGTGGGGTTATCTC
>NW_026586717.1:0-6681 GCF_907164565.1 Psammomys obesus | reverse complement strand
AGCCTTGTCTTGTCCCTGATTTCAGTGGGATTGCTTTAAGTTTCTCTTCGTTCAGTTTGATGTTGGCTATAGGCTTGCTGTATATCGCCTTTACTATGTTGAGATATGTGCCTTGTATCCCTGATCTCTCCAGTACTTTAAACATGAATGGATGTTGGATTTTGTCAAATGCTTTTTCAGCATCTAGGGAGATTATCATGTGGTTTTTTTCTGTCAGTTTGTTAATATGGTGGATCACATTGATGGATTTCCGTATATTGAAACACCCCTGCATACCTGGGATGAAGCCTACTTGGTCATAGTGGATAATGTCTTTGATGTGTTCTTGGATTCGGTTTGCAAGTATTTTGTTAAGTATTTTTGCATCAATGTTCATAAGGGAGATTGGCCTGAAATTCTCTTTCTTTGTTGAGTCTTTGTGAGGTTTAGGTACCAAGGTGATTGTGGCTTCATAGAATGAGTTTGGTAATGTTCCTTCTGTTTCTATTTTGTGGAATAGTTTGAAGAGAATTGGAGTTAGCTCTTCTTTGAAGGTCTGGTAGAATTCTGTGCTGAAGCCATTTGGTCCTGGGCTTTTTTTGGATGGGAGACTTTTGATGACTGCTTCTATGTCTTTCGGGGATATAGGACTATTTAATTGATTTACCTGGTCCTGATTCAGCTTTGATAAGTCAAATCGATCAAGAAAATTGTCCATTTCATGTAGGTTTTCAAATTTTGTTGAGTATAGACTTTTGAAGTAAGTCCTAATGATTGTTTGGATTTCGTCAGTGTCTGTAGTTATGTCCCCCTTTTCATTTCTGATTTTGTTGATTTGGGTGGTGTCTCTCTGCCTTTTAGTTCGCTTGGCTAAGGGTTTGTCAATCTTGTTGATTTTCTCAAAGAACCAGCTCTTGGTTTCATTGATTCTTTGAATTGTTTTATTTGTTTCTAATTGATTGATTTCAGCCCTGAGTTTGATTATTTCCAGCCGTCTACTCCTTTTTGGTGTGTCTGCTTCTTCTTTTTCTAGGGTTTTTAAGTGGGCCATTAAGTTGCTTGAATGAGCTGTCTCGAATTTCTTCTTGAAGGCACTTAGTGCTATGAACTTTCCTCTTAGCACTGCTTTCTTGTGTCCCACAAGTTTGGGTATGTTGTGTCTTCATTTTCATTGAGTTCTAGAAAGGCTTTAATTTCTTTCTTTATTTCTTCCCTGACCCAGCTGTCATTTAGTAACAAGTTGTCCAGTTTCCATGTGTGTGTAGGCTTTTTGCTATTTCTGTTGTTGTTGAAGTGCAGCTTTATTCCATGATGATCAGACAGGATACAAGGGATTATTTAAGTCTTCTTGTATCTATTGAGGCTTGCTTTGTGACCAACTATATGGTCTATTTTGGAGAAGGTTCCATGAGGTGCTGAGAAGAAGGTAAATTCTTTTGTGTTTGGGTGTAAAGTTCTGTAAATGTCTGTGAGGGCCATTTGATTCATGACCTCTATCAGAGATATTGTTCCTTTGTTTAATTTCTGTTTTGTTGACCTGTCCTTTGTTGAGAGTGGGGTGTTGAAGTCTCCCACTATTAATGTGTGGGGATGTATATGTGGTTTAAACTTTATCAATATTTCTTTTACAAATGTGGGTGCTCTTGTATTTGGGGCATAGATGTTCAGGATTGTGATGTCTTCCTGGTGGAATTTTCCCTTGATGAGTATGAAGTGTCCTTCCTCATCTCTTTTTATTAATTTTGGTTGATAGTCTATTTTATCAGATATTAGAATGGCTACTCCTGCTTGTTTCTTGGGTCCATTTGCTTGGAAAGTCGTCTTCCAACCTTTTACCTTCAGGTAATGTCTATCTTTGTGTCTTAGGTGTGTTTCTTGTATGCAACAGATTGCTGGGTTTTGTTTACATATCCATTCTGTTAATCTGTGTCTTTTTACTGGAGAGTTGAGTCCATTGATGTTGAGAGAGATTAATGACCAGTGGCTGTTAGATCCTTTGATTTTGATGTTGGCTGTGTTCATAAGTTTGTGTGCTTGGTTGCTTTTTGTTTTGCTGTAGTAAGGTTAATTGTTTCCTGTGTTTTCTTGACAGAAGCTAATTTTCTTGGGTTGTATTTTCCCTTCCAGTGTCTTCTGTAATGCTGGATTTGTGTGTAGGTATTGTTGAAATTTGTTTTTGTCATTGAATATCTTGTTTTCTCCGTCTATGAGGACTGAGAGTTTTGCAGGGTAGAGTAGCCTGGGTTGACATCTGTGTTCTCTTAGGGTCTGCATGATATCTGTCCAGGCCCTTCTGGCTTTCATAGTTTCTGTTGAAAAGTCAGGTGTGATTCTAATTGGTTTGCCGTTATATGTTACTTGGCCTTTTTCCCTTGCAGCTTTTAGTATTTTTTCTTTGTTCTGTATACTTACTGTTTTGATTATTATGTGGCGGGAGGATTTTCTTTTCTGGTCAAATTTGTTGGGTGTTCTGTAGGCCTCATGTATCCTTATTGGCTTCTCCTTTAACTTGGGGAAATTTTCTTCAATGATTTTGTTGAAAATATTTTCTGGGCCTTGTAGAAGGGAGTCTTATTTTTCCTCTATTCCTATTATTCTTAGATTTTGTCTTTTCATATTATCTTGGATTTCCTGGACGGTCTGTGTCAGGAATTTTTTGGATTTAACATTTTCTTTGACAGATACGTCGATTTCTTTACATATTTTATTTGTCTCCTCTATTATCCTATTCATCAACATAGATGTAAGGTCATCTTCTTGATTTTCTATTATGCTGCATTCTTCAGGGCTGTTAGCCCCTGGAAGCCTGGGTTCTGGAGATACCATATTGCTCTGTCTTTTGTTGGTTGAGCTTTTACGCTGACCTCTACCCATTGGGCTGATTTAGGTGTTGGCTGTTAGTTTCTGTGCTTCCTGGAGTCCTGAGGTAGGGAGTATCTCCTTGGCTGGAAGATGATTTTTCCTGAAGGAGTCCTTCTCTGCTTTTTGGTTATGGTCACTGTATGGCCAGTGTTTCTCCGGAGATGCCACTGCTCACCTCAGGTTTATAGCCCTGAGTAGTAGCTGTGGTCTATGTTAGGCAGTGGGGGATCTCCTCTTACCCATAGAATTTCTCAAGACAGCTGCCCCACTGCTGGGTTTCTTGTTATAAATTTAGTGTGCTGCTGCTCACTAAATTTCCATGTACAGTCCTCTTGAAGAAACTGCTGATTCCCTAGCTGTGGGGTTTTCTTCCAACAGGGAACCTCAGTCTGTTATCCTGGGGCGCACAGTTCTGTCCGGGAAAGTGGGAGGTGCACTCAGCAAGTCTCTGGGCCAGAGGCTGATTGCTCTGCTCTGGACCTGGAGAATGTGCACCTAGGTTGAGTTGTCGCCTGGGGGCACTGCTCTGGTCTGGAGGCTAGGTGCCTCACTCTGGACCAGAAGCTGTGTGTCTCTGTCTGGGATGGCGGCTGTAGGCACTGCTCTGGTCCAAACTCTGTGGGTGCAGCCCTTTTGAAAAACCAGGGATTCCCACAGTTTTGACAGTCTAGCTAGGAATAACTGGTTGATATTTGGCACAGTATCTGAGGGCTGTTGTAATGGCTCTCTGGCTTTTGTAGGTCTGAGGATGCAGCTGTGTGTCCCAGTGCCCTAGGGGAACTCAATAATGGCAGCAGAGCACAGTGCTCCCGCCTGCACTAGAGTCTGCATGAGTCCAGGAAGTGTTTTGGTGCTGGGTGTCCTAAGCGTTAGAGCTGCTGACCCCCTCCGCTGGGGGTTTCCTCCTGCCAGAGACACGCAGTCTGGTGCCCTGGTGCCCTGGTGCCCACAGTTCTATCTGAGGCGGCGAATCAGGCGCACAGGCAGGCGCCTGTGTCCCGGCTCTGGATCCGGACTGGCTCTTGGGGCACCCGTGGAACCCGAGTCTTTTCCAGGGGATCTCTGGGTAAACTGAGGTCGGTCCCAATTGTTTCCTGCTCCGTGGGGTTATCTCTCGACTGGGAAATCCAGTCTATGGTGTTGTGGGCTCACAGTTCAGTCTGGGACCGTGACCAGTTTGCTCTGGCGGGTAGCTCTGGGCTGGCGACCGAGTGCCTGGTGGAACCGGGATCTCTTCTGTGGTTTAGCCGGGTGAGTTAAAGCTGATTGAATCCCTCACCGTGGGGTATCCTCTCACCTGTGAAACAGAATCACTTGTGTTTTATGGCCACGTGTTCTGATTGCTGGTCACTGTGCCAATCCTGCTGTGTTGCTCCTCAGAATGAGAGATCTCCCGGCACCGCCATCTTGCCCCGCCTCCTCAGCATCTGCATCTTATTTTGTAAATATTCTTCTCCATCATCTTCTGATTGGTTTAATAAGGAACTGAAGGCCTATTACATGTCAGGGGAAGAAAGGCAGGACATCTGAGCAGAGGTAGGAACTCTAGGAAGAAAGAGAAGCCCTGAGATTTTGCCAGCCAGACACAAAAGAAGTAGGAAGGATGGGATTGAAGAGAGGTAATGACAGAGGAATGGATACAGAAATTGTGGTACTTTTACACAATGGAATACTACTCAGCAATCAAAAGGGAGGAAATCATGAAATTTGCTGGCAAATGGTGGGATCTAGAAAAGATCATTCTGAGGGAAGTATCCCAGAAGGAGAAAGACAAACTTGGTATGTATATACTCGCTTATATAGACCTACAAGATATGATAAACATAATGAAATCCACACACCTAAAGAAGATAATCAAGTAAGTGGACATGGGTGAAGATGATCAATCCTCATTTACAAAGACAAATGGGATGTGCATTGAATGTATGACAGGAGTCTACCGCAAAAGGCATCTGAAAGACTCTACCTAGCAGTGTTTCAAAGCAGACACTAAGACTCATAACCAAACCATGGCAGAGTGCAGGGAATCATATGAAAGACGGGGAGTTAGTATGATATGGAAAGGATAGGAGCTCTACAAGTACCAAATATATCAGGGCACAGGGTCTTTTCTGAGACTGACACTCAACCAAGGACCATCTATGGATATAACCTAGAACTTCTGCTCGGATGTGGCCCGTGGTAGCTCAGTAACCAAGTAGTTTTCCAAAGTAAGGGGAACAAGGACTATTTCTAACAGGATCTCAAGGGCAGGCTCTTTGACCCCCCCCCCCCAGGGAAGGAGCAGTCCTGTTAGGCCATAGAGGAGGACTTTGCAGCCAGCCTTGAAGATACCTGATAAAACAGGGTCATTGATAGGGAGGTCCTCCCCTATCAATGGACTTGGAAAGGGGCAGGGAGGAGACCAGGGAGGGAGTTGGGGAGGGGGAGGGAATGAGGGAGCAGGATACAACTGGGACACAGAGTTAACAAATTGTAGTTAACAAATTATAAAAATGAAAAAATAAAAAAAAGAAGAGAGGTAATGAACCATGTGACAAAGGTGGGTTAATAAAGACAGGGTTAATTAAATTCTAAGAGCTAGTTGGAAACAAGCCTGAGCTATAAGGCCTGTGTTTTTATAAATAATACAAATTCTTCATGTCATTATTGGGAGATGGTTGTCCAAGAGTGTTTGGCATTATTTATGGACAAATGAAGGTATTTTTTGAGGGGTGAGAGGAGGGGACAGGGTTTCTGTGTGTAGCCTTTTCTGCCCTAAACTCACTTCATAGGCCAGAATGGCTTTGAACTCAAAGATTCACCTGCTTGCACCTTCCACATATTTTTTCCTAAGCAACCTTCAATTCAATATAAAAATATTGAATATAGAGGATACTCAGAGAACTTGAAAACTATCTTTCAAGAACATCATTATAAAAACATTAATGAATATCTTTCAAACTGTACATGCATATGGGTATATACACATATCATAAGAATGGCTGTAAATTAAATGTTTAAATCATCACTACACATTTAACATCTAAAAAATAATCTGTTCTGTGAACTTAAGATACATGGATTTAGCATATGTATCTCTTTACTAAGCACAGTTTACACTAACACATATTTCTTGACTTTTCAAAGTAAAATAATATCTCTTGTTTCCAAACATCAGGAAGATGATGGTGAGCTTGTCACAAAAGATTCCAAGAATAATGAATAGTAGCACTATTTTATAGACTTATAAGCCTTTGGATATCCATAAAGATTGTAGCTTGTTGAAATAATTAGTGTGACCTTGTTGAATGACAGTTTCATGTATAACATGAGGGTTATTGGAAAATCACTCTTGATATTAAGGCTCTGTTTATTTGAAAATCATGTGTTCTTGTTACGTATGTTATGTTATATATGTCTCTGTCTGCATTCATAGTAATAACAGATGACTTTAAATGCTCATTGAATAAGCTATTTAAGTCACACACTTTAGAACACACTTTTAATCATGAATGATTTTGAAGGAGCTTGGTGAATCTTTCTTTGTAGTAAGTTCTGTTTAAATCAGTTAGGTTGGATGAGTCTCTGAAGAGTTTTGGCCTAAATAAATTTATGGTGACTGCCCAAATCCATGCAGAATGTAAGATGTATCGAGGATGCTAGGTAAAGCTTGGCTCCTACACAACATGCTGCATAAGGGTCATAGACATCTTATATTTAGATTTACTATCCTTTTAAAACTTATTTTAAGAGTCTCATGCTCTACCGACTGAGCTAGCCGGGCAACTGCTAGACCAAGTAGGCTTCATCCCAGGTATGCAGGGGTGGTTCAATATACGGAAATCCATCAATGTGATC
>NW_026586716.1:0-1339 GCF_907164565.1 Psammomys obesus | reverse complement strand
TCCTCCTCCTCCTCTTCTTCTTCCTCTTCTTCTTCCTCTTCCTCTTCTTCCTCCTCCTCCTCTTCCTCTTCCTCTTCTTCCTCCTCCTCCTCTTCTTCCTGTTCTTCTTCTTCCTCTTCCTCTTCTTCTTTCTTCTTCTTCCTCTTCCTCTTCTTCTTTTCTTCTCCTTCCTCTTCTTCTTTCTTCTTCTTCCTCCTTCTTCCTCTTCTTTTCTTCTTCTTCTCTCTTCTTCCTTCTTCTTCTTTCTTCGTCCTGGTCTTCTTTTCTTCTTCTTCTCTTCAACTTCCTCCTCTTCTTCTTCTCTTCTACTTCCTCTTCTTCTTCCTCTTCTTCTCTTCTTTTTTTCTTCTCTTCTACTTCCTCTTCTTCTTCCTTTTCTTCTTCCTCTTCTTCTTCTTTTCTTCTTCTCTTCTTCCTCTTCTTCTCTTCTACTTCCTCTTCTTCTTCCTCATCTTCTTTCTTCTTCTTCCTCCTTCTTCCTTCTTCCTCTTCTTCTTTCTTCTTCCTCTTCTTCTTCTTTCTTCTTCTTCTTCCTCTTCTTCTCTTCTTCTTCCTCTTCTTCTCTTCTACTTCTTCTTCTCTTCTACTTACTTTTCTTCTTCCTCTTCTTCTTTCTTCTTCCTCCTTCTTCCTTCTTCCTCTTCTTTTTTCTTCTTCTTCCTCCTTCTTCCTTCTTCCTCTTCTTCTTCTCTTCTTCCTTCTTCTTCTTTCTTCTTCCTTCTTCTTCCTGGTCTTCTTTTCTTCTTCTTCTTTTCTTCTACTTCCTCTTCTCCTTTCTTCTTCCTCTTCTTCTTCCTTCTTCTTTTCCCTCTTCTTCCTTCTTTCCTTCTTCTTCCTCTTTCTCTTCTTCCTCTTCTTCCTCTTTTTTCTTTCTCTTTTTCTTTCTCCTCCTCCTCCTCCTTCTTCCTTCTTCTTCTTCTTCCTCTTTTTCTTCCTCTTCCTCCTCCTTCTTTGTTATTCCTCTTCTTCCTCTTCCTTCTTCTTCCTTTTCCTTCTTCCTCTTCCCCCTCCTCCTCCTCCTCCTTCTTCCTCCTCTTTAGCCTCGTCCCAGTTTATTGACGTTGTGAGGTAGAGGATGAAGCCCGCCCTCAAGGGGGCGATTTCCGGGTTCACGTCTGCCCTTGCACCAATCTCAGGAAGAAGCAAACGCGAACGCCGCGGCCCCCCGTGGCCAGCCGTCCCCGTCGGCCTTCAGGTACCGCTCCCTCAGCACCCGGGGTTGTCTCCTGGGGACGCCCTCCCGCAGCTGCGGGGGCGCCTCCCTCCCCGTCGCCCCTCCGCCTGTGGGGGGGCAGCCATTGTACAAGATGGCCGTCCTGTGGGGGGTGTCAGCCATTGT
>NW_026586715.1:0-1134 GCF_907164565.1 Psammomys obesus | reverse complement strand
GCCCTCCTCCCCTCCTGGCCCAGCCCCTCCTGCCCCCCTGCCCCCCTGCCCCTCCTGCCCCTCTGCCCCCTGCCCTCCTGCCCTCCTGCCCCCCTGTCCCCCTGCCCCCCTGCCCCCTGCCCTCCTGCCCTCCTGCCCCCCTGCCCCCCTGCCCTCCTGCCCCCTGCCCCCCTGCGTGTGTCTGTGGGAGGGGAAGGGGCGGGGCCTGCCGGGTGGGCGGGGCCGGGAGGGGGCGGGGCCGAGGCCACTCACCGTCGGGCGCCGCCGTCCAGGCCCGCAGGCGGCCCGGGCCCCGGCGCTGCACCAGGGCGGTGACGCGGTAGCGGCCGCACGGCAGCCGGAAGCCGTAGCGCGGCAGGTCCGGGCTGGGCAGCCCCTCGGGGAAGTGCAGCGCCAGCAGGGGCGACGGCCTGCGGGGACACGGCGGGGACACGGTGACCCGGGATGCCAGGACCAGCCAGGACCAGGCCTGAGCCAGCCAGGACCAGCCAGGACCAGCCAGGACCAGGCCGGAGCCAGCCAGGACCAGCCAGGACCAGCCAGGACCAGGCCTGAGCCAGCCAGGACCAGCCAGGACCAGCCAGAACCAGGCCTGAGCCAGCCAGGACCAGCCAGGACCAAGCCTGAGCCAGCCAGGACCAGCCAGGACCAGCCAGAACCAGGCCTGAGCCAGCCAGGACCAGCCAGGACCAGCCAGGACCAGGCCTGAGCCAGCCAGGACCAGCCAGGACCAGCCAGGACCAGCCAGGACCAGGCCTGAGCCAGCCAGGACCAGCCAAGACAAGCCAGGACCAGGCCTGAGCCAGCCAGGACCAGCCAGAACCAGGCCAGGACCAGCCGGAACCAGCCGGGACCAGCTGGGACCAGGCCAGGACCAGCAGGGACCAGCCAGGACCAGCCAGCTGCCACCGCGAGGTGCTCCCTCCGCCTTGCTCGTCCTGGGCGCGGTTTCCGGCTTGGTCCTCCCTTGGGGGGTCTCCATGTGAGGGGACAGGGGGGCCGGATGTGACCCTGGCCACGGGCCCGCGGACGGTTAAAAGCGACAGGAACAACCCACAACTGACAGGCGGGTCTCGCTGGAGCACCACCAAGAGGACCACAACGGGGCCACGAGCTCTGGCCAGGAAGAGCATC
>NW_026586714.1:0-1099 GCF_907164565.1 Psammomys obesus | reverse complement strand
AATACAATGAAATCTCAGTGTATTTAACCCCTCAGGATAAAAAAAAACAAATTTGAAGGAGGCATCAAATGAATGATACTTGGATTGAAATGCTTTAAGCTTTGAAAATCCCATTCTGTTCAGAGAAATCATTGCACATGGCACGGTAAAAATAACACAAAATATAAATTGAGATCATTCACATTGCTTTAAAAAGCTATGCAGTGTTTGGAATATATTTTGATCTTCCATTCTTCAAATGAGGGTCCTGAAGTCTAAAGTTCACTTTAAAGTGGCCCTTCATTACATAACCAATTTCATAACTCATTTACTTCATCTGCTTCTGCTCTGAGGAATGCAAATGGGGAAGCCCCACTTTTCACAGTGCAGAGATTATGAAGAAGACTATGAGGCAACTTGTTATATGCATTTAATATTGACTCTTGTTTTTCTTTGTTCCTGGCATGACATTTACAAAGAACATTTACTTAGGATTTTGTACTGCCCTCTAGACAGGGAAACTAATATTCTCCCTTGCTTATGACAACATATGTAAATCCTATAATACCCAATTTGAGTGACTTAGAAAATAATAAAAATGTCACATTGCTGATATTACAACACACAGGAAGGGATATTACCTTCCAGGGGAAGAATTCTAATTCTTTTCCATTAGTATATGGTTGTTTCTGTATTTGCTGAAGGTTCATCTCATGGAGACTGTAGGCCACAGCATACACAGCATTGTATATATTGTAGCTCTCTTCACTCATGGCTGGGTCAAAAATATGTTTGGTCAGGAAATCCAAAGAAGCATTGGGTTGGCAGTTTTCCAAAAGTTGACAGTCAAGCTCAGAAAATGAGCACTTGAAGAACAAATACCAAAACTTAGGAAGATAAGTGTCTTCAGGGTATTTGTAGGGATTAACTGTTTGAATGAAATTTGTAAACTCAACCATCTCTTTATGATGGTGTGTAAAAATGAGACTCCCATGAAATGACTCTACCATGAAATAATCAGCATGGCTGACAGCATCCCACTGAGAGTTTAAGACCCAGACTTTCCATGTCACAAACAGGTGTCCAATGTGTCGCATTAAGCCTTGTGAAGAACCAATGT
>NW_026586713.1:0-1067 GCF_907164565.1 Psammomys obesus | reverse complement strand
GATAACCCCACGGAGCAGGAAACGATTGGGACCGACCTTAGGTCAACGAGACATCCCCTGGAAAAGATTCGGGTTCCGGGGGTCCCCAGGAATCAGCCTGGAGCCAGAGCCGGGAACCCAGGCACATGCACAGAGCCCTGCCTGCGCGCCTGATTTGCTGCCTCAGATAGACCTGTGGGCATCAGGGCACTAGGGGACCAGAGACTGCGTTTCACTGTCAGGTTCAAACCCACAGGGAGGTTAACTGCTAGTCTGATCTCAGAGCACTCAGCCGACACCCACACCCCAAAAAGGTATCAAGAAAAATAACCCAGTTTAGGCAGCTGCCAAGGCTCCCAAAGGCCAGAAAGGCGGGGCCACAAGCAGGCATCTGTGCCTGTGGGCTCTACTAGACACCCCAGATAGAAGAGCGGTCCCCAAAGCAAAGACTGGGTGTATCTGGCAGGGGGAAACGCCCAGCTGAGGGAATCATCAGGTCTAATGCTCAGGACACCCAGCACCAAAAGCCTTCCTGGATTCACGCAAACGCTAGGCTCTAATGCAAGCAGGAGCGCTGTGCTCAACCACCATTATTGAGTTCACCTAGGGCACTGGGACACACAGCTGCATCCTCAGACCTACAAAAGCCAGAGAGCCATTACAGCAGCCCTCAGATACTTTGCCAAGGATCAACCAGTCCCTAGCTAGACTGCCAAAACTGTGAGAATTCCTGGTCCTTCAAGAGGGCTGCACCCAAACCATCTAGACCAGAGCAGTGCCTGCAGCCACCATCCCAGACAGGGACACACAGCTTCTGGTCCAGAGGGAAGCACCCAGCCTCCAGACCAGAGCAGCACCCCCAGGTGCCAACTCAACCTAGGTGCACATTCTCCAGGCCCAGAGCACAGCACTCAGCCTCTGGCCCAGAGACTTGCTGGGCACAACTCTCACTTCCCCAGACAGAACTGTGTGCCCCAGGATAACAGACTGAGTTTCCCTGTTGGGAGAAAATCCCACAGCTAGGGAATCAGCAGGTTCTTCAAGAGGACTGTACCTGGAAATTTAGTGAGCAGCAGCACACTAAATTT
>NW_026586712.1:0-3198 GCF_907164565.1 Psammomys obesus | reverse complement strand
ACAAATTTGACCAGAAAAGAAAATCCTCCCACCACATAATAATCAAAGTAGTAAGTATACAGAACAAAGAAAAAATACTAAAAAGCTGCATGGGAAAAAGGCCAAGTAACATATATTGGCAAACCCATTAAAATCACACCTGACTTTTCAACAGAGACTATGAAAGCCAGAAGGGCCTGGATAGATATCATGCAGACCCTAAGAGACCATAGATGTCAGCCCAGGCTACTATACCCTGCAAAACTCTCAGTCTTCATAGACGGAGAAAACAAGATATTCAATGACAAAAACAAATTTCAACAATACCTACACACAAATCCAGCACTACAGAAGACACTGGAAGGGAAAATACAACCCAAGAAAATTAGCTTCTGTCAAGAAAACACAGGAAATAATTAACCTTACTACAGTAAAACAAAGCAACCAAGCACACAACCTTATGAACACAGACAACATCAAAATCAAAGGATCTAACAGCTACTGGTCATTAATCTCTCTCAACGTCAATGGACTCAACTCTCCAGTAAAAAGACACAGATTAACAGAATGGATAGGTAAACAAAACCCAGCAATCTGTTGCATACAAGAAACACACCTAAGGCACAAAATAGACATTACCTGAGGGTAAAAGGTTGGAAGACAACTTTCCAAAACAAGAAGGAGTAGGCATTCTAATATCTGATAAAATAGACTGTCAACCAAAATTAATAAAAAGAGATGAGGAAGGACACTTCATACACATCAAGAGAAAATTCCACCAGGAAGACATCACAATCCTGAACATCTATGCCCCAAATACAAGAACACCCACAGTTGTAAAAGAAACATTGAGAAAATTTAAAAAACATATAGATCCCCACACATTCATAGTGGGAGACTTCAACACCCCACTCTCAACAAAGGACAGGTCAACAAAACAGAAATTAAACAAAGAAACAATATCTCTGACAGAGGTCATGAATCAAATGGACCTCATAGACATTTACAGAACTTTACACCCAAACACAAAAGAATTTACCTTCTTCTCAGCACCTCATGGAACCTTCTCCAAAAGAGACCATATAGTTGGACACAAAGCAAGCCTCAACAGATACAAGAAGACTGAAATAATCTCTTGTATCTTGTCTGATCACCATGGAATAAAGCTGGACTTCAACAACAACAGAAATAGCAAAAAGCCTACACACACAAGGAAAGTAAACAACTTGTTACTAAATGACAGCTGGTCAGGGAAGAAATAAAGAAAGAAATTAAAGCCTTTCTAGAAATCAATGAAAATGAAGACACAACATTCCCAAACTTGTGGGACACAATGAAAGTAGTGCTAAGAGGAAAGTTCATAGCACTAAGTGCCTTCAAGAAGAAATTCGAGACAGCTCATTCAAGCAACTTAATGGCCCACTTAAAAACCCTAGAAAAAGAAGAAGCAGACACACCAAGAAGGAGTAGACGGCTGGAAATAATCAAATTCAGGGCTGAAATCAATTAATTAGAAACAAATAAAACAATTCAAAGAATCAATGAAACCAAGAGCTGGTTCTTTGAGAAAATCAACAAGATCGACAAACTCTTAGCCAAGTTAACTAAAAGGCAGAGAGACACCACCCAAATCAACAAAATCAGAAATGAAAAGGTGGACATAACTACAGACACTGAGGAAATCCAAACAAACATTAGGACTTACTTCAAAAGTCTATACTCAACAAAATTTGAAAATCTAAATGAAATGGACAATTTTCTTGATCGATTTGAATTACCAAAGCTGAATCAGGACCAGGTAAATCAATTAAATAGTCCTATATCCCCCAAAGAAATAGAAGCAGTCATCAAAAGTCTCCCATCCAAAAAAAGCCCAGGACCAGATGGCTTCAGCGCAGAATTCTACCAGACCTTCAAAGAAGAGCTAATTCCAATTCTCTTCAAACTATTCCACAAAATAGAAACAGAAGGAACATTACCAAACTCATTCTATGAAGCCACAGTCACCTTGGTACCTAAACCTCACAAAGACTCAACAAAGAAAGAGAATTTCAGGCCAATCTCCCTCCTGAACATTGATGCAAAAATACTTAAGAAAATACTAGCAAACCGAATCCAAGAACACATCAAAGATATTATCCACCACGACCAAGTAGGCTTCATCCCAGGTATGCAGGGGTGGTTCAATATATGGAAATCCATCAATGTGATCCACCATATTAACAAACTGAAAAAAAAAACACATGATGATCTCCCTAGATGCTGAAAAAGCATTTGACAAAATCCAACATTCATTCATGTTTAAAGTACTGGAGAGATCAGGGATACAAGGCACATATCTAAACATAGTAAAGGCAATATACAGCAAGCCTATTGCCAACATCAAACTAAATAGAGAGAAACTTAAAGCAATCCCACTGAAATCAGGGACAAGACAAGGCTGCCCACTCTATCTATATCTCTTCAACATAGTGCTGGAAGTCCTTGCTAGAGCAATAAGACAGTTGAAGGAGATCAAGGGGATACAGATGGGAAAGGAAGAAGTCAAATTATCACTATTTGCAGATGATATGATAGTATACATGAGTGACCCCCAAAACTCTACTAGGGAACTCCTATAGCTGATAAACACCTTCAGCAAAGTTGCCGGATACAAAATTAACTCAAAAAATCAGTACCACTCCTGTATACAAAAGACAAAAGGGCTGAGAAGGAAATTAGAGAAACAACACCATTCATTATAGCCACAAATGACATAAAGTACCTTGGTGTAGCCCTAACCAAGCAAGTCAAAGACTTGTATGAAAAAAATTTCAAGTCTCTGAAGAAAGAATTAGAGGAAAATATGAGAAGATGGAAAGATCTCCCATGCTCATGGCTTGGCAGGATTAACATAGTAAAAATGGCCATCTTACCAAAAGCAATCTACAGATTTAATGCAATTCCCATCAAATTGCCAACACAATTCTTTACAGACCTGGAAAGAAAAATTCTCGACTTCGTATGGAATAATAAGAAACCGAGAATTGCTAAAACAATCCTCTACAATAAAAGATGTTCTGGAGGTATCTCCATCCCTGATCTCAAGCTCTACTATAGAGCAACAGTTATAAAAACTGCATGATACTGGCATAGAAACAGAATGGTGGATCAATGGAATCGAACAGAAGAACCAGAAATAAACCCACACACTTACGGACACCTGATTTTTGACAAAGA
>NW_026586711.1:0-2638 GCF_907164565.1 Psammomys obesus | reverse complement strand
ATGCTGGCTCAGAGTCCAAGACACTGATTTCCTTTTTCTTTTTCTTTTTTCAAATATATCCTCTGCTCCTGGCAAACTCTAGGGAAGTAGATGTGATAGAGACAAATCTTGATTTTTACATTTCTTAATGTCACTATTTTTATTATACTAAGATCAAGTATTATAGATTCTCAATTGGTTTTCTTAGCTCTTGAACTTGCTCTAAAAATAGCACCTAAAATACTGTATCTGTGGAAATATGACTATGGAGACATTATTCATCACTTTTTGAAAAATTTTCTGAGTAATTCACCATAGGAAGCAACCAGAGTAGCACATATTAGTAAACTGATAATATTAATTAAAAAAATAACAAACACACCCAATTCAGATCATAACCATAAAAGATTTAATCAATTCTTTGCATTCCATTTACTCTTCCCTCTTCTCTTCATTTTTAAAATGTTGGATTCAAATTATTTTATAAGTTAAAGCAAGTTAGGTAGTGATTGATGCTAGTGGCAACACAAGATTTTTTCAAATGTCAGAGCCCATCATGTAAAAACAAAACAAAAAAAAAAGAAGAAAAGAAAAGAACTTTTTAGAGGGCTCTTCTTGTGAATAGCACTTCCTTGATAGAGGAGGTACCTGTGAAGACAGACTGGCTCTCTAGATCTTACATGTTCCCTTCAAACAGTCCTTAGAAACCTCACAGCCTTGCACTCAACCGCACACTCTCATTTCAGGGAGGACATCTTCTGGTTATGCAATAGGTGTATTACTTATGTGACTGAGGGGAAGTGAGCAGGAGCCTCCCCATTCACCTTAGTCCTCATACATCAGGCTCAAGCACACTTGCAAACCTCAGTACTTTTTAGAGTATGGGACCTCAACACTTGATGTGGTAAAAGTGCCATGGGCAGTATGCAGGTGCATCCCACCCTGCCCCCTGCCCTTCTGCTGGACACATGGCAGCTGGCCTGAGATTATCCTGTAAAATGAAAAAGCCTGTTCTCTTTCTTATTTTTTTAAATTCTGTTACATAAAAAGAAAACCATTTATTATTTTTTTTATTTTCTTTCTTTTTTTATTTTATTTTTATTTTTAGTTACAATTTGTTAACTCTGTGTCCCAGCTGTATCCCGCTCCCCCATTCCCTCCCCTCCCCAACTCCCTCCCTGGTCTCCTCCCTGCCCCTTTCCAAGTCCACTGATAGGGGAGGACAAAGAGCCTGCCCTTGAGATCCTATTAGAAATAGTCCTTGTTCCTCTTGCTTTGGAAAACTACTTGGTTACTGAGCTACCACGGGCCACATCCCAGCAGAAGTTCTATGTTATATCCATAGATGGTCCTTGGTTGAGTGTCAGTCTCAGAAAAGACCCTGTGCCCGGATATATTTGGTACTTGTAGAGCTCCTATCCTTTCCATATCATACTAACTCCCCTTCTTTCATATGATTCCCTGCACTCTGCCATGGTTTGGTTATGAGTCTTAGTGTCTGCTTTGAAACACTGCTAGGTAGAGTCTTTCAGATGCCTTTTGCGGTAGACTCCTGTCATACATTCAATTCACATCCCATTTGTCTTTCTAAATGAGGATTGATCATCTTCACCCATGTCCACTTACTTGGTTATCTTCTTTAGGTGTGTAGATTTCATTATGTTTATCATATCTTGTATGTCTATATAAGTGAGTATATACCAAGTTTGTCTTTCTCCTTCTGGGATACTTCACTCAGAATGATCTTTTCTAGATCCCACCATTTGCCTGCAAATTTCATGATTTCCTCCTTTTTGATTGCTGAGTAGTATTCCATTGTGTAAAAAAACACAATTTCTGTATCCATTCCTCTGTTGATGGACATCTGGGTTGTTTCCAAGTTCTGTGTATTACAAATAAAGCTGCTACAAACATGGTTGAACAAATGTCCTTGTTGTATATTTGAGCAAATTTTGGGTATATCTAGGAGTGGTATAGCTGGGTCTTGAGGTAGCACTACTCCTAATTGTCTGAGAAAGTGCCAGATAGACTTCCAGAGTGGTTGTACCAGTTTACATTCCCACCAGCAGTGGAGGAGGGTTCCTTTTTCTCCACAACCTCTCCAGCCTGTGTTGTCACTTGAGTTTTTCATCTTGGCCATTCTGATGGGTGTAAGGTGAAATCTCAGGGCTGTTTTGATTTGCATTTCCCTAATGGCTAATGAGGTTGAGCATTTCTTTAAGTGTTTCTCTGCCATTCAATATTTCTCTTTCGAGAATTCTCTGTTTAGCTCCGTTCCCCATTTTTTAATGGGATTACTTGGTTTGTTGCTTTTCTGCTTTTTTAGTTCTTTGTATACACTGGATATTAGCCCTCTGTCAGATAAAGGGTTGGTGAAAATTCCTTCCCATTCTGTAGGCAGTCGTTTTGTTTTGATGACGGTGTCTTTTGCTTTACAGAAGCTTTTCAGTTTCATGAGGTCCCATTTATTGATTGTTGCTCTTAGAGCCTGTGCTGTATGTGTTCTGTTCAGGAAGTTGTCTCCTGTGCCAATGAGTTCTAGGCTGTTCCCCACTTTTTTTCCCAACTGATTTAGAGTATCTGGTTTTATGTTGAGGTCCTTGATCCACTTTGACTTTAGTTTTGTGCAGGGTGATAAATATGGATCTATTTTCATTTT
>NW_026586710.1:0-4048 GCF_907164565.1 Psammomys obesus | reverse complement strand
AAGGCATTTTTTTATATCTTACTTTCCTTCTTTCTTTTCCTTCCTTCCTTCCTTCCTTCCTTTCTCTCTTCTGAGACAGGGTTTCTCTGTATCCTCGGTTGCCCTGGGTTCTCTTGCAGACCAGGCTGCCCTCAAACTCACAGTGACACTCCCGCATCTGCCTTCCTGGGTGCTAGGATTCCAGGTATGTTTTTAAAAGCCCAGTTTGTAGACCCTTTTCTGGAACAATGGATTATGTGGGAAGGACCAGCCCACTGTGGGCACTGCCAACATAGACCAAGGGTTTTGGGTCGTAAAGAAAGCAAGCTGAATGAACTATGCATAGCAACAGCAGGATTACTCTATGCCCTTTGTTTCAGTTCTTGCTTCCAGGTTCATGTCATGAGACCCTGCCCCAGCTTCTCTTCATGATAAACTGTAAACTGTAAATGGAAAAAAAAAAAAAATTTTTAACCCCAAGCCATTTTGCATTTGTCCCTGCAATAGGAATCAAATAGGACAATTATTTACCTTATAGTAATTTAATTGAAAAATTAAATTCACTTTTTACAAAAGTCAAGATACCAATTGTCAGAAAAACTTTCACTGTTACATAATTCAAATAAATATAAAATTTTTTATATTCATAACACTATTTATTTAGAAATAATATTGGATGAATGAGATAATCATATATTAAATATGCATAATAAACTAAAATAAACTCATTATTTTAAACAAATTACATTAATGAAAAGAAATATAAAAACCTAAAACTACTTTTTAAGGTTTTGACTAAAAATCTATGCATGTTGTATTACTGTTTCTATTTTTAACTTCAAAATTACTGAACTTAAATATATAGTAAAACATTTTCTAAAACAATGCATTAATTCATACATACTACTTTACTGCATGATTATGCTATTATTACTGCAGTGTTTTAACTAATAATCTTATAATTTCATTATCATACAAACCATGCATAGAACATATAACTAGGAAAAAATCTGTGTTACTGGATACATTACTGTTTTTAAAATAAATCTTCTTAAGTAGTAGTAATGGTAAAATGAGAATGGAAATTTAAAGAATTTTTGATATATATTGACATAGTACTCTTTAAAGCGTTTGCACTAATTTATATTTCCAAAGCAGTGAATGGCACTTTAAATGACTAGTGAGTGATTCTCCCTGTGCTGTCTCCAGAGTAATAATGCTGCAGCTCATTAATTAAACATTCATGCATTTGAAAATTCAAGCTGCACACTCTACAAGGGTTTTAAATACTTAAAAGCTATATCTCCTCCTTTTCAATGCATTTTCTACCTAGAATATCAACTAAGAAAGCTGTTTTTAAATTCGGAGCAGTATTAGTCTTTTAATCTGGGAAAGATAAATGAAAAATGAGAACACAGGAAACATTTTTTAATTTTAATTATTATAATTATTTTTTAAATCCGTATAATGAAAATTTAATGGAAGACAAGTTGTTCTAAATATTTCTACATTATTATCTTCTAGTTTTTATTAATTAAATTTTTATTTTTATATTAATTACAATTTATTCACTTTGTATCCCTGTTGTAGTCCCCTCCTTCCTTCCCTTCCAAGTCCATCCTCCCTCCTTCATCTCCTCCTATGCACCTCTCCAAGTCCACGAATTGGGAGGTCCTCTTGCCCTTCCATCTGACCCTAGCTCATCAGTCCTTATCAGAACTGGCTACTTTGACCTCCTCTGTGGCCTGGTAAGGCTGCTCCCCCATCAGGGGGAGGCAGTCAAAGACCTAGCCCCTGAGTTCATGTCAGAGACAGTCCCTGTTCCCTTCACTAAGGTACCCACTTGGATATTGAGCTGCCATGGGCTACATCTTTGCAGGGGTTATAGGTTAGATCCATGAATGGTCCTTGGTTGAAGTACCAGTCTCGGAAAAGACCCCTGTGCCCAGGTATTTTGGATCTGTTGCTATCCTTGTGGAGCTCCTGTCCTCTCAACAATCAATAAATGGGACCTTATTATTATAATTATTAGTCATTAAAATTCATTCACTTTGTATTCTGCCTGTAGCCCCTTCTCTCATATTCTCCTGGTCCCACCATTCCTCTTCTTCCCCGGGACCCCTTCTGTAGTCCACTGATTGGGAAAATCCTCCTCCCCTACTATCTTTCTCTA
The DNA here is from genome assembly GCF_907164565.1 of Psammomys obesus. NCBI lineage: Eukaryota > Metazoa > Chordata > Mammalia > Rodentia > Muridae > Psammomys > Psammomys obesus. Next base: position 1,896 of record NW_026586710.1, on the reverse strand, counting down.
GCCTATCAGGTGTCATGAGGATTGTCTGGATCCTCTTTCTTGGTGGCCATGTAAGACCACCTTGACAGGGGGCAGTGATCAAACTGCAGGCAATGGAGTTCATGCCAGAGATTTATCCTGCTCTCCTTAAAAAAAAAAAAAAAATGACCCCATGAAGCCTGAGGGGCCTATGGGCTACATCTGAGCAGGGATCCTAGGTATTCTCCATGGATGTCCTTGGATGATTCTTCAGTCTCTTCAGCTCACCCAAATTTCCACACCGGGTCCAGATTTTTTTTTTTCTCTGTTGGTTTCCTTGTGGAGCTCCAGTCCCTTCCAGGTCTTTCTTTCTTTCCCTTCCATAAGGTCCCTGCATGCTACTCAAAGTTTGGCTATGAGTCTAAGCATCTGTTTCAATAAACTGCCGGATAGTCTTTCAGAGGGCCTCTATGGTAGGGCCTGATCCCTGTCTTCTCCCACTTCTGATCTCTATCCTGTTTGCCCTTCTGAATGAGGATTAAGCACCTTTCACAGGGTTCTCCTAGTTTTTTAGTTTCTTTAGGACTACAGATTTTACTATGGTTATTCTAGTCACTAAGAGTGAGTATATGCCATATGTTTATTTCTGCTTCTGGGTTACCTCACACACGATGATATTTTCTAGTTCCATATATTTGCCTGCAAATTTCATGATGTCCTTGTTTATAGTTTCTGAGGAGTATTCCATTGTGTAAATCCACCATAATTTCTGTATCCATTCCTCGATCGAGGGACATCTAGGTTGTTTCCAGATTCTAGCTATTACCAATAATGCTGTTATGAACCTAGTTAACTACATGTAGAAAAGTGCAAATAGATCCATATTTATTACCCTGCACAAATGTAAAGTCCTAGTGAATCAAAGACCTCAACATAAAACTAGACACACTAACTCTGTTAAAAGAAATAGTAGGGAAGAGCCTTGACCTCATTGGTACAGGAGACAACTTCCTACACAAATCACCAACAGTACAGGCTCTAAGAGCAACAATCAATAAATGGGACCTCATGAAACTGAAAAAGCTTCTGTAAAGCAAAGGACACTGTCAACAGAAAAAAAAAAAAAAAAAAAGGACAGCCTACAGACTGGGAAAAGTTCTCCACCAACCCTACGTTGACAAAGGGCTAAAATCCAGATTATGTAACAAGTCAACAAACCAAGTAATACAATGAAAAAACTGGTGTACAGAGCTAAACAGAGAATTCTCAACAGAGTTGTATCGAATGGCACAGAAACACTTAAAGAAATGCTCAACGTCATTAGTCTTCAGGGAAATGTAAATCAAAATGACCCTGAGATTTCCTTTACCCATAAGAATGCCAACTGATGGGCAGAGTGAATGGAATTTTATGTAAGAAGTGGGAAATAGTAAGAGCTGGAGGGAACGGGAACTCCACAAGGAGAGCAACAGAACAAGATAATTTGAACACAGGGAACTTCCCAGAGACTCATACTCCAACCAAGGACTATTCATGGAGATGACCTGGAACCCCTGCACAGGTGTAGCCCATGGCAGTTCAGTGTCCAAGTGGGTTCCATAGTAATGGGAAGAGGGACTGCCTCTGACATAATCTGATTGGCCTGCTCGTTGATCACTTCCCCCTGAGGGGGGAGCAGCCTTACCAGGCCACAGTAGAGGACAATGCAGCCACTTTTGATGAGAACTGATAGACTAAGATCAGAAAGAAGAGGAGAACCTCCCCTATCAGTGGACTTGGGGAGTGGCATGCATGCAGAAAGGGGAGGGAGGGTGGGATCGGGAGGGGAGGAGGGAGGGGCTTATGGGGGGATACAAAATGAATAAAGTGTAATTAATAAAAAAAAATCTTAAAAAAAAAAGAATGGCTAATGTAAAAAACTCAAGTGATCACTTATGA
>NW_026586709.1:0-1777 GCF_907164565.1 Psammomys obesus | reverse complement strand
TGTAGAAAAATGAAAATAGATCCATACTTATCACCCTGCAGAAAACTAAAGTCCAAGTGGATCAAAGACCTCAACATAAAACCAGACACATTAAATCAGCTAGAAAAAAATGGCGGGAATACCCTAGAACTCATTAGTACAGAAGAAAACTTCCTCAACAGAACAACAAAAGCTCTAAGAGCAACAATCAATAAATGGGACCTCTTGAAACTGAAAAGCTTCTGTAAAGCAAAGGACACTGTCATCAAAACAAAGCGACTGCCTACAGATTGGGAAAGAATCATCACCAACCCTTTATCTGACGAGGACTCATATGCAGTATATATAAAAAACTAAAGAAGCTGAAAAGCAGCAAACCAAGTAATCCATTTAAAAAAATGGGGAACAGAGCTAAACAGAGAATTCTCCTTAGAGGAATATTGAATGGCAGAGAAGCACTTAAAGAAATGTTCAACCTCATTAGCCATTAGAGAAATGCAAATAAAAACAACCCTGAGATTTCACCTTACACCCATCAGAATGGCCAAGATGAAAAACTCAAGGGACAACACATGCTGGAGAGGTTGTGGAGAAAGGGGAACCCTTCTCCACTACTTTTGGAATGTAAACTTGTACAACCACTCTGGAAATCAATCTGGCACTTTTTCAGACAATTAGGAATAGCGCTTCCTCAAGATCCAGCTATACCACTCCTAGGCATATACCCAAAAGAGGCTCAAGTAGACAAAAAGGACATTTGCTCAACCATGTTTGTAGCAGCTTTATTTGTAATAGCCAGAAGCTGGAAACAGCCCAGATGCCCCTCACCTGAAGAATGGATGCAGAAACTGTGGTACATCTATACAATGGAGTATTACTCAGCAATGAAAAATAAGGAAATCATGAAATTTGAAGGTAAATGGTGGGACCTGGAAAGAGTCATCCTGAGTGAGTTGGCCCAGAAGCAAAAAGACACACATGATATATACCCACTCATATAAACATACAACATAGAATAAACCCACTAAACTCTGTACATCTATACAAACTAAGCAAAAGAGAGGACCCTAACTAAAATGTTCAATCCCCATCCTGAAAGGCAAAGAGGATGGACATCAGAAGAAAAAAAAAAACAGGAAACAACCTCGGAACCTGCCACAGAGGGCCTCTGAAAGCCTCTGCTGTGCAGACTGTCAAAGCAGATGCTGAGCATGATAGCCAACTGATGGGCAGAGTGAATGGAATTTTATGTAAGAAGTGGGAAATAGTAAGAGCTGGAGAGGACAGGAACTCCACAAGGAGAGCAAGATAATTTGAACACAGTGAACTTCCCAGAGACTCATACTCCAACCAAGGACTATCTGTGGAGAGAACCTAGAACCCTGACAGTGCAGCCACTTCTGATGAGAACTGATAGACTAAGTTCAGAAATTAGGAGAGGAGGACCTCCCCTATCAGTGGACTTGGGGAGTGGCATGCATGCAGAAAGGGGAGGAGGGTGGGACTGGGAGGGGAGGCAAGAGGGGCTTATGGGGGGATACAAAATTAATAAAGTTTAATTAATAATGTTAAAAAAATAATAAATTATTTCATCGAAATAAAAATGGAAGAGATGACTGAAAGTTCACCCATTATACAAAAATGTTAGGTATGTTTTCAGTAATGTTCAGTTTGATAATTCTTTTGTTTTAAGCTTTATATAATTCTTTTTTTAAAAAAAACTTATTTTTTTAAATTTTTTATTAATTACACTTTATTCATTTTGTATCCCCCATAAGCCCCTCTCTCCTCCCCTCCC
>NW_026586708.1:0-2346 GCF_907164565.1 Psammomys obesus | reverse complement strand
TAAATGAAATGGACAATTTTCTTGATCGATTTGACTTACCAAAGCTGAATCAGGACCAGGTAAATCAATTAAATAGTCCTATATCCCCCAAAGAAATAGAAGCAGTCATCAAAAGTCTCCCATCCAAAAAAAGCCCAGGACCAGATGGCTTCAGCGCAGAATTCTACCAGACCTTCAAAGAAGAGCTAACTCCAATTCTCTTCAAACTATTCCACAAAATAGAAACAGAAGGAACATTACCAAACTCATTCTATGAAGCCGCAGTCACCTTGGTACCTAAACCTCACAAAGACTCAACAAAGAAAGAGAATTTCAGGCCAATCTCCCTTATGAACATTGATGCAAAAATACTTAACAAAATACTTGCAAACTGAATCCAAGAACACATCAAAGATATTATCCACTACGACCAAGTAGGCTTCATCCCAGGTATGCAGGGTGGTTCAATATATGGAAATCCATCAATGTGATCCACCATATTAACAAACTGAAAGAAAAAAACCACATGATAATCTCCCTAGATGCTGAAAAAGCATTTGACAAAATCCAACATCCATTCATGTTTAAATTCTAGGAGAAATCAGGGATACAAGGCATTTATCTAAACATATTAAAGGCAATATACAGCAAGCCTATAGCCAACATCAAACTGAATGGAGAAAACTTAAAGCAATACCACTGAAATCAGGGAAAAGACAAGGCTGCCCACTCTCTCCATATCTCTTCAACGTAGTTCTGGAAGTCCTTGCTTGAGCAATAAGAGAGTTGAAGGATATCAAGGGGATACAAATTGGAAAGGAAGAAGTCAAATTATCACTATTTGCAGATGATATGATACTGTACCTGAGTGACCCCCAAAACTCTACCAGGGAACTCCTGCAGCTGATAAACATCTTCAGCAAAGTGGCCGGATACAAAATTAACTAAAAAAAAATCAGTAGCACTCCTGAATACAAAAGACAAAAGGGCTGAGAAAGAAATTAGAGAAACAACACCATTCACAATAGCCACAAATGACATAAAGTACCTTGGTGTAACCCTAACCAAGCAAGTCAAAGACTTGTATGAAAAAAATTTCAAGTCTCTGAAGAAAGAATTAAAGGAAGATATGAGAAGATGGAAAGATCTCCCATGCTCATGGCTTGGCAGGATTAACATAGTAAAAATGGCCAATAGTAAAAAATAGTAAAAAAAAGCAATCTACGAATTCAATGCAATTCCCATCAAATTGCAAACACAATTCTTTACAGACCTGGAAAGAAAAATTCTCAACTTCGTATGGAATAACAAGAAACCCAGAATTGCTAAAACAATCCTCTACAATAAAAGATCTTCTGGAGGTATCTCCATCCCTGATCTCAAGCTGTACTATAGAGCAACAGTTATAAAAAACTGCATGGTACTGGCAAAGAAACAGAATGGTAGATCAATGGAATCGAACAGAAGACCCAGAAATAAACCCACATACTTATGGACACCTGATTTTTGACAAAGATGCCAAAACCATACAATAGAAAAAAGATAGCATCTTCAACAAATGGTGCTGGTCCAACTGGATGTCTACATGTAGAAAATGAAAATAGATCCATACTTATCACCCTGCACAAAACTGAAGTCCAAGTGGATCAAAGACCTCAACATGAAACCAGACACATTAAATCGGCTAGAAAAAAAAAGTGAGGAATACCCTAGAACTCATTGGTACAGGAGAAAACTTCCTGAACAGAACACCAACAGCACAGGCTCTAAGAGCAACAATCAGTAAATGGGACCTCGTGAAATTGAAAAGCTTCTGTAAAGCAAAGGACACCATCATCAAAACAAAGCGACTGCCTACAGATTGGGAAAGAATCATCACCAACCCTTTATCTGACAGAGGACTCATATCCAGTATATATAAAGAACTAAACAAGCTGAAAAGCAGCAAACCAAGTAATCTACTTAAAAAATGGGGAACAGAGCTAAAGAGAGAATTCTCTGTAGAGGAATATCAAATGGCAGAGAAGCACTTAAAGAAATGCTCAATCTCATTAGCCATTAGGGAAATGCAAATCAAAACAACCCTGAGATTTCACCTTACACCCACCAGAATGGCCAAGATCAAAAACTCAAGGGATAACACATGCTGGAGAGGTTGTGGAGAAAGGGGAACCCTTCTCCACTGCTGGTGGGAATGTAAACTTGTACAACCACTCTGGAAATCAATCTGGCTCTTTCTCAGACAACTAGGAATAGCGCTTCCTCAAGATCCAGCCATACCACTCCTAGGCATATACCCAAAAGAGGCTCAAGTACACAAAAAGGACATTTGCTCAACCATGTTTATAGCAGCTTTATTTGTAATAG
>NW_026586707.1:0-3428 GCF_907164565.1 Psammomys obesus | reverse complement strand
GTGGCTTCATAGAATGAGTTTGGTAATGTTCCTTCTGTTTCTATATTGTGGAATAGTTTGAAGAGAATTGGAGTTAGCTCTTCTTTGAAGGTCTGGTAGAATTGTGCGCTGAAGCCATCTGGTCCTGGGCTTCTTTTGGATGGGAGACTTTTGATGACTGCTTCTATTTCTTTGGGGGATATAGGATTATTTAATTGATTTACCTGGTCCTGATTCAGCTTTGGTGAGTCAAATCGATCAAGAAAATTGTCCATTTCATTTAGATTTTCAAATTTTGTGGCATATAGACTTTTGAAGTAAGTCCTAATGATAGTTTGGATTTCCTGAGTGTCTGTAGTTATGTCCCCCTTTACATTTCTGATTTTGTTGATTTGGGTGGTGTCTCTCTGCCTTTTAGTGAGCTTGGCTAAGGGTTTGTCGATCTTGTTGATTTTCTCAAAGAACCAGCTCTTGGTTTCACTGATTCTTTGAATTGTTTTATTTGTTTCCAATTGATTGATTTCAGCTCCGAGTTTGATTATTTCCAGCCATCTACTCCTTTTTGTGCTTCTGCTTCTTCTTTCTCTAGGGTTTTTAATTGGGCCATTAAGTTTCTTGAATGAGCTGTCTCAAATTTCTTCTTGAAGGCACTTAGTGCTATGAACTTTCCTCTTAGCACTGCTTTTATTGTGTCCCACAAGTTTGGGTATGTTGTGTCTTCATTTTCATTGAGTCCTAGGAAGACTATAATTTCTTTATTTCTTCCCTGACCCTGCTGTCATTTAGTAACAAGTTGTTCAGTTTCCATGTGTGTGTAGGCTTTTTGCTCTTTCTGTTGTTGTTGAAGTCCAGCTTTATTCCATGGTGATCAGACAAGATACAAGGGATTATTTCAGTCTTCTTGTATCTGTTGAGGCTTGCTTTGTGACCAACTATATGGTCTCTTTTGGAGAAGGTTCCATGAGGTGCTGAGAAGAAGGTAAATTCTTTTGTGTTTGGGTGTAAAGTTCTGTAAATGTCTGTGAGGTCCATTTGATTCATGACCTCTGTCAGAGATATTGTTTCTTTGTTTAATTTCTGTTTTGTTGACGTGTCCTTTGCTGAGAGTGGGGTGTTGAAGTCTCCCACTATTAATGTGTGGGGATCTATATGTGGTTTAAATTTTATCAATGTTTCTTTCACAAATGTGGGTGCTCTTGTATTTGGGGCATAGATGTTCAGGATTGTGATGTCTTCCTAGTGGAATTTTCCATTGATGAGTATGAAGTGTCCTTCCTCATCTCTTTTTATTAATTTTGGTTGAAAGCCTATTTTATCAGATATTAGAATGGCTACTCCTGCTTGTTTCTTGGGTCCATTTGCTTGGAAAGTCGTCTTCCAACCTTTTACCCTTAGGTAATGTCTATCTTTGTGCCTTAGGTGTGTATCTTGTATGCAACAGATTGCTGGGTTTTGTTTACGTATCCATTCTGTTAATCTGTGTCTTTTTACTGGAGAGTTGAGTCCATTGATGTTGAGAGAGATTAATGACCAGTGGCTGTTAGATCCTTTGATTTTGATGTTGGCTGTGTTCATAAGGTTGTGTGCTTGGTTGCTTTTTGTTTTACTGTAGTAAGGTTAATTATTTCCTGTGTTTTCTTGACAGAAGCTAATTTTCTTGGGTTGTATTTTCCCTTCCAGTGTCTTCTGTAATGCTGGATTTGTGTGTAGGTATTGTTGAAATTTGTTTTTGTCATTGAATATCTTGTTTTCTCTGTCTATGAGGACTGAGAGTTTTGCAGGGTATAGTAGCCTGGGTTGACATCTGTGTTCTCTTATGGTCTGCATGATATCTGTCCAGGCCTTTCTGGCTTTCGTAGTTTCTGTTGAAAAGTTAGGTGTAATTCTAATGGGTTTGCCATTATATGTTACTTGGCCTTTTTCCCTTGTAGCTTTTAGTATTTCTTCTTTGTTCTGTATACTTACTGTTTTGATTATTATGTGGTGAGAGGATTTTCTTTTCTGGTCAAATTTGTTGGGTGTTCTGTAGGCCTCATGTATTCTTATTGGCTTCTCCTTTAACTTGGGGAAATTTTCTTCAATAATTTTGTTGAAAATATTTTCTGGGCCTTGGAGAAGGGAGTCTTCTTTTTCCTCTATATCTATTATTCTTAGGTTTTGTCTTTTCATATAGTCTTGGATTTCTTGGACGGTCTGTGTCAGGAATTTTTTGGATTTAACATTTTCTTTGATAGATACATCAATTTTTTCCATTGTATCTTCTACACCTAAAATTCTTTCTTCCATGTCGTGTAGTCTGTTGGTTATGCTTACCTCTGTAGTTCCTGTTTTCTTCCCTAAATTCTTCCTCTCCATTATTTCCTCCATTTGTGTTTTCTTTAATTTTTCCAGTTCTATCATCAGGTCTTGAGTTGTTTTGTTTACTTCCTTCACCTGTCTGCTTGTATTATCCTCTTTTTCTTTTAGTTCCTTCAACTCTGTTCCTTTTATTTCTTTCAGTGATTTAATTATTTCTTCTCTGAATGCTGCAAGCTGTTTGGCTGCATCTTCCCATATTTCTTCACGGATGGCGATAATCTGCTTGTCTTTAACTTCCTCCATTTTTTGACGGATAGCCATGGTCTGTTTGGTTTTATCTTCCTCTAATTCTTTACGTATTTTATTTGTTTCCTCTATTATCCTCTTCATCAGCATAGATGTAAGGTCATCTTCTTGATTTTCTATTATGCTGCATTGTCGAGGGCTGTTCACCCCTAGATGGCTGGGTTCTGGAGATGCCATGTTGCTCTGTCTTTTGTTGGTTGAGCTTTTACGCTGACCTTTACCCATTGGGCTGATTTAGGTGTTGGCTGTTAGTTTCTGTGCTTCCTGGAGTCCTGAGTTAGGGAGAATCCCCTTGGCTGGAAGATGATTTTTCCTGGAGTCCTTCTCTGATTTTTGGTTATGGTCACTTTATGGCCAGTGTTTCTCAGGAATTGCCACTGCTCACCTCAGGTTTATAGCCCTGAGTAGTAGCTGTGGTCTATGTTAGGCAAGAGGGGATCTCCTCTTACCCATAGAATTTCTCAAGACAGATGCCCCACTGCTGGGTTTCTTGTTATAAATTTAGTGAGCTGCTGCTCACTAAATTTCCAGGTACAGTCCTCTTGAAGAATCTGTTGATTCCATAGCTGTGGGGTTTTCTCCCAACAGGGAAACTCAGTCTGTTATTCTGGGGCACACAGTTCTGTCCGTGAAAGTGGGAGGTGCACTCAGCAAGTCTCTGGGCCAGAGGCTGATTGCTCCGCTCTGGACCTGGAGAATGTGCACCTAGGTTGAGTTGGCGCCTGGGGGCACTGCTCTGGTCTGGAGGCTGGGTGCCTCACTCTGGACCAGAAGCTGTGTGTCTCTGTCTGGGATGGTGGCTGCAGGCACCGCTCTGGTCCAGACGCTGTGGGTGCAGCCCCCCT
>NW_026586706.1:0-1109 GCF_907164565.1 Psammomys obesus | reverse complement strand
CAACGGAGGAATGGGTACAGAAATTGTGGTATTTTTACACAATGGAATACTACTCAGCAATCAAAAAGGAGGAAATCATGAAATTTGCAGGCAAATGGTGGGATCTAGAAAAGATCATCCTGAGTGAAATATCCCAGAAGGAGAAAGACAAACACGGTATATACTCACTTATATAGACTTATAAGATATGATAAACATAATGAAATCAATACACCTAAAACAGATAATCAAGAGAGCGACATGGGGTAAGATTATCAATCCTCCTGTTGAAAGACAGAGGGGATGCGCATTGAACATTGACAGGAGTCTACTGAGCGAATTTGAAAGACTCTAACTAGCAGTGTTTTCAAAGCCAAGACTCATGACCAAACCTTTGGCAGAGTACAGGGAATCATAAGAAAGAAGGGGAGTTAGTCTGATGAGGAAAGGATAGGAGCTCCACAAAGACCAAATATATCTGGGCACAGGGTCTTTTCTGACACTGACATGCAACCAAGGACCATGTATGAATGTAACCTAGAACCCCTGCTCAGATGTAGCCTGTGGTAGCTCAGTAACCAATTGGTTTCCCATAGTGAGGGGAACAAGGACTATTTCTAACAGGAACTCAATGACTGGCTCTTTGGCCTCCCCACCCCTCAAGGGAGGAGCAGTCCTGTTAGGCCACAGAGGAGAGCTTTGCAGCCAGTCCTGAAGATACCTGATAAAACAGGATCAGATGAATGAGGAGGAGGTCCCCCCCTATCAGTGGACTTGGCAAGGGGCACGGTGGAGATGAGGGAAGGAGAGAGGAACTGGGAGGGAATGAGGGATCTCGGGACACAGCTGGGATACAGAGTTAATAAAATATAGCTGATAAGAAAAAAAAAAAGAAAGTTCTTACTTTTTCCTCTTTTTTTTTCAGTATAGTAATGGAAGTACTAAACAGAGTAATCATAAAACAGAAACAAATAAAGAAACTTCAAATTAAAAATAGAAAGCAACAATATCACTGCTTACAGATCTTTAAGTCAGAAAACTAAAAAGAATTAAGACATCCACATGCGTCCACGAGTACATGTATGTACACTCTCAACAAAGAAGTGTAGCAGTTTTATCATACAGAACAT
>NW_026586705.1:0-2390 GCF_907164565.1 Psammomys obesus | reverse complement strand
AAAAAAAAAAAAAACCCAAAACAAAACAAAAGCAACAACAACAAAACCCTCAGTCATTTTGGACATTTAACTAGGTTTTCCAAGAAGCAGTGAAGAATGAGACCTGAAGGGCCTGGAAGGGGTCTCCATGGAAAGAGACAGGTGGCGGAGCAACATTTTACCAAAAAACACAGGCCCTTTATACCTCCCTGCTTTTCTCATAAGGCCTTTGGGATCTTTTTCACCTAATCTTAGTCTCAAGCAGCCTGAAAAAATTACTCACAAGATTGTGGTATCTAAGAGCAACCCCTGATTTGGAGGGATGTTTTCACTGGGACAACAAGCAGGCAGTGACCACAACTCAGCACTCTGGGTATGAGGCACCCAGGGATTCTGGCTAAAATGGAGGTTCACCGCTTCACAGCCATCATCATCATATGCCATGGCCGAGAAAGAAAGGCAACTCCATGGCAGTGGGATCATGAGGTAGTTACATGTTTACATCTCAGTAGACAAGGAAACATAGATTATGCATCTCACCTGCAACCCCACCCTATAGATTCATCTCCTCCAGGAAGGGCCTACTCTCCAAAGGTTTCACAGCCTCCCATTATAGTGAAACCAAAAGGGGATGTAGTGTTCAAACATGAGCCTGTGATGGACAATTTACATCTAAATATTCACTCTCAATACTGAAATCCTCTCAGGCAGCTGTGGTGGCCATGTGTCTGGATCCCTTATTGTTTCAAGGACTCACACAGTGATAAGCAAAAGTTTTCTAAGACTATATTTCGCCCTCCCCTCAGCCACCTTGTGCCAACCTCACATCCCATTAAATGTACCAAGATACATGCATGTTCCAACATAAACATTATTTAGTGCTGGAAATAGTTCTGAATGGAATTCCTGATGTTGTTTGGAAATGAAATATGGTGCTTGTCTTCATCTACAATTACTCAGTCCTCAGGCCTTGTGTATACCTTGGGGCTATGAGGGAAAGATCCTTAAAAATTGTTTGAAAATGCAACAACTGTTACAATATCACTTCAATTTGTATTGGGTTGACAGTGCATTCTTTTCTGCCTATACTTAAACACTTATTTGATTTTGTCATTATTTTTACTATTTTGGGCATGCTTCTCTCTGGAGTACAAAAGGTTATGGGTCTTCAGTTCTTTCTTATGGTGCCTAAAAAATCATTCACACGGGCCTGGATGGATATCATGCAGACCCTAAGAGAACACAGATGTCAGCCCAGGCTACGATACCCTGCAAAACTCTGAGTCCTCATAGACGAAGAAAACAAGATATTCAATGAAAAAAACAAATTTCTACAATACCTACACACAAATCCAGCATTACAGAAGACACTAGAAGGGAAAATACAACCCAAGAAAACTAGCTACATTCAAGAAAACACAGGAAATAAATAACCCCACTACAGTAAAACAAAAAGCAACCAAGCAAACAACCATATCACCACAGCCAACATCAAATTCAAAGGATCTAACAGCCACTAGTCATTAATCTGTCTCAATATTAATAGACATAATTCTCCAATAAAAAGACACAGACTAAGAGAATGGATACGTAAACAAAACCAAGCAATCTGCTGTATACAAGAAACACACCTAAGTCACAAAGATAGATATTACCTGAGGGTAAAGGGATGGAAGACAGCTTTCCAAGCAAATGGATGCAAGAAGCAAGCAAGAGTAGCCATTCTAATATCTGATAAAATAGACTTTCAACAAAAATTAATCAAAGAGATGGGGAAGGACACTTCATACTCATCAAGGAAAAATTCCACCAAGAAGACATCACGATCCTCAACAGCTATGCCCCAAATAAAAGGGCACGCACATTTGTGAAAGAAACATTGATAAAACTTAAACCACACATATATCCACACACACTAATAGTGGGATTCTTCAACACCCCACTCTCAACAAAGGACAGGTCAACTAAACAGAAATTAAAAAAAAGAAACAATATCTCTAACAGAGGTCATGAATCAAATGGACCTCACAGACATTTACAGAACTTTACACCCAAACACAAAAGAATTTACCTTCTTCTCAGGACCTCATGGAAACTTCTCCAAAATAGACCACATAGGTGGTCACAAAGCAAGCCTCAGCAGACATAAGAAGATTGAAATAATCCCTTGTATCCTGTCTGATCTCCATGGAATAAAGCTGGACCTCAATAACAACAGAAATTTCAAAAAGCCTACACATACATGGAAACTGAACAACTTGCTACTAAAAGACAGCTAGGTCACGGAAGAAATAAAGAAAGAAATAAAAATCTTCCTAGAAATCAAGGAAAATGAAGACACAACATACCCAAATATGTAGGACCCAATGAAGGCAGTGCTAAGAGGAAAGTTCATAGCACTAAGTGCCTTC
>NW_026586704.1:0-2513 GCF_907164565.1 Psammomys obesus | reverse complement strand
CAGAATGTGTAGTCACTGGAGTTTTTTTTTTTTTTAGTAAATTTTTATTTTTTTATATTAGTTACAGTTTATTTATTTTGTATCCCAGCTGTAGCCCCCTCCTTCATTCCCTCCCAATCCCACAGTCCCTCCCTTATCTTTTATCTTGGACATTCTGACAGGTGTAAGATGGACTCTCAGGGTAAATGGGGTACGGAGCTAAACAGAGAATTTTCTATAGAGGAATATAGAATGGCAGAGAAACACTTAAAGAGATACTCAACATTCTCAGGGTTGTTGTGATTTGCATTTTCCTGATGACCAAGGACATTGATCATTTCTTCAAGTGTTTCTTGGACATTGGAGATTCCTCTGTTGAGAATTTTCTGTTTGGCTCTGTATTCCATTTTTTTAAAGTTGGATTATTTGGTTCGTTGATGCTTAATTTCTTGAGTTCTTTATATATTCTTGATATGAGCCCTTTGTTAGATGTAGGATTGGTGAAGAACTTTTTCCAATCTCTAGATTTCTGTCTGGTTCTGTTCACAGTGACCTTTGCTTTACAGAAGCCTTTCAGTTTCAAGAGGTCCCATTTATTAATTGTAGATATTAGAGCCTGAACTGTTGGTGTTCTGTCCTAAAAGTTGTCTCCTGTGCCAATGAGTTCAAGGCTGATGGTAAAGCCCTGAGTCTGCTAACTTAATTGTGAATCTACATGAGAAAAATAAATAAGAGAGAGATAGAAAATAAACTACTCTCACACATAAGCATTCAAGAGGAAAAGGTGGATGAAGCTAGAAACTTTAAACCTATTTATGTCTGGTGAAAATTTTTATACTTCTGAGACAATGCTCTCTGTGTTAGAAAATTACCTTATAGTCAGAAAGATTTATCACAGAGACAGATAAAAAACTGTTACAATGAAAGGGTTTTTTTATGAGTATAAGTTTTGTTACTAAGCTAAACACTTATTTATCGACTCTTACATTCCAAGATACAAAGTAAATTTGGAATGACAATGTTTTATCCCATAAGCTAACAAGATAAAAGAAATTAAAATTTGTACAATTACAGTTTGTACTTTTTGACAATAAAGTTTGTACTTAATTTAGACACTTCTTGATAGTCCCATTACACTCTGAGTTCGTGGGAAATTCAAACCACCTTGCCTATAATTATGATGTGTGCCAGAATTCAAGGTGCCATCTCTAGAGCAAAAGCTTATCTGAAGCCACAAATCTGTCCCAAGCCTGTCTCCTAGTGAGGCATCTGTAGGTCCAGTAAAATAAGTATTGCAGTTGCAAACTGTCTATCAACTATTTAACTTTTTCACCTCTAAATTGTGTGACTCAAAGGAGGAATTCCATAATCAGAAGTTAATTCGTCTGACACCACTGCCTCTTCATAAAGATCCCGCAGAAGGATTGTTCAGTCAGAGCAGGTAAATACCCAGAAAGTGACGTTCACATCATGCCAAGGTTTTGAGAGCTACAACATCACAGAAAAGAGGGTGCAGAGGCTGGAAGCAATTCTGAGGGTGCATCATGGTACAGACCTAGCGGAATACTTAGATTACATTCCAGAAAGCCCACATGCCTACTGCACTTCCCCAAACTGAACAGCTCTTGGCAGCTCTCCCTTTCAGATTCACTAAATGAAAGCTGTGAATCTCTGTCTGTGCAGACAGTAAGTAGATCTAGAGCTTGATGACTGGAAGAACAAACAAACATAAAATAATTACTCCTACAATCATTTTTAAATACATAAGAAAATTAAATAAGACTTATTTTTTTACAAAAAATTTTCACAGAATTTCTAGCAGATTTAGTTATTCTGCAGGAAGGGATGAGAAAACTATTTGAATCAATTTAGGAGTCATTATCAAAAATAATAATGCTAAACTCATGGTGATTTTGCAAGACTCTGCCGGTCAGAGGAAGGTAGTCATGTCAGAGCTTAAGCAATAAAGAATATATACATGTATTTTAAATTTTTAATTAATTTATTTTTTATGTTAATTACAGTTTATTCACTTTGTATCCCAGCTGTCTCACCCTCCCTCATTACTTCCCATTCCCACCCTCCCTCACCCATCTCCTCCCATGCCCCTCTCTATGTCCACTGATAGGGGAGTTCCTCCTCCTCTTCCCTCTAACCCTAGACTATCAGGTCTCATCAGTACTGGCTGCATTGTGTTCCTCTGTGGCCTGGTAAGTCTGCTTTCCCATCAGGGGGTGGTGATCAAGGAGCCAGCCCCTGAGTTTCTGTCAGAGATAGTCTCTGTTCCCCTTACTAGGAAACCCACTTGGATACTGAACTGTCATGGGCTACATCTGAGCAGGTATTCTAGGCTATCTCCATGAATGGACTTTGGTTGGAGTATCCGGCTTAGAAAAGACTTCTATGCCTAGATGTTTTTGTTTTGTTTTCTTTTGTTTGGTTTTGTTTTGTTTGTCTCCTTGTGGAGCTCCTGTCCCCTCCAGGTCCTCTATCTTCCTCTTCTCCCATAAGATTTACCACATTCTGCCCAAAGT
>NW_026586703.1:0-5289 GCF_907164565.1 Psammomys obesus | reverse complement strand
AAGCCAATGGCCAGGGGTAGGCGAAAGAACACTTCCAACATAAATCAGGACATCATGACTTCACCAGCAAACCCCAAAATCGATGGATACTCCAATTCATCAGAAGCACAGGAAAATGACCTTAAAGCCATGCTTGCTCAATTATTTGAGGCTCATAAGGAGGAAATGAACAAATCTTTCAAAGAGTTGGCCAGTCAATTGGAGGTAAAGAAAGAAGAAATAGACAAAACTCTTAAAGAAACACAGGCAAACATAGCCAAACAAATAGAGGCACAAGTAGAGAAAAAATTAGTGGCATACAAAAAGGAAATGAACAAAGAAATAGAGTCCATCGTAGAGAGACAGGAATCCAAATTCAAACACATGAAAGAAATGGTGCAAGGCATGAAAACAGAATTAAAATCAATAAAGAAAACACAAAATGAGAAAACTCTTGAGCTGGAGAACTTGGAGAAAAGATCAGGAACCACAAAAGTAAGCATCACCAACAGAATACAAGAGATGGAAGAGAGAATCTCTGGAGCTGAAGACACACTTGCAGAAATTGATACTTCTCTCAAAGAAAAAGTAAAATCAGAAAAATTCCAATCACAAAATATCCAAGAAATCAAGGATGCTATGAAAAGACAAAATCTAAGAATAATAGGAATTGATGAAAAAGAAGACTCCAGGCTCCAAGGTCCAGAAAATATTTTCAAGAAAATCATAGAAGAAAATTTTCCCAACTTAAAGAAAGAGATGTCCATAAATATACAAGAGGCCTACAGAACACCAAATAGACTAGACCAGAAAAGAAACACATCACGTCACATCATAGTCAAAACACTAAATCTACAGAACAAAGAAAAGATATTAAAAGCAGCAAGGGAAAAAGGCCAAGTAACATATGAAGGTAGAACTATCAGAATCACACCAGACTTCTCATCAGAAACTATGAAAGCCAGAAGGGCCTGGGCAAGCATCATGGAGACTGTAAGAAATCACAGATGTAAACCCAGACTACTATACCCTGCAAAGCTTTCAATCAACATAGATGGAGAAAACAAAATATTCCATGACAAAACTAAATTTATGCAATATCTATACAGCAAACCAACCCTACAGAAGATACTAGAAGGAAAACTACAATCCAACAAAAATGAATTCACCCAAGAAACAGGGCATACAGATATTATCCCAACAAAAATGAAAAGAAAACAAGCAATGAAACAAGGTAAGATCATCGACTCCATTATAAAAGGACCTAACATGCATTGGTCAATATTATCTATCAATATTAATGGACTCAACTCACCAATAAAAAGACACAGGCTAACAGAATGGTTACGGAAACAGGACCCAACATTCTGTTGCATCCAAGAAACACACCTATGCAACAAAGATAAACACTACCTCAGAGCAAAGAGCTGGAAAAATGTTTTTCAAGCAAATGGTTCCAGAAAACAAGCTGGAGTAGCCATCCTAATATCTAATAAAATAGACTTTCATCCGAAGTTAATCAAAAAAGATAAGGAGGGCCACTATATTCTCATCAAAGGAAAAATCCAACAAGAGGACATCACAATTTTGAATATCTATGCCCCAAATACAAGAGCACCTACATTCGTAAATGAAACAATATTAAAGCTTAAATCATACATTGATCCTAATACCTTAATAGTGGGAGACTTCAACACCCCACTCTCATCAAGGGACAGATCAACCAGACAGACACCAAATAGGGAAATAAAAGCACTCACAGAATCCCTAAATCAAATGGACCTAATAGACGTCTACAGATCTTTTCACCCAAACTCAAAAGAGTACACCTTCTTTTCAGCACCACATGGAACCTTCTCCAAAATAGACCATATACTTGGTCAAAAAGCAAGCCTTAACAGATACAAAAGAATTGAAATAATCCCTTGTATACTATCTGACCACCATGGACTAAAGCTGGACATCAACAACAACAGAAACAACAAAAAGCCGACATGCACATGGAAACTGAACAACTTACTACTCAATGACAGCTGGGTCAAGGAAGAAATAAAGAAAGAAATTAAAGACTTTCTAGAATTCAATGAAAATGAAGGCACAACATACCCAAATTTATGGGACACATTGAAAGCAGTGCTCAGAGGAAAATTTATAGCACTAAGTGCCTACAAGAAGAAATCCGTAACATCACATACAAACAACTTAATGGCCCAACTGAAAACCCTAGAAAAAAAAGAATCAGATACACCGAAGAGGAGCAGACAGCTGGAAATAATCAAACTAAGGGCAGAAATCAATCAATTAGAAACAAATAAAATTATCCAAAGAATCAATGAGACAAAAAGCTGGTTCTTTGAGAAAATCAACAAGATAGACAAACCCTTAGCCAAACTAACTAAAAAGCAGAGAGAAACCATACAAATAAGCAAAATCAGAAAGGAAAATGGGGACATAACTACAGACACTGAGGAAATCCAAAACGATTCTTAGGTCATACTACAAAAGCCTATATGGCACAACATTTGAAAATCTAAATGAAATAGATAACTTTCTTGACAGATTCCATTTACCAAAATTAAGTCAAGATAAGGTAGAAAGACTGAATAGCCCTATATCTCCCAAGGAAATTGAAGCAGTCATTAACAGTCTCCCCTCCAAAAAAAGCCCTGGACCAGATGGCTTCAGCGCAGAATTCTACAAGACCTTCAAAGAAGTACTAACACAAATTCTCCTCAAACTATTCCACAAAATAGAAATAGAAGGAACACTACCAAACTCATTCTATGAAGCCACTTTGATACCTAAACCACACAAAGATCCAACAAAAAAAGAGAACTTCAGACCTATCTCTCTTATGAACATTGATGCAAAAATACTCAATAAAATACTTGCAAACCGAATCCAAGAACACATCCACCATGTGGATATCATCCAAGATATCATCCACCATGACCAAGTAGGCTTCATCCCAGGAATGCAAAGGTGGTTCAACATATGGAAATCCATCAATGTAATCCACCACATAAACAAAATGAAGGAGAAAAACCACATGATCATCTCTTTAGATGCTGAAAAAGCATTTGACAAAGTCCAACACCCATTTATGTTTAAAGTCTTGGAAAGATCAGGGATACAAGGCACATACCTAAAGATAGTAAAGGCAATATACAGCAAGCCTATAGCCAACATCAAACTCAATGGAGAGAAATTTAAATCAATCCCACTGAAATCAGGGACAAGACAAGGCTGCCCACTCTCTCCATATCTCTTCAACATTGTACTTGAAGTCCTACCCAGAGCAATAAGACAACTAAAGGAGATCAAGGGGATACAAATCGGAAAGGAAGAGGTCAAAGTGTCACTATTTGCAGATGATATGATAGTATACATGAGCGACCCCAAAGATTCAACCAGAGAACTTCTTCAGCTGATAAACACCTTCAGCAAAGTGGTAGGATACAAAATCAACTCAAAAAAATCAGAAGCCCTCTTGTATACCAAAGACAAAAAGGCTGAGAAAGAAATTAGGGAATCAACACCCTTCACAATAGCCACTAATAACATAAAGTACCTTGGTGTGACTCTAACCAAGCAAGTGAAAGACCTGTTTGAGAGAAACTTCAAGTCTGTGAAGAAAGAAATTGAAGAAGATCTCAGAAGATGGAAAGACCTCCCGTGCTCATGGATTGGTAGGATTAACATTGTGAAAATGGCCATCCTGCCAAAAGCAATCTACAGATTCAATGCAATTCCCATCAAAATACCAACTCAATTCTTTACAGACCTTGAAAAAAAGATTCTCAGCTTTATATGGAGAAACAAAAAACCCAGAATCACCAAAACGATCCTGTACAACAACAGATCATCTGGAGGTATCTCCATTCCCGATCTCAAGCTGTACTACAGGGCAACAGTAATAAAAACTGCATGGTATTGGCATAGAAACAGAAAGGGGGATCAATGGAATCACATAGAAGACCCAGAAATAAACCCACACACCTATGAATACTCAATATTTGACAAAGAAGCCAAATCCATTCAATGGAAAAAAGACAACATCTTCAACAAATGGTGCTGGACCAACTGGATGTCTACATGCAGAAAAATGAAAATAGATCCATATTTATCACCCTGCACAAAACTAAAGTCCAAGTGGATCAAGGACCTCAACATAAAACCAGATACTCTAAATCAGTTGGAAAAAAAAGTGGGAAATAGCCTAGAACTCATTGGCACAGGAGACAACTTCCTGAGCAGAACACCAACAGCACAGGCTCTAAGAGCAACAATCAATAAATGGGACCTCATGAAACTGAAAAGCTTCTGTAAAGCAAAAGACACTGTCATCAAAACAAATAGACAGCCTACAGATTGGGAAAGAATCTTCACCAACCCTGTATCTGACAGAGGGCTAATATCCAGTATATATAAAGAACTAAAGAAGCAGAAAAACAACAAACCAAGTAATCCACTTAAAAAATGGGGAACAGAGCTAAACAGAGAATTCTCGAAAGAGGAACATCGATTGGCAGAGAAACACTTAACCTCATTAGCCATTAGGGAAATGCAAATCAAAACGACCCTGAGATTTCACCTTACACCCATCAGAATGGCCAAGATGAAAAATTCAAGTGATAGCACATGCTGGAGAGGTTGTGGAGAAAAGGGAACCCTCCTCCATTGCTGGTGGGAATGTAAACTGGTTCAACCACTTTGGAAGTCAATCTGGCGCTTTCTCAGACAACTAGGTGTTGTGCTACCTCAAGACCCAGCTATACCACTCCTAGGTATATACCCAAAATTTGCTCAAGTACACAACAAGGACATTTGTTCAACCATGTTCGTAGCAGCTTTATTTGTAATAGCCAGAACCTGGAAACAACCCAAATGTCCATCAACGGAGGAATGGATACAGAAATTTTGGTATTTTTACACAATGGAATACTACTCAGCAATCAAAAAGGAGGAAATCATGAAATTTGCAGGCAAGTGGTGGGATCTAGAAAAGATCATTCTGAGTGAAGTATCCCAGAAGGAGAAAGACAAACTTGGTATATACTCGCTTATATAGACCTACAAGATATGATAAACATAATGAAATCTACACACCTAAAGAAGATAATCAAGAAAGTGGACACAGGCGAAGGTGATTAATCCTCATTTAGAAAGACAAATGGGATGTGCATTGAACTTATGACAGGAGTCTATCACAAAAGGCATCTGAAAGACTCTACCTAGCAGTGTTTCAAAGCAGACACTAAGACTCATAACCAAACCCTCGGCAGAGTGCAGGGAATCATATGAAAGAAG
>NW_026586702.1:0-1361 GCF_907164565.1 Psammomys obesus | reverse complement strand
CTGTGCTGTTGGTGTTCTGTTCAGGAAATTTTCTCCTGTACCAATGAGTTCCAGGGTATTCCCCACTTTTTTTTTCTAGCCGATTTAATGTGTCTGGTTTTATGTTGAGGTCTTTGATCCACTTGGACTTCATTTTGTGCAGGGTGATAAGTATGGATCTATTTTCATTTTTCTACTCGTAGACATCCAGTTGGACCAGCACCATTTGTTGAAGATGCTATCTTTTTTCTTTTTGGCATCTTTGTAAAAAATCAGGTGTCCATAAGTGTGTGGGTTTATTTCTGGGTCTTCTGTTCGATTCCTTTGATCAACCATTCTGTTTCTATGTCAGTACCATGCAGTTTTTATAACTGTTGCTCTATAGTACAGCTTGAGATCAGGGATGGAGATACCTCCAGAAGATCTTTTATTGTAGAGGATTGTTTTAGAAATTCTCGGTTGCTTGTTATTCCACACAAAGTTGAGAATTTTTCTTTCCAGGTCTGTAAAGAATTGTGTTAGCAATTTGATGGGAATTGCATTAAATCTGTAGATTGCTTTTGGTACGATGGCAATTTTTACTATGTTAATGCTGCCAAGCCATAAGCATGGGAGATCTTTCCATCTTCTCATATCTTCCTCTAATTCTTTTTTCAGAGACTTGAAATTTTTTTCATACAAGTCTTTGACTTGCTTGGTTAGGGTTACACCAAGGTACTTTATGTCATTTGTGGCTATTGTGAATGGTGTTGTTTCTCTAATTTCTTTCTCAGCCAGCCCTTTTGTCTTTTTTATACAGGAGTGCTACTGATTTTTTTGAGTTAATTTTGTATCCGGCCACTTTGCTGAAGGTGTTTATCAAATGTAGGAGTTCCCTGGTAGAGTTTTTGGGGTCAATCATGTATACCATCATACAATCTGCAAATAGTGATAATTTGACTTCTTCCTTTCCCATCTGTATCCCCTTGATCTCCTTCAGCTGTCTTATTGCTCTAGCAAGGACTTCCATCACTATGTTGAAGAGATATGGAGAGAGTGGGCAGCCTTGTCTTGTCCCTGATTTCAGTGGGATTGCTTTAAGTTTCTCTCTATTTAGTTTGATGTTGGTTATAGGCTTGCTGTATATCGCCTTTACTATGTTTAGATATGTGCCTTGTATCCCTGATCTCTCCAGTACTTCAAACATGAATGGATGTTGGATTTTGTCAAATGTTTTTTCAGCATCTAGGGAGATTATCATGTGGTTTTTTCTTTCAGTTTGTTAATATGGTGGATCACATTGATGGATTTCTGTATATTGAACCACCCCTGCATACCTGGGATGAAGCCTACTTGGTCATAGTGGATAATATCTTTGATGTGTTCTTGGATTCGGTTTGCAA
>NW_026586701.1:0-8399 GCF_907164565.1 Psammomys obesus | reverse complement strand
ATGAAAAATAAGGAAATCATGAAATTTGCAGGTAAATGGTGGGACCTAGAAAGGATCATCCTGAGTGAGTTGTCCCAGAAGCAAAAAGACACGCATGGTATATACTCACTCATATAAATATACAATATAGAATAAACCCACTAAAATCTATGTATCTAAAGAAACCAAGCAAGAGAGAGGACCCTAACTAAAATGTTCAATCCCCACCTGAAAGGCAAAGAGGATGAACATCAGAAGAAAAAGAAAATAGGAAACAACCTCGGAACCTGCTACAGAGGGCCTCTGAAAGCCAGAAGAAAACAGGAAACAACCTTGAAACCTGCCACAGAGGGCCTCTGAAAGCTTCTGCAGTATAGACTGTCAAAGCAGATGCTGAGCCTGATGGCCAACTGATGGGCAGAGTGAATGGGGGTATTTTTTTTTTGCTTTAATTTCATCCATTTCTACATACCTATTCTTGCTATCATTTCTGGACTATTGTATCTCATTCAGAAAGTCTCTACCCTTCCCTCAATCTGGAGGAATTTCCCTGTGATTTTCTGTACAGCTTTCCATTTCCATTCTCTTGGTACACTATTCATTGTGTTCCAGGCTGGTTTTTGTGACTGGTGAGGGATTTGGATGAGTATCAGTACTCTGCCTCTGGGCTGTTTCCTCATCAGCACTCGTTAAAGAGGCTGCCCGTCCCAACACATGCCCTTCTTCTCTCTGCTCGTTTCTGCTGTGCAGAAGCATCTTAGTTTGATGTAATCTAATTTGTCTGAGTTGTTTGTTTGTTTGTTGTTTAGCTGTTGGGATATAAAACATCTTCACTTGGATCCATGTTCTGAAGAATCTCCCTGAGCTTTATTCTAAAATAAAAGCTTCATTGCTTTCACTCTTACAGCTTTCCTCACTCTGAAACGACTAGGGCATGTGTGAGAGGGGCAAAGAGAAGAGAATCTAGCTGGGCTTGAGTGGAGGATCAGGTAAAGAAGAGGCTGGGAAGGGAGGATAAAGGGTTTCTCTTGGATCTGTCCATTTTGAGAGTCCTTGTGAGTTATCCAGTTAAAGATGACATTCCTGTCCCAAACAGGATGCTATCAATCTTGTAAATATTGCATTAACTTACCAATAAAATTTAAGCATTTAATCGATTCATGCTTTACTTAACAGTTGAATTTTTAATTTCTCTTCATTGAGGTTAAACATGATTATGATCATTAGTGTTATCACCTTGATAAGATCTAGAATCCCCTGGGAGATGGGTGTCCGGCATGTCTGTGGCAGACTATCTTGATTATATTAGTTGAGGTGGGAAGAGCTGCCCGCTGTGGGCAGCACCATTTCCTGGGTGGGATCCTGGGCTGAACAAGAGAAAAGGGACTGATCAGCAGCAAGCAGTCATGACCTTTCTGATTCTGTCACACGGGCCAGGATCGGGAAACCTGATCAACCCTAAATGTTCACTTATCCGAATACCATCAAATAGGGAAAAGGCATAGATGATGCAGATTTCTATAGTTTTTGTGGGTTGTTTTATGTTAATCATAAAGAGAAGATCCATAAGTCATAAAACCGTCACACGGGCATATGGGAGATTCAAAACAGCTGCATCATCAAAAAGCCCCTCTCAGCCTGGGTGATGATTTGTGGAATTTGCTCAGCTGGAGCTCCCTTTTGTATAGGGATGAACCGACCTGTCTGTGAAGTCCCTGACTAATACAGTTTTAGCCAATGTAGCTGAATAATTCAGCGTGTTTTGTGCTGAAAGCAACAGATGAGGATTCTGGCTCTGTTGTGATGAAGCTGCTGCTTTTAGCTCCTGCTGCCTTGACCTTGCAGATCATGATAAACTATATAAACCATTTGAGCTATGAGCTAGAATGAACCATTTCTCTTTCAGGTTGGTTCTGTCAGAACATTTTACCACAGCAACAAGGAAACAAGACAATATTCAACATCATACTTCAGTTTTTCCCAGATGACCAGTAAATAATCACTGAGACTTAAAAATCTTTCCATGTTGGCTGCTCATGAATTTGTCTTTGCTGTGCCCAATCCTCCTCCCTTTCCCAGCTTTAAAATACCTGTCTGGCTGTGTGGTACCCTCGGCATGTGCTGGCCCGTTATCTGCTTTGTATCTTGACACCGTTTCAATGCTTTCTCCTTGCCCATCATCCTTTCCTGTGGAGTCCTTTTGTTACATTGTCCCTTCTAATGTTTGTACTTTTATAGACAACATCCCTCATATAAAGTGAGTAAAATCATCCTTAGTCATTTATACAACATTCCTATGTGAGCCTCTAGTATTTTTATGCTTTGATTTTAATCCGTCTGAATGTATTTTTCTATTCAGTGAGGTAGAATTTACCTTCTCCAAACAGAAGGTTCATTGCCCCAAACTGCACCGATTTGAAACACACACTTATGTGTGTCCATGCAGTCCCTACTCACATTTGGTGTTAGCTAATGCATTGAAATAATTCAGGGTGTTTTGTGCTGAAAGCAACTGCTTCGCTAAAAGTCCTTAACCATCCTGGTTCTATTGCTGTGCACCATAGGCCCAAGAGCGTCCTTCAGTGGCTTGAACACACAGGGTTTCCCGTTTTTCTCCCCATTCCTCACAGTGATGGTTTTTAAATTAGAGTGAATGACTCATGGTGTTGTTGTATAGCAGTTCCTCGTGACTTGAGACATCTTAATCTGGAGAGAGACTGTTAAGACTTGAGGATTAAACAAAACTTACAAGACTCAGAAAATAAGCAACCCACAAGTCTTAGAAAGCTCCTCAAACTTACAAGATGCACACATCCCTTCCTCAAGTTTATATGAGCAGTAACAATTTTACCTCCCCAAGGACCCACCCCTGAGCTGCCTGCACATGATGAATGGAGCTCAAGGTGAGCAATTTTCATGAATCATCACCCATGCTGAGTGGGGATCTGTGATAATACAGTTGCTTTGAGTCTCCCACATCCCTGTAATGGTCCCTCTTTGTGAAGGTTTTATGATTTACAGATCTGTACTTTATGATTAATATAAAACAACTTGCAACACTTATAAACTTGTACATTGTCTATGTGTCCTCCCTGTTTGAAGGTATTTGACTGAATGAACATTTGGTGTTGTCCATGTTCCCTGATTCTGGCCCCATGTAGCACCCAGATGTTTAGAACGAGCTTAACAGGAGAAAGAGTGAGGTGTTCAATTGGGCCTGTGGATTGTGAGGTTTCAATAAGCATATGATGGTGGCACAATGATTTGAAAATCGTAGAAGCAGCAGCTTGCCAAGCTGGCCTTCTGAGGGCTGGGTCAGAAGTCCAAACTGCTTATAATTGTTTGATGATTTCTGCTCAATGGGAGCTGGTTGTTAGTCAGATATGCTCATTAGGATCCCCAAAGTGTACAGACTGAATCCTCAAAGGCTCTTCCCTTGCTCACTGGTTCAGAATCCAGATTCCTTGGGGCCCTGTCCTTGGCGCAGTCAGCCATGTTTGATGAGCTCATTAGAAGTCAGTCAACACGCAGAGTCCCCAGCAAATTAGCAGAGGTTGTCTGAAGGTAGAACCCAGGGGAGCAGTTACTTGAGACACAGAAATAAGTTCTACATTGTTAGTGCAGAGCTTAGGGAGATGGGTGCCTCATTTCCAATATGGACAGAGCAGAAGGCAAGCAGCCAAGGGTAGGTGGAGACAGTGGTGGGTTTTGTGTTCAGAGGACATGTGCAGGATCCTGGCTCAGTCCTGGCTCTGAACTCTCTGGACAGACACAAAACTCACCCAAGCACCATTAGTCACAGTGTATTAAGGTGAGGCTGCGTGAGTTCACTTACAGCTTGAATTTAGAATTACATAAGATGGGTTGATTGACGTATTTTGGAATATGAATTTGAATATGGCAGTTCAAAAATAATGTTAGAACAATTCCTGCACGTCTGGAATGAAGTCAACGTGGCCGTGATGAATGACCTTTTTGATGTGATCTTGAATTCAGATTGCAAGAATTTCATTGAGAATGTTTGTACCTGTGTTCATCAGAAATATTAGTCTGTAACTGTGTGTGTGTGAAAATGGCATGTGCATACACACCTATCTGGTTTTGGTATAAGAGTGATACTGGCTTCATAAAAATAGTTTGTAAGCTTTTCTTTTCTATTTTACAAAATAATTTGAGTAATATTGATATTAGTGCTTCTTTGACATTCTGAGAGATTTTTTTCAGTGAATCTATCTGGTCATGGGTATTTTTGGTTATGAGATTTTATTTAATAATATTACATACATACAATATGTTTGGATCAAATCCACCTGCTGCTCCCTCTTCTCCAATTTTTTCTCTTATTTCCCACCACCACATTTATCTCCATATTTGAATTTATTTTTAAATCACAGATTCAACCTCATTGATGGCTGCAGATCTGGATTTGTTTAGATTACTTATTTTATTTTGCTTTAGTTTGGTGTGTCATATCATTTAGAAACTCACCTGTTCCTTTGAGATATTCCAATTTAATGGTTTTAAAGGTGTTTCTTTATGATTTTCCTAATTTCATTGTTGCTGGCTACATTCTCTTCCTTCATATTTGTAATTTTATTAATTTGGGTCTTTACTCTTTCTTTTGTTTAATTTGTGTAAAAGTCTGTCAGAGCCTGAATGAGGCAAATAGTTTGCTGCTGTGAACAATCTGAATCCGCCCCATATCCCACACCTGGGATTAAAGCAAAAACATGTTTACATTACATAATTGAGTTTTTAAAGGAACCAAAAATTTCCACTACAATACCCTATTTTAAAATATACTGTAGAGCCATAAAAAAAAAAAAAACAGCACGGTATTAGCAGAAAAACGTAGATCAATGTATAGAATAGAGGACTTAGTACATGCATTTGTAGTTACCTGATTTTTGAAAAAATAAAAAATAAAAATATGTGTTGGAAAAAAGATATCACCATTAACAATGTTGCTGGAAAACCTGTCTTTCAAAATGAAGATGAATAATGTTTTCATCAATCTGTTTGATTATTATCTCTTATCCCGCAGAAAACTCCATGCCAGCCCGGTCAAGATCCTCAACAGGAAAGGGAGGGAGCACATTTCCACTCCCAGGCACCGGTACAGTCTTCCTGAATAGGACTCTGGCAACACAGGAATTAAGATCAACAACTGACAAATGCATTCATATGAAATTTCAAAAGTTTCCGTACAGCAAAGGAAACTGCCAACCTAGTGAAGAGGCAGCTCAGAGAATGAGAGAAAATCTTGTCAGCTGTATGTCTGGTAGGGTCAGTGTCTAAAGTAGACAAAGAACTGAACAAAATCTAAATAGCAAAAATAAATAAAAAATAAGCAACTCAATTAAAAATGGGCTATGAAGTTAAACATAAAGCTCTCAAAAGAAGAAAGATGGAGAGAAACTTAAATTAATCCCACTGAAATCAGGGACAAGGCAAGGCTGCCCACTCTCTTCATATCTCTTCAACATAGTACTTGAAGTCCTAGCTAGAACAATAAAACAACTAAAGGAGATCAAGTGAATACAAATTGGAAAGAAAGAAGTCAAAGTATCCCTATTTGTAGATGATATGATAGTATATATGAGTGACCCCAAAAGTTCAACCAGTGACCTCCTTCAGCTGATAAACACCTTTAGCAAAGTGGCTAGATACAAAATTAACTCAAAAAATCAGTAGCAAAAGACAAATGGTCTGAGAAATAAATTAGGGAAACAATAGTCACAAATAACACGAAGTACATTGGTGTGACTCTAACCAAGCAAGTGAAAGAGTTGTATGAAAAAAAACTTCAGGACTCTGAAGAATTAAATTGAAGAAAATATCAAAATATCAAAAGATCTCCCATGCTCATGGATTGGTAGGATTAACATGGTGAAAATGGCCACCCTACCAAAAACAGTCTACAGATTCAATGCAATTCCCATCAAAATACCAAAACAATTCTTTACAGAACTTGAAAGAACAATTCTCAACTACATATAGAAAAAAACAAAAAACTCAAAATTGCTAAAACAATCCTGTACAAAGCAGATCTTCTGGAGGTATCTCCATCCCTGATCTCTAGCACATAGGAGGAGGCAGAGGCAAGTGGAACTCTGTGATTTTAGGCCAGCCTGATACACATAGAGAGTTCCAAGATAGCCAGAGCTACACAGTGAAAGCCTGTTTGAGAAAATGATAAAAGAAGGGAGGAAGCTTAGGAGGGAGAGAGGAAGGGACAGAGGGAGGAGGAAGGAAGGCAAAGTAGGTATAGTTTCTGAAGGAATCCATACCACTAAAAAGGAGTCAGTTATTTTACATCATGATAATAAGAAGCACTGGAGCATATCTGGGACTGGCTACCCCTGCCATACCAGGTTCAAGGGCATGAAGGTAGTAAACTTTTATTTGAAAGGTTTTTCTTGCAGAAGACAGTACCCCAGAGTATTCTGCACACAGAAGATGATTAGTAAGTTATTTCCAAGGATTTAAGTATTCTGCTCAGCCATCCAAGCACTCAGAGGCTACCATATTGTCCAAGAAGGCTTCTGTTCTTACAGTTGCATAGGTATGTAGTTGATCAAGATTGTGAAGCCATTCCTGAAGGCCTGCACTCACCAGGGACAAATAGGTAAGGCTTTGCCCCAAGCCCTTGCCCACAATATTACCCTAAAGCATATCCATTAGCCTTAAGCTACACCTCACCCCCTGGAGTCTTTTTCCAGGCCACAACCCTGTCTGTTTCCTGGAGACCTGCAAACACCAGGCCACACTGGTACTAGGGATCCAGAGGTAAGGGTAGCACTCAAAACCCCAGAAGATACACAGGCCACACCAGCTCCATGGAAAACACTCTACTGGTCCTAAAAACTAAGTGGCCACCAGAACTCCAGGCAACTTGGGCAGACAAAGAGAAACTCCATAGAAGCAGAGAAAAACAGAAACCAAGGGGAAAACACCCAAAACACAAAGATAAACTCAGAAAGCAGCATCTAAACCTACAATAACTGCACAACCCAGGTGGCTAAAGGACAATGTAAAAACAAAATTAACAAAACCCAGGGCAATATGGCAACACCAGAGCCCAGTTATCCTACTACAACAAGCCCTGGATATCCTAACACAGCTGAAGCACAAGAAAACGACCTTAAATCCAGTCTTGTGAATGTGATAGAGGCTTTTAAAGAGGATATGAATAAATCCATTAAATAAATACAGGAAAATACAATCAAATGAGTGAAAGGAATGAATAAAACTGTTCAAGACCTGAAAATGGACATAGAAGCAATAAAGAAAACACAAATTGAGAGAATATTAGAGATGGAAAACCTACGTAAGAGAACAGGAACTTCAGACTCACGCATCACAAACAAAATACAAGAGATAGAAGAGAGAATCTCAGG
Source organism: Psammomys obesus (assembly GCF_907164565.1). NCBI lineage: Eukaryota > Metazoa > Chordata > Mammalia > Rodentia > Muridae > Psammomys > Psammomys obesus. The sequence goes on along the minus strand of NW_026586701.1, from coordinate 1,020 downwards.
TGTAGAGGATGTAATTGAAGAAATTAATATGTTGGTCAAAGAAAACATTAAATTTAAAAAGTTCCTGACAAAAAACATCCAGGAACCTGGGACACTGTGAAAAGACCAAACCCAAGATTAATAGGAATAGAGGGAGATAATTCCCTGTTATGGATATAAGAATGTTTTTGTTTTGGTCCCAGGTGTGGTACGTGGGATTGATTCAGATGGTCCACAGCAGCAAACTATTTGCCTCATCTGGGCTCTGAGAGGAGCTCTTTGTCAGCTGCACGTAGTTTAAATCTAAGGACTCTGGAGAGAGAATAAATGTCAGAGCCCAGAAAGCATGGAGCTCTGAGAAAGAACAAGGCTGCGGCTGCTTCCCTCTTTGGCTCCCGATTGTTGTTGTAAGACAAGAAGTTGGAGATATCCTAAAATGAGAATAAGACTGGCTCCAAGAAACCTGATTACCTTAACCAGCAGGAAGCAGCTAAGAAAGAAAACTGTGCCCCATCCCAATAACCCTTTCTCTCTCTCACCTTGTGTTGTGATGTTGGAAGGGATTGGGGTGAAGTAGGGAGAAATATAATAAACATAAATAAAAGTTTTAAAAACTAACACCTACAACTCCCAGCTTCAAAGTCCAGAAAATATTTTTAACAAAATTATAGAAGAAAATTTCCCTGACTCAAAGAAATAAATACCTGGTTTGTTTCCTGTTTTCTTCTTCTGGCTTTCAGAGGCCCTCTGCAGCAGGTTTCTAGGTTGTTTCCTGTTTTTTTTGTTTTTTGTTTTTTTTTTCTTCTTCTGATGTCCATCCTCTTTGCCTTTCAGGTGAGGATTGAACATTTCAATTAGGGTCCGCTCTCTTGCTTGGTTTCTTTAGATACATAGATTTTAGTGGGTTTGTCCTACGTTGTATGTCTATATGAGTGAGTATATACCATGTGTGTCCTTTTGCTTCTGGGACAACTCACTCAGGATGATCCTTTCCAGGTCCCACCATTTACCTGCAAATTTCATGATTTCCTTATTTTTCAT
>NW_026586700.1:0-3870 GCF_907164565.1 Psammomys obesus | reverse complement strand
CAGGGCCTCTCTCTACCTCTGCCTGAAAATCAGGATGTAGCTCTTGATTTCTTCTCCAGCACCTGCTGCTGCCATGTTCCCTGCCTCCAATTAAATGCTTTCTCTTATGAGAGTTGCCATGGTCAGGGTATCTCTTCACAGCAACAGAACAGTGACCAAGACAACGATGTAAACATGGAAGAACTTTAAGCATAAAGATAGCCAATAAAGCCAGGCAAGGTGGCACACGCCTGCAATCCCAGCACTGTAGGAGGCAGAGGCAGGCAGGTCTCTGAGTTTGAGGCCAGCTGGATCTACAAAGTGAATCCAGGACAGCCCAGGCCACACAGAGAAATCCTGTCTCAAAAACAAACAAACAACAACAACAAAAAGGTTAAAGCACTGATTCCTGCTCTTCCTCTCTGTGCTCTCTTCCTTCCCCTTCTTCCGATGTCTTCTTCAAGGTCACCCCTGAAAGTCCCTGGGCCAGGCCTTCGCCCATGGGATCAGACTCCCACTTGGCTGGCTGCCCGTCTCAGCATACACACAGAAGCTTTCTAACCAAATGAGGAAACAGGGACCCTCGCTGGAGTGAGTGTGCAGGTGGAGTGTCCCACTCCAGCAGGGTAGGAGAGCCCACGGCCTGCAGAAAAGGCCACCATGGTCACCAACAGCTATGAGACCTGAGCTCATGCAAGGAAACCGCACCTGCCTTGGGTGGAGAAGACCCAAGCTTGGAGTTCAGCTCTGCCCCTTAACTGGCCTGGGTATCCTGGATTTGCCTGCATGAGCTTCAGCAGCCCACCTTCAAGTGTGTGAAGTATTCCCAGGCTGAGGCAGAGGAGCTTGTTTATAAACAACAGAGCGGAATTGGTATAGGGCAGCCATTATCATTAGATAACTCTCTGTGTTGTATTATTTTATAAGGCAGAGCTGGAACCCAGGGCTAGAAATGCTGTCTACCACTGGGCTACACCACCAGCCTTTCTGAGTGGATTCTGCTAGGTCAGCTATACCGAAGGTCCACAGACTTCTTGGTAGCCAACAGGGCTGCTGCTGTACCTTTTCAATGTCCACTGATGTTTCCTAACTGACAACTGTTGCTAAAATTCCTTTCTTGGGAGGCTATAAAGCAATGTCTGCCTCTCCTCTCCAGGTCCCAGTCACGAACCCAAACCAAGCATGCAGGAGTCTGCTGAAGTCCACTCTGAGGACACATTCATTCACTGGGCTTCCTACAGAGCTGAGGGGAGGGGTGCTTGCAGGGGTGTGGACACCTCTGCCCTAATCAGCTAACCCTGGGAAGGCTTACCCATCACTCCTAAGGGTTTCCACTCAATTGGCACATATGGAATCCCCACACACTGTAGCTCTCCTCCTGGCCACAGCAGTCTGCCAGGTGGCCGGGAGCAGCAAGATCCTCAGATGAGAGTCATGGTTCTGACTCTTGGCCTCTGTTGGAGTGGGGTGTCGAGCATTTGCAATGGGAGCACAGCTGAACTCCCAAGACAGCACTTGCCTGGCTCACAGGACAGTCACTCACACACACAGCAGCTTGCCTTGGCAATGGGGTCCAGCACAGACAATGTCAAGCTGGCCACCGACCTGTGGAGACATAAAGGCAGTGATATCCCTGCTGCTGAAATTCTGGGGGTGAAATAAGCCTTGTCCTGAAAAGCCAGATCCACCCAGGGAATCATACACCAGTCTCAGTCTCCTGGGCACTGGGGTTATAGGTATGTGCTCCTGCCAGACCAAATAAAATTTAGGTGTTTTTTTTTTTTTTTCCTTCCAATCAAGACAGGATCTCAAAGCATACCCCTGACTGATCTGGAACACACAATCTAGACCAGGCTGGCCTGTAATTCAGAGATCTAAATGTTAGAAATAAAGGCATGTGTCACTAAGACCGGCTCTAAACCTTATTCTTCTTTAACACTTTGAAAACACTTGTGTGTGTGTGTGTGTGTGCATGTGTGTGCGCATGCACATGTACAGTGCCTGTGGGGGCCGGAAAGAGAGAGCCTCAGCTCACTGGAACTGGAGTTACAGGCAGTTGTGTCATCTCATTTGGCCACTGTCCTTGGGTCCTCTTCTGAACTTGGCTCCTCTTTAAAAATGATAAGCATTCAATTGCTGAGCCCCCTCCAGGCCTAAACTTTACTCCTTAAAAGATTTATAATGAAATACCGAACTGCAGCCACCACTGGGGCATAGCTGCTTCCCCAAGGACACTGGGTAGCTTTACCGAGCCCTTTGTAGCACTCTTAATCCCATATTTCCTAGACCTCTGCTGTGAGCATTCGTGACCTTGACACCCTCCACCATGAAGTGTGTCCATGGCTGTGTACCACTCCCAGTGTGTGTAGCTGCATGCTGGAACTGCATTCTACCAACTGGGTCACATGCCCAGAACCACTTTCTTCAGCTCTGTTTTCACCCCCAGCGCAGCCACTGCAGTAGGGCCCACACTTCCCGGAGACCTGTGGAAGCCTCATTTCCCTCATGCCTCCAGAACTAAAGAGAACGCTTCTTTGCAGAGACTTCCAGCACTGGAGTGCACCTTCCTTCCCTGACAAGAATCGCCATCTGCTCCCGTTGTCTTCTGGAGAGTGTAGCTCTGGTAACTGTCTCCCCAGACAGCATGACAGGGAAGCAGCTCTCTCCACTCCTGGCTCCATGGCCCCATCTCCACAGGACCCACACAGCCTGGCCAACCCCGGAGATACCTGGTGTCTGTGTTACTTTCTACACGGCAAGGAACAGCCTCAAGGGAAGAGCAGCTGTGCTCTCCCTGAGCCGTCCAGGGTGCTACCCAACTCCAGCTTTGTCTGGGTTGGGGCCTTTGCCCAAAGTGACCTCTCCCCCAGCCTGCTCTTAACCTGCAAAGCAACCATATGATAGCAAACCAAACCATTGTTTGGGCCACAGAGACAGCTGGGTCCCAAGTTTTTCTTGCCCAAGATCCTTTTCAGTGGGGGACAGACTCAGCCATCTGATGACCACGGGTTCAAGGAAGCTCTCCGGATGCCATTACCACCTCCACAATTCAGTGGATGCCAGAGTAGAGGCCCATCCTTCTCCCTTCCAACATGCCCACCACCCACTAATGCTGAGTGATGTAAATGTGACAGACATGTAGTCCCCTTCCAGATCCCAGGGCTCTGTTTGAGAAAAACTTTAACTAAAGCCTTTTGAGAAATTGCTACTCCATGGCTTCGTGTGTGTGTGTGTGTGTGTGTGTGTGTGTGTGTGTGTGTGTGTGTGTCTGTATGTATGTGAAGTAGAGGGTCTCACTAGCCTCAAGCTTGGAGAAATCCTCCCATCTCTACTTTCCTAGTGTCAGGATTATAGGAGTGAGCCCCTCAAAATAGTCCTATTTAATTATTTAGCCTTCCTCATTCTTTACTCCTCATTAATCATAAGAGGTCTTCCTTTTAATGAAAAGAATCCCAAAGCAAAAGTACATCTCAAGTGCAATTTTAAAAAAATATTTATTTCAAACAGTTACACTTTTCACTTTAAAGCAAATAGTGGCAAAACAGGAGGGGAGAGTTTGCAAAAACAGTCTAGGTATTAGCTTACGGGTCACACAGGCAGAAAAAAAAATCCTTAAAAATATTGTTTTAAAAAAAAAAAAGAACATGTAGCGTTGAGGTATTTTGCTTAACAGATGTGATCTCTAGCCAAAAAAGTCTCTGTCTGTTCCAGTCTGCTGCACACCATCCCCATTCCTACAAACAGGTCTCCATCCAAGCATTTCTTCACAAAGCTGGCAGTGTTCCATAATAAGCAGAACGGTTGCCATAGAAACTTCCTGGAACTGGCACACAACTACACCAGGACTACAGGCTGGAGAGACCATTGGTAGACAGTTACCAGCCCTAGGGC
>NW_026586699.1:0-4490 GCF_907164565.1 Psammomys obesus | reverse complement strand
GGGGGGGTCAAACAGCCTGCCCTTGAAATCCTGTTAGAAATAGTCCGTGTTCCCCTTACTTTGGAAAACTACTTGGTTACTGAGCTAACATGGGCCACATCCAAGCAGAAGTTCTAGGTTATATCCATAGATGGTCCTTGGTTGAGTGTCAGTCTCAGAAAAGACCCTGTGCACAGATATGTTTGGTCCTTGTAGAGCTCCTATCCTTTCCATATCATACTAACTTCCCTTCTTTCATATGATTCCCTGCACTCTGCCGAGGGTTTGGTTATGAGTCTTAGTGTCTGCTTTGAAACACTGCTAGGTAGAGTCTTTCAGATGCCTTTTGTGGTAGACTCCTGTCATAAGTTCAATGCACATCCCATTTGTCTTTCTAAATGAGGATTAATCACCTTCGCCTGTGTCCACTTTCTTGATTATCTTCTTTAGGTGTGTAGATTTCATTATGTTTATCATATCTTGTGGTCTATATAAGCGAGTATATACCAAGTTTGTCTTTCTCCTTCTGGGATACTTCACTCAGAATGATCTTTTCTAGATCCCACCACTTGCCTGCAAATTTCATGATTTCCTTCTTTTTGATTGCTGAGTAGTATTCCATTGTGTAAAAATACCACAATTTCTGTATCCATTCCTCCGTTGATGGACATCTGGGTTGTTTCCAAGTTCTGGCTATTACAAATAAAGCTGCTACGAACATGGTTGAACAAATGTCCTTGTTGTGTACTTGAGCAAATTTTGGGTATATACCTAGGAGTGGTATAGCTGGGTCTTGAGGTAGCACTACTCCTAGTTGTCTGAGAAAGCGCCAGATTGACTTCCAAAGTGGTTGAACCAGTTTACATTCCCACCAGCAATGGAGGAGGGTTCCCTTTTCTCCACAACCTCTCCAGCATGTGCTATCACTTGAGTTTTTCATCTTGGCCATTCTGATGGGTGTAAGGTGAAATCTCAGGGTCGTTTTGATTTGCATTTCCCTAATGGCTAATGAGGTTGAGCATTTCTTTAAGTGTTTCTCTGCCATTCGATGTTCTTCTTTCGAAAATTCTCTGTTTAGCTCTGTTCCCCATTTTTTAAGTGGATTACTTGGTTTGTTGCTTTTCTGCTTCTTTAGTTCTTTATATATACTGGATATTAGCCCTCTGTCAGATAAAGGGTTGGTGAAGATTCTTTCCCAATCTGTAGGCTGTCTATTTGTTTTCATGACAGTGTCTTTTGCTTTACAGAAGCTTTTCAGTTTCATGAGGTCCCATTTATTGATTGTTGCTCTTAGAGCCTGTGCTGTTGGTGTTCTGTTCAGGAAGTTGTCGCCTGTGCCAATGAGTTCTAGACAATTCCCCACTTTTTCTTTTAACCGATTTAGAGTATCTGGTTTTATGTTGAGGTCCTTGATCCACTTGGACTTTAGTTTTGTGCAGGGTGATAAATATGGATCTATTTTCATTTTTCTGCATGTAGACATCCAGTTGGTCCAGCACCATTTGTTGAAGATGCTGTCTTTTTTCCATTGAATGGATTTGGCTTCTTTGTCAAATATTGAGTATTCATAGGTGTGTGGGTTTATTTCTGGGTCTTCTATGCGATTCCATTGATCCTCCTTTCTGTTTCTATGCCAATACCATGCAGTTTTTATTACTGTTGCCCTGTAGTACAGCTTGAGATCGGGAATGGAGATACCTCCAGATGATCTGTTGTTGTACAGGATCGTTTTGGAGATTCTGGGTGTTTTGTTTCTCCATATGAAGCTGAGAATCTTTTTTCAAGGTCTGTAAAGAATTGAGTTGGTATTTTGATGGGAATTGCATTGAATCTGTAGATTGCTTTTGGCAGGATGGCCATTTTCACAATGTTAATCCTACAAATCCATGAGCACGGGAGATCTTTCCATCTTCTGAGATCTTCTTCAATTTCTTTCTTCAAAGACTTGAAGTTTTTCTCAAACAGGTCTTTCACTTGCTTGGTCAGAGTCACACCAAGGTACTTTATGTTATTAGTGGCTATTGTGAAGGGTGTTGTTTCCTTAATTTCTTTCTCAGCCTTTTTGTCTTTGGTATGCAAGAGGGCTTCTGATTTTTTTGAGTTGATTTTGTATCCTGCCACTTTGCTGAAGGTGTTAATCAGCTGAAGAAGTTCTCTGGTTGAATCTTTGGGGTCGCTCATGTATACTATCATATCATCTGCTAATAGTGACACTTTGACCTCTTCCTTTCCAATTTGTATCCCCTTGATCTCCTTTAGTTGTCTTATTGCTCTGGCTGGGACTTCAAGTACAATGTTAAAGAGATATGGAGAGAGTGGGCAGCCTTGTCTTGTCCCTGATTTCAGTGGGATTGATTTAAGTTTCTCTCCATTGAGTTTGATGTTGGCTATAGGCTTGCTGTATATTGCCTTTACCATCTTTAGGTATGTGCCTTGTATCCCTGATCTCTCCAAGACTTTAAACATAAATGGGTGTTGGACTTTGTCAAATGCTTTTTCAGCATCTAAGGAGATGATCATGTGGTTTTTCTCCTTCATTTTGTTTATGTGGTGGATTACATTGATGGATTTCCGTATGTTGAACCACCCTTGCATTCCTGGGATGAAGCCTACTTGGTCATGGTGGATGATATCTTTGATGTGTTCTTGGATTCGGTTTGCAAGTATTTTATTGAGTATTTTTGCATCAATGTTCATAAGAGTGATAGGTCTGAAGTTCTCTTTTTTTTGTTGAATCTTTGTGTAGATTAGGTATCAAGGTGACTGTGGCTTCATAGAATGAGTTTGGTAGTGTTCCTTCTATTTCTATTTTGTGGAATAGTTTGAGAAGAATTGGTGTTAGTACTTCTTTGAAGGTCTTGTAGAATTCTGCGCTGAAGCCATCTGGTCCAGGGCTTTTTTTGGAGGGGAGACTGTTAATGACTGCTTCAATTTCCTTGGGAGATATAGGGCTATTCAGTCTTTCTACCTGATCTTGACTTAATTTTGGTAGATGAAATTTGTCAAGAAATTTATCCATTTCATTTAGATTTTCAAATTTTGTGCCATATAGGCTTTTGTAGTATGACCTAATAATCGTTTGGATTTCCTCAGTGTCTGTAGTTATGTCCCCATTTTCCTTTCTGATTTTGCTGATTTGTATGGTTTCTCTCTGCTTTTTAGTTAGTTTGGCTAAGGGTTTGTCTATCTTGTTGATTTTCTCAAAGAACCAGCCTTTTGTTTCATTGATTCTTTGGATAATTTTATTTGTTTCTAATTGATTGATTTCTGCCCTGAGTTTGATTATTTCCAGCCTTCTGCTCCTCTTGGGTGTATCTGCTTCTTTTTTTTCTAGGTTTTCCAGTTGGGCCATTAAGTTGTTTGTATGTGATGTTACGGATTTCTTCTTGTAGGCACTTAGTGCTATAAATTTTCCTCTGAGCACTGCTTTCAATGTGTCCCATAAATTTGGGTATGTTGTGCCTTCATTTTCATTGAATTCTAGGAAGTCTTTAATTTCTTTCTTTATTTCTTCCTTGACCCAGCTGTCATTGAGTAGTAAGTTGTTCAGTTTCCATGTGAGTGTCGGCTTTTTGTTGTTTCTGTTGTTGTTGATGTCCAGCTTTAGGCCATGGTGGTCAGATAGTATACAAGGGATTATTTCAATCTTTTTGTATCTGTTGAGGCTTGCTTTGTGACCAACTATATGGTCTATTTTGGAGAAGGTTCCATGTGGTGCTGAAAAGAAGGTGTACTCTTTTGAGTTTGGGTGAAAAGATCTGTAGACGTCTATTAGGTCCATTTGATTTAGGGATTCTGTGCTTTTATTTCCCTATTTGGTGTCTGTCTGGTTGATCTGTCCCTTGATGAGAGTGGGGTGTTGAAGTCTCCCACTATTAAGGTATTAGGATCAATGTGTGATTTAAGCTTTAATATTGTTTCATTTACAAATGTAGGTGCTCTTGTATTTGGGGCATAGATATTTAAAATTGTGATGTCCTCTTGTTGGATTTTTCCTTTGATGAGAATATAGTGGCCCTCCTTATCTTTTTTGATTAACTTCGGATGAAAGTCTATTTTATTAGATATTAGGATGGCTACTCCAGCTTGTTTTCTGGAATCATTTGCTTGAAAAACATTTTTCCAGCCCTTTACTCTGAGGTAGTGTTTATCTTTGTTGCATAGGTGTGTTTCTTGGATGCAACAGAATGTTGGGTCTTGTTTCTGTAACCATTCTGTTAGCCTGTGTCTTTTTATTGGTGAGTTGAGTCCATTAATATTGATAGATAATATTGACCAATGCATGTTAGTTCCTTTTGTAATGGAGTCGATGATCTTACCTTGTTTCATTGCTTGTTTTCTTTTCATTTTTGTTGGGATATTATCTGTATGCCCTGTTTTCTTGGGTGAATTCGTTTTCGTTGGATTGGAGTTTTCCTTCTAGTATCTTCTGTAGGGTTGGTTTGCTGTATAGATATTGCGTACATTTAGTTTTGTCATGGAATATTTTGTTTTCTCCATCTATGTTGATT
>NW_026586698.1:0-3780 GCF_907164565.1 Psammomys obesus | reverse complement strand
ACAAGGACCAAATATATCTGGGCACAGGGTCTTTTCTGAGACTGACACTCAACCAAGGACCATCTATGGATATAACCTAGAACTTCTGCTCGGATGTGGCCTGTGGTAGCTCAGTAAACAAGTAGTTTTCCAAAGTAAGGGGTACACGGACTATTTCTAACAGGATCTCAAGGGCAGGCTGTTTGACACCCCCCACCCCAGGGGAGGAGCAGTCTGTTAGGCCACAGAGGAGGACTTTGCAGCCAGCCCTGAAGATACCTGATAAAACAGGGTCAGATGAAAGGGGAGGAGGTCCTCCCCTATCAGGGGACTTGGAAAGGGTCAGGGAGGAGACCAGGGAGGGAGTGTGGGGTTGGGGAGGGAATGAGGGAGCGGGATACAGCTGGGACACAGAGTTAACAAAATGTAACTAAAAAGAAAAAAAAATAAAAAAAAAGAATAATAGGAATTCATGAAAAAGAAGATTCCAGGCTCCAAGGATCAGACAATACTTTTAAGAAAATCATAGAAATAAATTATCCCGACTTTAAGAAAAAGATGTCCATAATCATACAAGAGGTGGGCAGAACACCAAACAGAATAGACCAGAAAAGAAAACCCTCACATCACATCATTGTCAAAACACTAAATATACAGACCAAGAAAAGACATCAGAAGCAGCAAGGGGAAAAGGCCAAGTAATATATAAAGGTAGACCTATCAAAATCACACCAGACTTCTCATCAGAAACTATGAAACCAGAAGGGCATGGACAGAGGTCATGCAGACTTTAAGGGACCACAGATGGCAACCAAAATAATATACCCAGGAAAGATTTCAATCAACATAGATAGCTAAAACAAAATATTCCATGATAAAACTAAATTTAAGCAATTTCTACCCAGCAAACCAGCCCTACAGAACATACTAGAAGGAAAACTACAATCCAACAAAAACAACTATACTCAAGAAAACATAGGGTACAGATAATGTCCCTACAAAAAGTAAAACAAACAAACAAACAAAAACAAAACAAGCAATGAATCACAGTAAGACTAGCAACTCCACAATAAAAGGAACTAACGTTCATTGGTCACTATTATCTATCAACATGAATGGACTCAACTCTCCAATAAAAAGACACAGACTAACAGAATGGTTGTAGAAACAGGATCCAACATTCTGCTGCATCCAAGAAATGCACCTTTGGGGCGGAGCCAAGATGGCGACTAGCACACACAGTTTCCGAGCTGTGGAGGAGATAAAGTTCTGAGCTGATGTGTGGAAGAACTTCTGAAGCCAGGGAAACAACGGAGAGACTTTCTAAACAACAGGGAACATCGCAGGAGGTGAAAACCTTGGTCTCGGGTCACCCACGGACTTGATTGGGGAAGGTGAGAAACGATCCTTTGATCTCTCGGCACTCCCCTCCCCCAGACCTCCCTCCTCCTCGGCACAGGCACAGCCGACTCGCCTTTCTCAGCGCAGACCTAACTGCCTGGGGCCTGCAGCCACTGAGGCGGAGCCCCAAGCCCTTTATCGGCAAAGGCCAGCAGTACTGTGTCTGGGAGTCCCAGATTCACTCGCGGCGGCTGCACCATCCTCCCAGGGCCCGAGTCTGCTAGACGCCATACTAGCTCCGCAGGAGCGCCATCACTGTTGGTACGGCCCGCCCAATCCCACAGTGACAGAGAATTCGCTATATAATCACCAAAACCAGACAAAAACGCCATACAAGCTAGACACACCAGGCGCTGGGCCTCCGAAGCTTGGAGAGCACAGTAAAGAGACCCCAGGACTTCCCAGAAAGCATCTGGACTAGCAACCCAGTCTCCAGTTACAGCGGGACTTTCTAACCTGGCGGCGGAGCAGCACTGAGCTGGCGGGGCACATCAGCCCTCCAGTTTAAGACTAACCAGGGCCAAACCAGAGAACAGAAAGGCTGATTACCCCGATTCCCACTGACGTGACCACCCTGAAATCTCCAGCTGCAGCAAGACCTCATAACCTGGCAGTGACAGCAGCACGGAACTGGCGGAGCACATCAAAGAAGCAGGGCCAAACCAGAGAGCAGAGAGCCCAGATACGCCGATCTCTGCCAAGTGTCCTGCCTGTAAGTGAGTGCACCCTTGAGAATCTGCAGCTCCACTGATCCTGGGTTCTGCTAAAACAGAAGCCAGGCATCGAACCCCCTCCCACCCATATACCCACTTTGGGAAACAGAGGGGCACTTGGAACATTGAAGTTCCTGCTCTGTGGGTCTAATTGAGGAGTTAAGGCAGTTAATGCCAGAAATTGCGCTGCGATCATCACTAGCGCCTGCGACATATACATTGCAGAGCCCCTCCCACACACTCAAGGGTTCAACATTAGCCATCACTCTGTCCCTCGAGACACACGCCCACACCCACTTACACACACACACACATATACACACACACGCACGCACGCTTGCATTTGCCTCTGTTTGCGCCTGCGTACTTTCCTCCCACAGGTACAGCTAGTCCTCAGCATACGCTAAGGACACGGGACCTCTCTCAACTTCCTGAAGAATTCTCCAGACTCGAGAGAGAGACAGTACCAGTCTGATCGGCAGAATCCAAAAACAAACAGGGAAGGTCTCAGACAAGCCAATGGCCAGGGGTAGGCGAAAGAACACTTCCAACATAAATCAGGACATCATGACTTCACCAGCAAACCCCAAAATCGATGGATACTCCAATTCATCAGAAGCACAGGAAAATGACCTTAAAGCCATGCTTGCTCAATTATTTGAGGCTTATAAGGAGGAAATGAACAAATCTTTCAAAGAGTTGGCCAGTCAATTGGAGGTAAAGAAAGAAGAAATAGACAAAACCCTTAAAGAAACACAGGCAAACATAGCCAAACAAATAGAGGCACAAGTAGAGAAAAAATTAGTGGCATACAAAAAGGAAATGAACAAAGAAATAGAGTCCATCGTAGAGAGACAGGAATCCAAATTCAAACACATAAAAGAAATGGTGCAAGGCATGAAAACAGAATTAGAATCAATAAAGCAAACACAAAATGAGAAAACTCTTGAGCTGGAGAACTTGGAGAAAAGATCAGGAACCACAAAAGTAAGCATCACCAACAGAATACAAGAGATGGAAGAGAGAATCTCTGGAGCTGAAGATACACTTGCAGAAATTGATACTTCTCTCAAAGAAAAAGTAAAATCAGAAAAATTCCAATCACAAAATATCCAAGAAATCAAGGATGCTATGAAAAGACAAAATCTAAGAATAATAGGAATTGATGAAAAAGAAGACTCCAGGCTCCAAGGTCCAGAAAATATTTTCAAAAAAATCATAGAAGAAAATTTTCCCAACTTAAAGAAAGAGATGTCCATAAATATACAAGAGGCCTACAGAACACCAAATAGACTAGACCAGAAAAGAAACACATCACGTCACATCATAGTCAAAACACTAAATCTACAGAACAAAGAAAAGATATTAAAAGCAGCAAGGGAAAAAGGCCAAGTAACATATGAAGGTAGACCTATCAGAATCACACCAGACTTCTCATCAGAAACTATGAAAGCCAGAAGGGCCTGGGCAAGCATCATGGAGACTCTAAGAGATCACAAATGTCAACCCAGACTACTATACCCTGCAAAGCTTTCAATCAACATAGATGGAGAAAACAAAATATTCCATGACAAAACTAAATTTACGCAATATCTATACAGCAAACCAACCCTACAGAAGATACTAGAAGGAAAACTCCAATCCAACGAAAACGAATTCACCCAAGAAAACAGGGCATACAGATAAT
>NW_026586697.1:0-4406 GCF_907164565.1 Psammomys obesus | reverse complement strand
AAAAAAAAAAAAAGATTAGAACATGTATTTAAACTTTCTTTTTACCATCAGCAAAGCCTAGTGGATGCAAAATAGAAAACAGGTGTAGTGGGAAGATGGGAAGTTCCCTGTGTTCAAATTATCTTGTTCTGTTGATCTGCTTTTGGAGTTCCCATCCCCTCCAGCTCTTACTATTTCCCACTTCTTACATAAAATTCCATTCACTCTGCCCATCAGTTGGCCATCAGGCTCAGCATCTGCTTTGACAGTCTATACTGCAGAGGCTTTCAGAGGCCCTCTGTGGCAGGTTTCAAGGTTGTTTCCTGTTTTCTTCTGGCTTTCAGAGGCCCTCTGTAGCAGGTTCCGAGGTTGTTTCCTATTTTCTTTTTCTTCTGATGTCCATCCTCTTTGCCTTTCAGGATGGGGATTGAACATTTTAGTTAGGGTCCTCTCTTTTGCTTAGTTTGTTTAGATGTACAGATTTTAGTGGGTTTATTCTATGTTGTATGTTTATATGAGTGAGTATATACCATGCGTGTCTTTTTGCTTCTGGGACAACTCACTCAGGATGATCCTTTCCAGGTCCCACCATTTACCTGCAAATTTCATGATTTCCTTATTTTTCATTGCTGAGTAATACTCCATTGTATAGATGTACCACAGTTTCTGCATCCATTCTTCAGTTGAGGGGCATCTGGGTTGTTTCCAGCTTCTGGCTATTACAAATAAAGCTGCTACAAACATGGTTGAGCAAATGTCCTTTTTGTGTACTTGTGCCTCTTTTGGGTATATGCCTAGGAGTGGTATGGCTGGATCTTGAGGAAGCACTATTCCTAGTTGTCTGAGAAAGTACCAGATTGAATCTTTATAAATAAATAAATACCATGTAGACAGTAAGTCAGAGTCACAGAAAGGTCTAAATTTTGGAAGTCAGCTGTGAAATTCTCCTGACAACTCACCTGACTCACTCTCTTCCCTTACTGACCCTTCATCTGCTCTGTGGAGCATACTGAATACAAAGACCCTCTGACTCTCCTTTCCATATTCAGGATAGCCCCACAAAAAGGCTCCTGGTACAGGCTTACAGATAATGAATTGCCAACAAAAGAGTATGCATGAGACAGAACTGGGCTCTCTGTACATATGTAAATTTGTGCAACTTGATCTCTGAGAGTTCTTACAACTCATCTGTAACAGTTGTGCAACTTGGTCTTCATGGCAGGCTTCTAGCAACACATATTTAACAATTGAACTGATTAGTCATCATGGGGGACTTGTAACTGCACATGTGTAACACTTTGTGATGCTTGGTCTTCATGGGGGACACTTAACAGCAAGACTAAGAATGTTTCTGACTCTCTTGCCTGTCATTGGATCCCTTTCTCCTAATTGTACTGCCAAGTGTAGCCTCGATAGCAGAAGTTATACCTAATCTTATTGCAACTTCATATGCCAAGGCTGGTGGATAGCTAAGGGAGGCTCCCTTTTTTCTTGAAAGATAGGAAGGAGGGGCACATGGATTATGAAGTGGGGTGAGAGAGAGGGACTATCAGGAGAGGTGGAAGCATATGCTGTAATAGTACATAAACAAATTAATAATGTATTAAAAAAAGAAAAATAAGATTGTAGTAGAAATAAATGAAATAGAAACAAAGAAAACAATACATAAAATTAACCAAAGGAAGAGCTGGCTCTTTCTGAATATAAACAAAATTGACTGACCCCTGTCTCAAGTAAATCAAAGAAAGACATAAAGGACTCAAATTAACAGAATCAGAAGTGACAGAAAAACATTACTATAGAAACCAAAGAAATTTGGAATAGTCTAAGGAAATATTTAAAAATACTATATTCCTATAAGCTTAAAAAATGTACATGAGAGGGATAAGTTTTAGATTTGCTCAAGCAACTGTGATTCAAACATGAATTCAACAATAAACAACCTAAATAGACACAGTAGGAAATTCAGAAGTTCACAAAAACTTCTCACTGAAAAAGAAAGAATAGAAGGATGAAAGATAATAATAATAATAATAATAATAATAATAATAATAACAATAACAAAATGAGAATCTGTGATGGTGGAGAACCGTGTGTACCATATCTGAGGGGCAGAGGATCAGAGATGCTTAAGATTGGTTAGTGGACTCATGGCTAGATCCAGAGCATTAACTTTGGTGCTTCCTGGACTGCATTGGACATCCAAGAATTGGAGGCAACAGGATTCCGGCCCTCTGTGATCCAAACTCCAGTGAGTTTGGATGCCCAGGATCATGGACTCTCTACTAGAACAGCCAGATTTTGCATCCCTACCTCTTCCCTAAGGGCAGTGTCAGGATTCCTGGGACAGCATCCCAGGCACCAAGCCACAGTTTTGTTGGTCACCCTGTGGACACCATATGATCCCAGATCCAAGATGGCAGAGCCCAGAGGAATCTGAGAACAAAAAATTTTAGACAGGCCTGTATGCCTCGGTTCAGGTTTCTTCTGAGGCACCGCACAGTTGCCACCTGGGCCTAGAACCCTTTGGGGTAGCTGCCCCTGTGCACTGCTCCTAAAAGCTCCAATGCATGCATGCTCTGTGACCTTCAATTCACCTGCCCCCACCGATTTATGTGTCCACACCCTATCCTGTGCTTGCCCTTCAGGATACTGTCATATGAATCACCACACCCATTTTTGAGCTACTGAAAATTTCTCATCATCCTGATCAGTACTCCAGACTCCTAAGACAGGCCAGTCCATTCTATTGTGCAATCTCCAGGGACAAAAAGCTAAGGCTACAGACAACCAGATGGCCAAAGGTCAACCTAAAAACACAGTCATCAAAAATTAGGACATCACAGCTCCACCAGAAACCCCATCAAACAATGGATATTCTAATGCAGCTGAAACATAGGAAAAGTACCTTAAATATATGTTTATGTAGTTATTAGATACATATAAAGAGGAAAAGAACAAATCTCTCAAAGAAATACAGGCAAATAAAGCCAAACAAAGAGAGTCCATCATAGCAGGAAAACACACTCAAACAGGTGAAGGAAATAAAAAAAAATATTCAAGTCTTGAGAATAAAATTAGAATCAATAAAGAAAACACAAATCAAGAAAACTCTGGAAATGGAATACTTAACGAAGAGATCAGGCACCACAGAAGTAAGCATCAGTAACAGAATACAAGAGATGGAGGAGAGAATCTCAGGTATTGAAGATACAATTGAAGACACTGATCAATCTTCCAAAGGAAACAGCAAAATGGAAAATCTCCTGATGCAAAACATCTATGAAATCAAGGACACCATAAAAACATGAAATCTAAGATAATTGGAATAGACTAAAAAGATGATTCCAGGCTTCAAGGTCCAAAATATATTTTCAAAAAAATCATAGAAGAAAATTGAAACAATGAAGCTTACAGAGGTCATCAATCAAATGAACCTAAATTATATCTACAGAACTTTTCACCCAGACACAAACAAATATACTTTCTTCAATGCACATCATGGAACCTTCTTCAAAACTGACCATGTAGTCAGGCACAAAGCAAGTTTGTACAGATACAAGAAGACTTCTGTATCCTATTAGATCATCATGTTCTAAAGCTGGAATATTAAAAACAACAGAATTAGGTTTATCATATATTATATGTCTATATGAGTGAATATATACTGTGTGTGTCTTTTTGCTTCTGAGATAGCTCACTCAGGATGATCTTTTCCAGTTCCCACCATTACATGCAAATTTCATGGTATCCTTTTTTTATTGCTGAGTAATATTCCATTGTGTAGATATACCACAATTTCTGTATCCATTCCTCAGTTGAGGGGCATCTGGGTTGTTTCCAGCTTCTGGCTATTACAAATAAAGCTGCTACACAGCTTTATTTGTAATAAAATAAAGCTAAAGTCCTTATTGTGAACTTGCGCTTCTTTTGGATATATGCCTAGGAATGGTGTACCTAGATCTTGAGGAAGCACTATTCCTAGATGTCTGAGAAAGTGCCAGATTGATTTCCAGAATGGTTGTACAAGGTTACATTCCCTCCAGCAGTGGTGAAGGGTTCCCTTTTCTCCACAGCTCCAGCATGTGTTGTCACTTGAGTTTTTTATCTTAGCCATTTGGATGGGTGTACGGTGAATCTCAGGGTCATTTTGATTTTCATTTCCCTGTTGACTAATGGTTTTGAAATCTGTACATCTAAAGAAACTAATCAAGACGGAAGATTCTTGCTAAAATGCTCATTTCCTATCCAGAAAGGCAAAGAGGATGGACATCAGAAGAAGGAGAAAACAGGGAACAAGTAGGGAGTCTGCCACAGAGGGCCTCTGAAAGGCTCTGCCCTGCAGAATATCAAAGCAGATGCTGAGAATTATGGCCAACTTTTGGGCAGAGTGCAGGGAATCTTATGAAAGAAGTGAGGAATAGTAA
>NW_026586696.1:0-1280 GCF_907164565.1 Psammomys obesus | reverse complement strand
CAGAACACCAAGTAGACTAGACCAGAAAAGAAATTCTTCACGTCACAGTCACATCATAGTCAAAACACTGAACCTACAAAACAAAGAAAAAAATTCTAAAAGCATCAAGGGAAAAAGGCCAAGTAACATATGAAGGTAGACCTATCAGAATCACACCAGATTTCTCAACAGAAACTGTGAAAGCCAGAAGGGCCTGGACAGAAATCATACAGTCCTTAAGGGACCACAGATTCCAACCCAGACTACTATACCCAGCAAAACTTTCAATCAACATAGACGGAGAATTCAAAATATTCCAAGACAAAACCAAATTTAAACAATATCTACATAGTAACCCAGCTCTACAGAAGTTACTAGAAGGGAAACTCCAAACCAAAGAAAACAACTACATCTAAGGAAACAGAGGAAATAGATAACTACACAACAAAAAAACCAAAAGAATACAAGCAATGAAACTCAGTGACACCACCAACCCCACATCTAAAGTAAGAAACAATTGTTGGTCACTAGTTTCTATCAACATCAACGGACTCAACTCTCCAATAAAAAGACACAGACTAACAGAATGGTTGCGGAAACAGGATCCATCATTCTGTTGCATCCAAGAAACACACCTATGCAACAAAGATAAACACTACCTCAAAGTAAAGGGCTGAAAAAATGTCTTTCAAGCAAATGATTCCAGAAAACAAGCAGGAGTAGCCATCCTAATATCTAATAAAATAGACTTTCAACCCAAGTTAATCAAAAAAGATAAGGAGGGCCACTATATTTTCATCAAAGGAAAAATCCACCAAGAGGACATCACAATTTTGAATATCTATGCCCCAAATAAAAGAGCACCTACATTCGTAAATGAAACAATATTAAAGCTTAAATCACACATTGATCCTAAAACCGTAATAGTGGGAGACTTCAACACTCCACTCTCACCAAGGGACAGATCAACTAGGCAGAAAACAAATAGGGAAATAAAAAAACTTACAGAGACCCTAAATCAAATGGTCCTAACAGACGTCTACAGATCTTTTCATCCAAACTCAAAAAAGTATACCTTCTTTTCAGCACCGCATGGAACCTTCTCCAAAATAGACCATATAGTTGGTCATAAAGCAAGACTCAATAGATACAAAAAGATTGAAATAATCCCTTGTATTCTATCTGACCACCATGGACTTAAGCTGGACCTCAATAACAACAGAAATAACAAACAGCCTACACGCACATGGAAACTGAACAACTTGTTACTCAATGACAGCTGGGTTAAGGAAGAAATAAAG
>NW_026586695.1:0-1087 GCF_907164565.1 Psammomys obesus | reverse complement strand
AAACAGAAGGAACATTACCAAACTCATTCTATGAAGCCACAGTCACCTTGGTACCTAAACCTCACAAAGACTCAACAAAGAGAATTTCAGGCCAATCTCCCTTATGAACATTGATGCAAAAATACTTAACAAAATACTTGCAAACTGAATACAAGAACACATCAAAGATATTATCCACTATGACCAAGTAGGCTTCATCCCAGGTATGAAGGGGTGGTTCAATATACGGAAATCCATCAGTGTGATCCACCATATTAACAAACTGAAAGAAAAAAACCACATGATAATCTCCCTAGATGCTGAAAAAGCATTTGACAAAATCCAACATCCATTCATGTTTAAAGTATTGGAGAGATCAAGGATACAAGGCACATATCTACACATAGTAAAGGCAATATACAGCAAGCCTATAGCCAAAATCAAACTGAACGGAGAGAAACTTAGAGCAATCCCACTGAAATCAGGGACAAGGCGAGGCTGCCCACTCTCTCCATATCTCTTCAACATAGTGCTGGAAGTCCTTGCTAGAGCAATAAGAGAGTTGAAGGAGATCAAGGGGATACAGATGTGAAAGGAAGAAGTCAAATTATCACTATTTGCAGATGATATGATAGTATACATGAGTGACACCAAAAACTCTACCAGGGAACTCCTACAGCTGATAAACACCATCAGCAAAGTGGCTGGATACAAAATTAACTCAAAATAAATCTGTAGCAGTCCTGTATACAAAAGACAAAAGGACTGAGAAAGAAATTAGAGAAACAACACCATTCACAATAGCCACAAATGACATAACGTACCTTGGTATAACCCTAACCAAGCAAGTCAAAGACTTGTATGAAAAAAATTTCAAGTCTCTGAAGAAAGAATTAGAGGACGATATGAGAAGATGGAAAGATCTCCCATGCTCATGGCTTGGCAGGATTAACATAGTGAAAATGGCCATCTTACCAAAAGCAATCTACAGATTTAATGCAATTCCCATCAAATTGCCAACACAATTCTTTACAGACCTGGAAAGAAAAATTCTCAACTTCGTATGGCCTAACAAGAAACCGAGAATTGCTAAAACAATCCTCTACAA
>NW_026586694.1:0-2414 GCF_907164565.1 Psammomys obesus | reverse complement strand
ATAAAACAATTCAAAGAATCAATGAAACCAAGAGCGGGTTCTTTGAGCAAACCAACAAGATTGACAAACCCTTAGCCAAGCTAACTAAAAGGCAGAGAGACACCACCCAAATCAACAAAATCAGAAATGAAAAGGGGGACATAACTACAGACACTGAGGAAATCCAAACAATCATTAGGACTTACTTCAAAAGTCTATATGCCACAAAATTTGAAAATCTAAATGAAATGGACAATTTTCTTGATCGATTTGACTCACCAAAGCTGAATCAGGACCAGGTAAATCAACTAAATAGTCCTATATCCCCCAAAGAAATAGAAGCGGTCATCAAAAGTCTCCCATCCAAAAAAAGCCCAGAACCAGATGGCTTCAGCGCAGAATTCTACCAGACCTTAAAAGAAGAGCTAACACCAATTCTCTTCAAACTATTCCACAAAATAGAAACAGAAGAAACATTACCAGACTTATTCTATGAAGCCACAGTCACCTTGGTACCTAAACCTCACAAAGACTCAACAAAGAAAGAGAATTTCAGGCCAATCTCCCTTATGAACATTGATGCAAAAGTACTTAACAAAATACTTGCAAACCGAATCCAAGAACACATCAAAGATATTATCCACTATGACCAAGTAGGCTTCATCCCAGGTATGCAGGGGTGGTTCAACATACGGAAATCTATCAATGTGATCCACCATATTAACAAACTGAAAGAAAAAAAAAACACATGATAATCTCCCTAGATGCTGAAAAAGCATTTGACAAAATCCAATATCCATTCATGTTTAAAGTATTGGAGAGATCAGGGATACAAGGCACATATCTAAACATAGTAAAGGCGATATACAGCAAGCCTATAGCCAACATCAAACTAAACAGAGAGAAACTTAAAGCAATCCCACTAAAATCAGGGACAAGACAAGGCTGCCCACTATCTCCATATCTCTTCAACATAGTACTGGAAGTCCTTGCTAGAGCAATAAGACAGTTGAAGGAGATCAAGGGGATACAGATTGGAAAAGAAGAAGTCAAATTGTCACTATTTGCAGATGATATGATGGTATACATGAGTGACCCCAAAAACTCTACCAGGGAACTCCTACAGCTGATAAACACGTTCAACAAGGTGGCCGGATACAAACTTAACTCAAAAAAATCAGTAGCACTCACTCCTATATACAAAAGACAAAAGGGCTGAGAAAGAAATTGGAGAAACAACACCATTCACAATAGCCACAAATGACATAAAGTACCTTGGTGGAACCCTAACCAAGCAAGTCAAAGACTTGTATGAAAAAAACTTCAAGTCTCTGAAGAAAGAACTAGAGGAAGATATGAGAAGATGGAAAAATCTCCCATGCTCATGGCTTGGCAGGATTAACATAGTAAAAATGGCCATCTTATCAAAAGCAATCTACAGATTTAATGCAATTCCCATCAAATTGCCAACACAATTCTTTACAGAACTGGAAAGAAAAATTCTCAACTTCATATGGAATAACAAGAAACCCAGAATTGCTAAAACAATCCTCTACAATAAAAGATCTTCTGGAGGTATCTCCATCCCTGATCTCAAGCTGTACTATAGAGCAACAGTTATAAAAACTGCATGGTACTGGCATAGAACCAGAATGGCGGGTCAATGGAACTGAACAGAAGACCCAGAAATAAACCCACACACTTATGGACACCTGATTTTTGACAAAGGTGCCAAAACCATACAATGGAAAAAAAGACAGTATCTTCAACAAATGGTGCTGGTCCAACTGGATGTCTACATGTAGAAAAATGAAAATAGATCCATATTTATCACCCTGCACAAAACTGAAGTCCAAGTGGATCAAAGACCTCAACATAAAACCAGACACATTAAATCGGCTAGAAAAAAAGTGGGGAATACCCTAGAACTCATTGGTACAGGAGAAAACTTCCTGAACAGAACACCAACAGCACAGGCTCTAAGAGCAACAATCAATAAATGGGACCTCATGAAATTGAAAAGCTTCTGTAAAGCAAAGGACACCATCATCAAAACAAAGCGACTGCCTACAGATTGGGAAAGAATCATCACCAACCCTTTATCTGACAGAGGGCTCATATCCAGTATATATAAAGAACTAAAGAAGCTGAAAAGCAGCAAACCAAGTAATCCACTTAAAAAATGGGGAACAGAGCTAAACAGAGAATTCTCTGTAGAGGAATATCGAATGGCAGAGAAGCACTTAAAGAAATGCTCAACCTCATTAGCCATTAGGGAAATGCAAATCAATACGACCCTGAGATTTCACCTTACACCCATCAGAATGGCCAAGATGAAAAACTCAAGGGACAACACATGCTGGAGAGGTTGTGGAGAAAGGGGAACCCTTCTCCACTGCTGGTGGGAATGTAAACTTGTACAACCACTCTGGAAA
>NW_026586693.1:0-1240 GCF_907164565.1 Psammomys obesus | reverse complement strand
GACAGAGACGTCTCTGACCAAATCTGAGCACAGCACTAGTTCAATGCATATAAATATGTATTGTCCATATGGATAAAACTGTGAAAAGGTGTTCTAAAGTTGAATGCTGTAATGCCTTCACATTCTTATAAATACATCACACTACAAACCACTGAGTTTTATTTGCATGAATAACATTTCAATAAAATTTTATTTAAAAAATGAATTGATATTAAATACCAGTAATAAAAGTTGATTAAATATGAAGAAAATATATAGAAGGCATATTCATGATCAAAAATAAACTAAGTATTAAAAAAAGGCTAACTGTGAATATTTATAAAACTGTTATTACTAAGCACAGACATAAACCAATAGGAATAAGAACAACATAGATTGCAGAAAACCCAATCACTGGAGCAAAAAATAGGCATAAAATTTTCTGGAGTGTTGATATAGTATAATACCAGTCTTCAAAAAAAATTAAAATAAGGAAGTATACATGTTTCAATACTTGAATAAACTGGAGTTTGAGCTTTTGAAAACAAATATATATATATATATATATATATTTCAAAATTAATTAACACATATTTTTGAAAGATAATACTTAATTCATAATTCATATCTATATACTTACAAGAGATCAACAACAAAGTTAAATAGTTACAAAGTGGGACTACATTATTTTCTTATTTTTAATTTTTAATTTTATGTGCGCTGGTGTTTTGCCTGCATTTATATCTGTGTTAGGGCGTCAGATCACTTAAAACTGGAGCTACAGCCAGTTTTGAGCTTCCATGTTGGTGCTTGGAATTGAACCCTGGTCCGTTGGATGAGTAGCCAGTACTCTGAGCCATTTCTCCACCCCAGGACTATATTTTTCAAAACGAAGTTTAAAGAAAAGAAAGATACATTAAACAAAACATAGATAATATAAAGATAAAATTCTAAAAATAAAATAAATTTAATACTTTATATGAAAATGTTTATGACTTGCACCAAAACCAAAATTCATTGTCAATGAATTCATTGTCAATGCTTAAAGTATTGGTTTTCTATAATGCAATGAAACCTGTCAATCATTCAACTAAAAAAATTATTTCAAACATTTTACAAACGTAAATTAACAAGATAAAAAGAGCAGAAGTATACAGAAAAAATACCACTTTCTGCATTCCAAATGATCTAACTTTTGCAAGTTTAGCAGGTGTACACACAGGGGTTATTACTGCTTTCAAACTTCTAACTTGGTGTGTCT
>NW_026586692.1:0-1604 GCF_907164565.1 Psammomys obesus | reverse complement strand
AGTTTTATTCTAGAGAAAAGCATAGTCTTGTCACATGGGCAAGATATCTGGGGACAGCCATTTGAACAGGAAAAACACTGCTGTGTTGAGGGCTAGCCTGATCAAACACAGCACTCCTAGTGGTAGTGATATCTGGAGCATGACATAAGTGCTTCTGACCCCCCTTCTTAGATGTACTTAGCCAAGTCAGTACAGCCTAGGGTATAAGCATTAAAATTTCCCCAGGATTCTGAGGTATTGATAATAAAAAAGGAGCTCATTTTCTAAAGCCAGGTATATGCCTGGTGAGATGTTTGGGCCAGGGTGTTTTAGGAGGGTTTGCTTTACATTTGGAGAGGCCAACTCTTTCCAGCATAGGGGGCTATACTTATCAGTTTCAAGGTCACTGTGGTCTTGGTAAATAATTTTCACCTTGTGCAGCATTGTTTCACTAGACTCCTCATGATTTTCTCCCATTGTATGAGAGTTTCTGATCACTTCATAGATGTCTTCTGTTTCCTTCCATTTCTTCTCTGGAAGGATACAAGATGGCATTCTTCTTAAGAAGCTTAGGAGAAGACATAGCTTGTGTCAGACCTTCTAAAACCAGCTTTTATACTTTCTCCCTTCAACTTTTCCTATCATTTGAAACCTCTGCACCATTCCACACATGACCCTGACACTGTATTAGGGGAGTGGAGTACCTAAATAAATCTAGGAACATTTTTGCTGTACAAATCTCCCATCTGCCTCAGTGGCCATACTTGAAATCTCTAGTCCATATTGAAATTGTTTAATTCATAACCTGGGGACTGAGCTTAAAAGAGACTTAAGGATGAGGAATATAGGGAATTCAAAATCTTTTTAAAGCTGTATTCTCTTTTAGCATTAACTAGATCTGGAAGCATGCTAGTATTAAGGAGAATTTTTTATTAACCTTTTAATTACTTTCTCCCTGGGGATGCATGCTAATTATAGAACAGGTACATCTTCAAACTTTTGGAAAAATATTTTTCAGATATGTTGGTTCAGGTCACATTGATCACAGTCTGTTGCTTCCCAGGGCTTTCCTCTTAGTTGAAACTCCTAAATTCTTCAAGTTAAAGGTTGTTACACAGCAGAATTTTAAAAATTACTCATTTGAGTCTTGTAATGAGCTCTTTATTTTTGTATGCAGTGGAAAGACAGCTTGGAAAACTGATGGTCAAATTTCCAGAAGTTTTCAACATTGCTTTGTAAATTCATTTTTTTTGTAATAAAAAGAATTTACATGTCGGTTAGAAACTGTTGTCAAGGAAGGACTGCAGATCAACCTTCAGCAATATTTGATTAGCATCCTTTAATCTTTTCATGAATAGCAACCACAATGATGTGACTTAAGGAACTCAATTCCAATGTATAAAAGGAGTTTTTGAGCTGCAAAGGTGTCTCAAATGTGCATGGTATAATGCAGTTAGATAGGACAGATTTCACATCTTGTGCTATATTTGATGTGGCAGGAAATAGACATAAAATTACTATTTAATTTTGTTTTCTTTATGAGAATGAGCGGGGGTGAGTTTGTCTTAAATCACAAGGTGAATGGGGGGACTGCAGTGCCGTAGACCACATTTCTAATGACCTCC
>NW_026586691.1:0-1813 GCF_907164565.1 Psammomys obesus | reverse complement strand
ATATTATTAATGTGTTCATGTACTATTGCAGCATCTGCTCACACCTCTCCTCACAGTCCCTCCCTCCCACTTCACCTCCCAATGCATGTGCCTCTCTTGCCTTCCTTTTCAGAAAAAAAAGGAAGCCTTCCTTGGACATCAAACAGCCTTGGCATATAAAGTTGCAATAAGATTATGCAAAACTGCTATTGACGCTACACAAGGCAGTCTAATTATGGGAAAGGGATCCAACAGCAAGCAAAAGAGTCAGAGACAGCTTTGGTCTTGCTGTTAGGTGTTGCCAATAAGACCAAGCTGCTCAACTGTTACACATATGTTGTTAGAAGTCCCACAAGAGGACCAAGCTGCACAATTGTTACACATGTGCAGAGAGGCCAGATTGGCAATTCATTCTGTGAGCCTGTACCAGGATCCTTACTGTGGGGCTGTCCTTATCATGGAAAGGAGTGTCAGAGTGTTTTGGCATACAGGTGCTCCACAGAGCAGATGAAGTGTCAGAGAGGGTAGGGAATGAGTCAGGTACAGTGGTCAGGGGAATCTCACAGCAGACTTCTAAAATTTAGGACTTTCTGTGGTTCTGACTCTCTAGGAGACATGCCCAGTCTGTGGTGCTTAGTTACTATCAACACGGTGCTTCTTTATTTATACAAGTTTCACAGTACAAACACAGACAAATGATTACACAAGTGATTCAGAATGGATGTCTGTGTTTTTTCAATTACATATCCAGGGTTACAAGTTTAGTTACAATTTAAAAAATACAAAAGGAACAGACATTATTACAATTAGCTCTATAACTCTACTTTAAGGAATCCAAAGGATGTCTCCTTAAAAGAAAACACATTTATTATATGACAGCCTGATTTTAGGCTGGCAGTGTTTGCAGAATGATTGAAGTTCAGAGACACAGAAAAATACATGAACTTGTCTTTTTATGAATAGAAAATACTAATAAATAACTACCTTCACTATATGTATCATCATCCATGCTATAAAGTAGAAAAAGTCGATTTTAGTCATTTTTTCTTATTTATTGAGTTTTATTTCATCAGGAATGTATGGTCAATTGCCTCATATCTTTAATTAACATTTACAGGGAGTTCTCAGCCTATAATAAAAGAAACATAAATCTTTACCCAAATATCTTGGTCTTTCAGGGTTTACATATTGTTCTTGTTTACCCTGCACCAATATACTGTTTAGGAGCATATAGCCCAAGAAAACTCCTGAAATAATGGCCTCATCTCCCTATCTACTTGTCTGTGCTTGATGATCTCCAGGGCCCATAGAAGATTTTCAAACAGGGGACAGATAAAGTTAAGTTTAGGATTTTCATTAAAAAAAAAAAACTCAAATATAACTTTCTGTAGAAAAAAAGAAATTGAATCATAGTGAAGAAAATCCCCTGTAATGCAACACACAGAAAAAAAAGTTAGATATAGAATAACAATGATCATAACAATCTGGAATGGTGTCAAGCAACTGTGCTGGCTTCATGACTCTCAACAATTTCAGTGAATATGGCTATGTCATTCTCCCTTTCTGATTTAATATTTTATAGGTTTATGGTACTATTATATGACATGTAGGTCATTTCTTAGTCTTCAGAATATTACTGAAAGAAAAAGAGTGAAAATTAGAACAATTCCTAAGATTATTCTGGAATTAATAATGAAAGATTATGATTCCTGTCCTGAGTCAAAGGATGTCAAAGACTATAAAAATTTATTTGCAACTTCCACAGCTGAGATAGGTACTGAATGATATGAGCAGATAGCTGCTGTTTGTTGATGCAAGTGTTGTATATTTACTG
>NW_026586690.1:0-1763 GCF_907164565.1 Psammomys obesus | reverse complement strand
TACCAGACTTTCAAAGAAGACCTAATAGCAATACTCCTCCAACTATTCCACAGTATAGAAACAGAAGGAACAGTGCCAAACATATTCTATGAGGTCACAGTCACCCTGATATCTAAACCACCACAAAAATTCTCAGTAAAGGAAGAAAATTTTAAACAAATTTCTCTTATGAATATTGATGCAAAAATACTCAATAAAATACTTCACATCAAAAACATCATCCACTATGATCAAGTAAGCTTCATTCTAAGGATGCAGGAATGGCTCACTATATGAAAATTCTTCAAAATAATCTACCATATATGCAAACTGAAAGGAAAAAACCACATAATTATCTCATTAGATGCTGAAAACGCCTTTGACAAAGTCCAATCTCCCTTCATGTTAAAAATGATGGAGAATTCAGAGATAGAAGATATATACCTATACACAATAAAGGCAATATACAGCAACCCAACAACCAACATTCAGTTAAATATTAAGAAACTTAAAGCAATCTCACTAAAATCAGAAACAGGACAAGGCTGTAAACTCTCTATCTCTTTAATATAGTACTTCAAATTCTAGCTAGAGCAATAAGACAACTAAAGGAGATCAAAGAGATACACATTGGAAAGGAAGAAGTCAAAGCATTATTATTTGCAGAAGATATGATATTATACATTAGTGACTCAATAGTTCTACCAGGAAACGTCCATAACTGATAAAGACTTTCAACACTTTCAACAATGTGGTCTGTAGTCCTCAAAGATCTGTAGTCCTCATTTATCATCCAAATGATAAATGATATGAGGAAGAAATTATGGAAACAACACTCTTCATAGTAGTCACAAATAATAGAAAATATTTTGATATCACTCCAACTAAGCAAGTCTGGCTACAGTTTTAAGGGTTCATTGCAGCCAATCCTGATGAGACCTGATAAGCTAGGGTCAGATGGAAGGGGAGGAGGACCTCCCCTATCAGTGGACTTGGAGAAGGGCATGGGAGGAGAACAGGGAGGGAGGGTGAGATTGGGAGGGAGATACAACAGGGATACAAAGTGAATAAAATATACTTAATGTAAGAAATAAAACTTTAATTAAAAATATCCTTGTAAGTGATTCAAGAAAGAAAAGAAAAGAAAAGAAAAGAAAAGAAAAGAAAAAAAGAGTTTTATAACCACTCTGTTGGTTTTCAGTGGGTCACTGTGTTACTTTTTTTTTAAAGAGAAGAAAAGATAAGGGTTTATTTCCTAGGTTCATGTGGGCTATTAAGATTTAGACAGAGTTGTGGGGCTCTTCTACCAACACCAAGGAGTAGCCCTGGACAGAAGATGTCAGTTGTCCTTTTAATATGTCTGTACCCATCATGATGGCATTAACTGAAAACAAAGAATTAAAAGATAGACTGCCAACCTTCAGAATGGGGAGGCTTAGGGCTTTGGGCTAAGACCAAAGGTCCAGGATAGGGGGCATTCAACTTTCCCCTACTCATTCTAGAGATGCTGGCACATCCACATTAGGTGTCAGTGGCTGCCCATTTCTGCTTCTCTCCTTGGGATATCCAGACTCATTTTGCACTAAGCTGCTCTGCAGGGAAGGAAGTTTAGCCAGGGTGGGTGGGTGCAGTACGGAATCTCTGTCCTCTCTGAGTCTTCTAGAAAGACAGCTTTTTAAATTTGGGGGAGGGGCATGCATGCAGAAACGGGAGGGAGGGTGGGATCGGGAGGGGAGTAGGAAGGGGCTTATGGGGGGGATACACAATGAATAAAGTGTAATTAA
>NW_026586689.1:0-6820 GCF_907164565.1 Psammomys obesus | reverse complement strand
GGTTGGAGAATAAGTCTCAGAAAAGACCCCTGTGCCCAGATTTTTTTATTCTGTTGCTCTCCTTGTGGAGCTCCTGTCCTCTCCAGGTCTTACTATCTCCCCCTTCTGTCATAAGATTCCCTACACTCTGCCCAAAGTTTGGCTATATGTCTCAGCATCTGCTTTGATACCCTGCAGGGTAAAGCCTTTCAGAGGTGCTCTGTGGCAGGCTCCTGTCCTGTTCCCTGCTTTCTCCCTCTTCTGATGTCCATCCTCTTTGCCTTTCTGAATGCGGATTAAGCATGTTAGCCAAAGTCCTCCTTCCTGATTAGCTTCCTTAGGTGTACAGATTTTAGTATGTTTATCCTATATTATATGTCTAATATCCACTTATGAGTGAGTATACACCCTGTGTGTGTTTCTACTTCTGGGATACCTTACTCAGAATGATCTTTTCAAGTTCCCACCATTTGCCTGCAAATTTCATGATTTTCTTGGGTTTCTTATTGGTGAATAATATTCCATTGTGTAACACACTTTCTGTATCCATTCCTCAACTGAGGGGCATCTAGGCTGTTTCCAGCTTCTTGCTATTACAAATAAAGGTGCTATAAATATGGTTGAGCAAATGTCCATGTTGAATACTTGAGCATATTTTGGATATATGCCTAGGAGTGGTATAGCTGGATTTTGAGGTAACACTATTCCTAATTGTTTGAGAAAGCACCAGATTGATTTCCAAAGTGTTTTTTTTAATATTTGTATCCTCTTGATCCCCTTTAGTTGTCTTATTGCTCTAGCTAATACATCAAGTGCTATATTGAAAATATATGAAGTGAACAAACTTGTTTTATTTCTGATTTCAGTGAAATTGCTTTGAGTTTCTCTCCACTTAATCTGATGTTGGTTAGTGGCTTGCTTTATATTGCTTTTATTATGCTTAAATGTGTTCCTTTTATCCATAATCTCTCCTAGACTTTTATCATGAAGGGGTGTTAGTTTTTATCAAAGGGCTTTTCTAAATCTAATGAGATGATCATGTGGAATTTATATTTTAGTTTATTTGTATGCTGAATTACATTTACTGATTTTTAAATTTTAAACAATCTCTGCATTTCTCAGATGAAGCCAGGTTGATCATGGTGTATTATCTTTTTGATGTAGTCTTATATTCCATTTACAAGTATTTTATTGAGTATTTTTGCATCTAAGTTAATGAGGAAACTGTTCTGTAATTCTCTTTGCTGAGTCTTTATGTGGTTTAGGAATCATGGTCAACTGTGACCTCAAAAAATGAACTGGGAAATGTTCCTTCTGTTTTTACTTTGTGGAATAATTTGAGGAGTATTGGCAATAACTCTTCTTTGAAACTCTGGTAGAATTCTGCACTAAAACTGTCTGGTCCTGGATTTTCTTGATTGGAAGGCTTTAATGAATGCTTCAATTTCACTGGAACTTATATGTCTATTTTTTTATTAATTACAAATTATTCACTTTGTATCCCTGCTGTAACTCCCTCATCCCTTCTCAATCCCACGTTTCTTCCCTCCCTCTTCTCTTCCCTTACCCCTCCCCCAGTCTACTGATAGGGGAAGTCCTCTTCTCTGTCCATCTGACCCTAGCCAATCAAGTCTCATCAGGTCTGGCTGCATTGTCTAACTCTGTGGAATGGTAAGTCTGCTCCTCCCTCAGGGGGTGGTGATCAAAGAGCCAGCCACTGAGTTCAGATCAGAGACAACCACTGTACCCCTTACTAGGCCACCTACTTGGACAATTAGCTGGCATGGGCTACATCTTTTCAGGGGTTCTAGGTTATTGCCATGCATGTTCCTTGGCTGGAACATGTCTCAGAAAAGACCCCTGTGCCCAGATTTCTTGATTCTGTTGCTCTCCTTGTGGAGCTCTTGTCTCCTCCAGGTCTTTCATTAACTCTTTCTTTCATAAGATTCCTTGCACTCTGCCCAAAGTTTGGCTATGAGTCTTAGCATTTGCTTTGATACCCTGCTGGCTAGAGTGTTTCAAAGGCCCTCTGTGGTAGACTCCTGTCCTGTTCCCTGTTTTCTCCCTCTTCTCATGTCCATCCTATTTGCCTTTCTGAATGAGGATTGATCAATTTACCCAGTCTCCTTCTTGCTTAGTTTCTTTAGTTGTACAGATTTTAGTATGTTTATCCTATATTATATGTCTAATATCCACTTATAAGTGAGTGCATACTATGTCTTTCTGGTTCTGGGTAGTATTCCATTGTGTAAATGTACCACAATTTTGCTATCCATTCCTCAGTTGAGGGTTGTTTCCAGATACTGGCTGTTATGAATAAAGCTGCTTGAACATGGTTGAATAAATGCCTTGAGCATATTTTGTATAGATGTCTAGGAGTAATATAGCAGGATCTTGGGGTAGCACAATTCCTAACTTGAGGAAGTGCCAGATTGATTTCCAAAGTGACTGTACAAGGTTACATTCCTACCAGCAATGGAGGAGGGATCTCCTTTCTCCACATCCTCTCCTGCATGTGTTGTCACTTGAGTTTTTGATCTTAGCCATTTGGATGGGTGCAAGGTGAAATCTCAGTGTCGTTTTGATTTGTTTTTCCCTGATGAATAAGGACACTGAGCATTTCTTTAAGTGTTTCTCTGCCATTTGATATTCATCTATTAATAATTCTGTTTTTCTCTGTATCCCATTTTTAATCGGATTACTTGATTTGTTGCTCTTTAAATTCTTGAGTTCTTTATATATTCTAGATATTAGCCCTCTGTCAGATATAGGTTTGGTGAAGTTCCTTTCCTAGTCTGTAGGCTGTTGTTTTGTTCTGATGACAGTGCCCTTTGCTTTACAGAAACTTTTCAGTTTCATGAGGTCCCATTTATTGATTGTTGTTCTTAGAGCCTGTGCTGTTGGTGTTCTGTTCAGGAAGTTGTCTCCTATCCCAGTGAATGCAAGGCTCTTCCCCACTTTTTCTTCTAAAAGTTGTAGTGTGTCTGGTTTTCTATTGAGGTCTTTGATTCCCCTGACTTTAATTTTGTGCAGAGTGATAAATATGGACCTATTTGAATTTTTCTACATGTAGACATCCAGTTAGACCATTGCCATTTGTTGAAGATGCTGTCTTTTTTCCATTGTATGGTTTTGGCTTCTTTGTCAAAAATCAAGTATCCATAGGTGTGTGGGTTTATTTCTGAGTATTCCATTTAATGCCATTGATCCACCATTCTGTTTTAATGTCAGTGCCATGCAATTTTTATTACTATTTTTCGGTAGTACAGCTTGAGACCAGGGATGGAGATACCTCCAGACAGTCTGTTGTTGTACATGATTGTTTTGGCAATTCTGAGTTTTATGATTTTCCATATGAAATATAGACTTTTTCTTTCAAGAATTGTGTTGGTATTTTGATGGGAAGTTCATTGACTCTGTTGCTTTTGGCAGGATGGCCTTTTTCATTATATTAATCCTACTGATGTATGAGCACGGGAGATCTTTCCATTTTCTGATATCTTCTTCAATTTCTTGCTTCAGAGACAGAAGTTGTTTTTGTTTTTTGTTTTTGTTTTTTTTCAAACAGGTCTTTTGCTTACTTGGTTAGCGTCACATCCAAGGCACTTTATGTTATTAGTTACTATTGTGAAGGGTTTAGTTTCCCTAATTTCTTTCTCAGCCTTTTTGTCTTTTGTATACAGGAGGGCTACTGATTTTTTTTCTAGTTAATTTTGTTTCCAGCCACTTTGCTGAATGTGTTTATCAGATGTAGGAGTCCCCTGGTAGAATTTTTACAGTCACTCATATATACTATCATATCATCTGCAAATAGTGATAATTTGACTTCTTTTCCAATTTGTATCTACGTGTTTTCCTTTAGTTGTCTTATTGCTCTAGCAAAGAATTCAAGTAGTATGTTGAAGAGATATGGAGAGAGTGGGCAGCCTTGCCTTGTCCTTGATTTCAGTGGGATTGATTTAAGTTTCTGTCCATTCAGTTTGATGTTGACTATAGGCTTGCTGCCTACTGTCTTTACTGTGTTTAGGTATGTGCCTTGTATCCCTGATTTCTCTAAGATTTTAAACATGAATGGGTGTTGGATTTTATCAAATGCTTTTTCGGCATCTAAGGAGATGGTTGTAAGTTTTTTCTCTTTCAGTTTGTTTATATGGTGGACTACATTTATGCATTTCTGTATATTGAGTCATCCCTGCATGCCTAGGATGAAGCCTACTTGGTCATGTTGGATGATGTCTTTTATGTGTTCTTGCACTTGCTTTGAGAGTATTTTATTATTTTCGCCACAATGTTTATAAGAGAGATAGGTTTGAAGTTATTTTTTTTTGTTGGGTCTTTGTGTGTTTTAGGTATCCAGGTGACTCTGGATTCATAAAATGAGTTTTGTAGTGTTCCTTCTGCTTCTATATTGTGGAATAGTTTGAAGAGAATTGGAGTTAGCTCTTTGAAGGTTTGGTAGAATTCTGTGCTGAAACCATCTGGCCCTGGTCTTTTTTGGGGAGAATTTTGGTAACTGCTTATATTCTTTGGGAGATATAGGAATATTTGATCTATTTGCCTCATCTTTCCTTAATTTTGGTTAATGCTTTAATGATGGTTAATAATGGTCTATCAAGAAAATTGACCATTTCTTTTAGATTTTCAAATTATGTGGCATATAGCCTTTTGTAGTAAGACCTAATGATTGTTTGGATATCATCAGTATCTCTTTTTGATTTAACTTTGGGAAGTGGTACATATTAAGGTAATGATCCATTTCTTTCAGATTTTTTAATTTGTCAGAGTACAGGTTTTTCAAGTATGTTCTTATGATTCTTGTGCTTTTCCTGTTGTTTGTTGTTATGCCCTTGTTTCGTTTCTCATTTTATTACTTTGTCTATCTTCCCTGCGCCTTTTAGTTAGTTTGGATAAGAGTTTGTCTATCTTGTTTTTTTTTTTTTTTTCAAGGAACAAACTATTTCATTCTTTCTTTGTTTCCACTTTATTGATAATCAGCTCCCAGTTTTATTATTTCTTGTCACCTACTCGTCTTGGTATTGCTTATTTTGTTGTTGTTGTTGTAGAGCTTTCAGGTGTGGTGTTATGTTGCTAGTATGAGGATCTCTCCATGTTCTTTATGCAGGCACTTACTGCTATGAACTTTCCTCTCAGCAAAACTTTCATTGTGTCCCATAAGTTTGTTATGTTGTGTGTTCATTTTCATTGAATTAGAGAAAGCCTTTAATTTATTTCTTTATTTTTGTCTTAACCCAGCATTCATTCAGTAGACACATTTTCAGTTTCCACAAGTTTGTATGCTATCTGTGTTTTCTGTTGTTGCTGAAGTTCATCTTTAATCTGTGGTGGTCTGATAGGATGTACTTTAATTTTCTTGTATTTATTGAAACTTGCTTTGTTTACTAGTATGTGGTCAATTTTAGAGAAAGTCTGTGAACCACTAAGAAAGTATATTCTTCTCTGTTTGGGTAGAATGTTCTGTAAATATCTGTCAGGTTCATTTAGTTTATGATGTCTGTGAACTTTCTGGTTTCTTTGAAGAGTCAGTTGAGTCATGTGATGTTTTGCTAGATGCTATCTTTTGAGAGGGCATGTGATGTTTTGTTGGAGGCTGGCTTGTGAGAGGGCACATGATGTTTTGCTGTGAGCTGTCTTGTGTTTGGTGTGTTACTTTAATCAGCTGAGAGCATCCATGGGTGGACTCTAAGGAGATGAGATATATAGAATTCCATGGACTGGGAGATATTGGTTTTTGGATTGACATCGCTGTGCTGATCTTTGTGCTTTGACACTTGGCTTTGCAAAGACAAACACTCTAGAGAACTTCTCGAGGTAATCCAACTGAGTCTTGTGGCTTTTGCTGACTTGTCCCGATCTTCTGAATCATGCAGATTCATGTTGCTGCTTGGTGATGGACTTTGGACTGGACTGCTGGTATCTGGTCAATGAAGAGTGAACTCATCTCAAAGAACTACTTCAAAAATGGTCTATAAGCCCCTTTACCAAATAACCTTATTTCTCCCCTACTCTGGTAAGTGAAAGGAAAGGAGGCAGAAGAGTTTAATAGCCCCAAATAAGGAAGGCTTGGTGAAAAATCTGAGCCTACAGCTCCTGGATTTCTCTGTTTAGTTTTTCCTGGATACAATGTCCACTGCTGAGTATGATGTATTGAAGTCTCCTACTATCATTGTGTGAAGATCAATGTATGATTTTAGCTATAGTAGTGTTTCTTTTTCAACAAATGTGGGTGCCCTTGTGTTTGAGGCATAGATTTTAACAATTGAAATGTCTTCTTGGTGACTTTTTTTCCTTTTGATGAGTATGTAGTGTTCTTCCCAATCTCTTTGGAATAATTTTGATTTGAAGTCTATTTTTTTTTTTACATTTTAAAACAGCTATTCCAGCTTGCTTTTTAGGCCAATTTACTTGAAATATCTTTTCTTTTTTTTTAATTTTACTTTTTTCTTATCAGTTACATTTTGTTAACTCTGTATCCCAGCCATGTCCCGATCCCTCATTCCCTCCCAGTCCCTCCCTCCCTCCCTCATCTCCACTGTGCCCCTTGCCAAGTCCACTAATAGAGGGGACCTCCTCCCCATTCATCTGATCCTGTTTTATCAGGTATCTTCAGGACTGACTGCAAAGCTCTCCTCTGTGGCCTAACAGGACTGCTCCTACTTTGGGGGGTGGGGAGACCAAAGAGCCAGTCATTGAGTTCCTGTTAGAAATAGTCCTTGTTCCCCTCACTATGGGAAACCAATTGGTTACTGAGCTACCACAGGCTACATCTGAGCAGGGGTTCTAGGTTACATTCATACATGGTCCTTGGTTGCATGTCAGTCTC
>NW_026586688.1:0-3299 GCF_907164565.1 Psammomys obesus | reverse complement strand
GGTTGCATCTGAGTCACTTCACTGAGGGGGCCACATCCATGCAGAGCATTTGCAGCAGGGGTTTGTGTTTAAAATCATCCTGTGGCGGGATGCCAAACTCGGAGTACTTTAGTTTGTCTTCGGTGTTCCAGTTTTTCTCGTGTCTTCTACAAGTTCTGCTCTTAGCATTTAACCTTTAGGTGTGAGATCCATTCAGAGGTAGTTTTGTGGGGGTTGTAAACGGCATCTCGTGTGTTGGGTAGCACTCCAATATTAAGCTGTGATGAGGAAGAGTAGAATTGATGATGTGAAGGATTTCCAGTGCTTGGGAAATAGTAGGTGACACTAAATAGAATTTAGCCAAGGGAGGACTGACTCTAAATCACCCCACAGGTAAGTAGTATGCTAACCAGGCCTGTTAGAGATTAGCATGATAACATACACATGTTGACTGTGCTTATCCAGAAATTTGGCTTCAACCCTAGCAAAGGAGAGAAACAACTCTGATTTATAACCAGCTACCAGGCTGATCCTCATATCAAAAAACAGGCCTCTACCAAGTTGCTCAAGGTGATCTTACAGGGTCACAACCAACATTATAGCCTGTGGTGACTTAAAGGTGTTAAAGTAACTTTTATTCCCTTGATGTAATTGTCCTCCAGGAGCTTAGTACCTTCATCTGCTAGCCTAGGCCTAGTCCTGGAAGCTTCTAACCTCCATAGAATGTAATCTAGGCCTAGAATGTTTTCATCCTCTGAGACTTAGTGCTGAGTAAGCTCACCCTTTCTAGTTCTTTCAGAACTCTTGCTGGCCTGTTCAACTCAGCTGTTCTGGCTCAGAGCCCCTCCAAGGTGACTAAATCAATTGGCTTTTCCTAGTTTATGACTGAATTGCTCTGCTTGGCCTCATACTGACTTTGGCAATATGTTATAATCTTCTGGATGGTTCTCATTCTCTGGCTTTGTCTGTCTTCACCTGTGCCTAGTTTCTCTCTTCAGCTTGTGTCTGTAAAAGTCTCCCAGTAAAACTTTTTCTGAATTCTGCAAACTCAACCTGACTGCATTGCCTCTCAATTCACTGACTCAGCTGAACAGCCTGAGCACAAATGGCTCGAACTCAAACATCTACATCTCTCTGTTTCCTGAGGGCTAGGATTAAAGGTTTGTACCACCACACCCAGACCTAAGCTTTTCTTTTCTTGAAGCTTGCTCCATACCTGCCTGGGTTTGACCACAAAGATCTGCTTATCTCTTTCTCCTAGGATTAAAGGTGTTTCTGTATTCCAACCAGATCATATAGATCTAGAAAGTTTTTGGATGTGATTTCTTGCCAGAACAGCCATGTTCTGAATTAACATTAATTTACCTAAAGGTCCAGTTTTCTTTTTGAGAAAAGAATAGTTTTTCCACTGGGGTAAGTCTATACTGGTTGACAACTCTTTGAAAAGAAAAATTAAAACAAAACTTGTGCTCATGGCTGACCTGAGTAATGAAGGCATTCCATGAAACCTTCATATATGGGGAATTGCATAGTTCTTTCTCAAAACCATTAACATTCTTGGCATAGCCAGTAACAGACTGGGACCTAGGCCTTGAGAGCTTTCACTAAGTTCTC
This sequence comes from Psammomys obesus, assembly GCF_907164565.1. NCBI lineage: Eukaryota > Metazoa > Chordata > Mammalia > Rodentia > Muridae > Psammomys > Psammomys obesus. The sequence continues at coordinate 1,706 of NW_026586688.1, read as the reverse complement.
CATGTATTGAGAATAAAAGGGAGTTTCTTCTGAAAAGCCAGGATCATATTTGGGAGTGTAATACTGTCCATTTTAGTTACAGTGAAGGGATTTGCATATGGAACTTGGTTTCTGCCATCTGTTCAAAACAGGAAGAACAATTTATTATGTACAATTGCTGGGTGAAACAGAGAAGGAAATAGCTAGGTCAGAAAATAAAGTTTAAGGCAATCAGCTGCAGGGGTTACCCTATGAAAAAGGACATGATTCCCACACGGTTGGTGATTTTTAAATTTCTACCACGTATTAACTATTGCATGTGAGTGAAACCAGGTTGGTGAGTGTTCAATTTGGGTAGGTTAGAGGAAGCCAGTGAGTATTGAATTCCCAAGTAGGTCTATCCTATGAATTTATTCATAGTCTTCGTAGACAGGGTTATGGCTGCTCAGAAATTTGAGACTCAGCTACTGGTAGTAGCTTTGTATGTCAGGTTACCAATCTCAGCAGGTAACACTGCAGGTAGAATCAAGGTCAAACAGTATCTGATTAATGCCATTAGCTCTACCAGAGAAGGGTGTGCTTTTGTTCAAAGTCAGGATATGTACATATTTTTTCAATTATATTTATCTTTCTAAAAATGTCAATTGTTGGTATTACTAAGTTTTATTTTCTTTATGCATCACTGCTCTAATCTCTTATTTGTTTCTCTCTTCTCCAACATTTTTTAGTCATTAAGAATTTCATTCCTGGGACTGGAGAGATGGCTCATTGGTTAAGATCACTGTCTCCTCTTCTAAAGGACCCAGATTCAATTCCCAACACCGATGTGGCAGATCACAACTGTCTGTAATGCCAATTCCAAGGGATCTGACACATTCACAGTAATGCACAGAAAATAAATTTAAATACATTTTTTTTTTCAAAAAAGAATTTCATTCCTATTTAAAAAGGGATTTCTCATTAGTTTCTCTTTAGAGCAGTGTCTCCCAAAACTCAGCCTTTCTTCATGCTGTATAGTTAAGACTTGCTTTAAACACCTAATCCTGCCTCTCGGACCCAACTCATTTCAGGCTGGACCTTAACCTGGTCAGTGAAATGGAAAAGAGAACAGTGAATGAGGTTCCTCAATCATTCCTGGCTCTTGTAAGGTGGGCAGTTACAAATAAAGAGGCACCTGCGTATGAATTGTGTTCACTGACCAACTATGAAGCTGGTGTCATCATAGCACAGAAAGGGATGGAGAAAAAGGATGGTGAGAGCATCTGCTTGGATAGAAGTGTCAGTTATTCAATTTTAGATGGTTAGGAAAAGTCCAAACTGGCAATACTTGGAGTTCACAGACCAAGGCAATCATGATTCTGGAAGAGGAACTAAACTTATTTCTAGAAGCCAAATTTCTGTAGTTACATTGGTTCAACAAACACAGAAGATCTGGACAACCTGGTGTGGCCGAGCCTAACAGGAATGTTATTATTCTAACAATGGTGCACCCCAAGTGAAAAGTAGTACATAATACTTGCTGTGTTCTGCTATACATGTCTACTCCCAGAAAACTATTGGAGCATGAAGCCTGTTTCAACTTTTTAAAACAATTTTTGAGATTATAGTTAAATCATTTCAACCTCCTCATTCTTCCCTACTGTTAAGTCTCAAATGCTAGGTACAAATGGCTGAGGTACAAATTTTAACAAATCAAAGCAGGCCCAGCTGCTGTTTCTCCCAGCATC
>NW_026586687.1:0-5915 GCF_907164565.1 Psammomys obesus | reverse complement strand
GTCTCTCAAAGAAAAAATAAAATCAGAAAAGTTCCAAACACAAAACATCCAAGAAATCAAGGACACCATGAAAAGACAAAACCTAAGAATAATAGGAGTAGAAGAAAAAGAAGACTTCAGGCTCAAAGGTCCGGAAAATATTTTCAAGAAAAGTATAGAAGAAAACTTTCCCAACCTAAAGAAGGAGATGGCCATAAACATACAAGAGGCCTACAGAACACCAAGTAGACTAGACCAGAAAAGAAATTCTTCACGTCACATCATAGTCAAAACACTGAACCTACAAAACAAAGAAAAAATTCTAAAAGCAGCAAGGGAAAAAGGCCAAGTAACATATGAAGGTAGACCTATCAGAATCACACCAGATTTCTCAACAGAAACTATGAAAGCCAGAAGGGCCTGGACAGAAATCATACAGTCCTTAAGGGACCACAGATTCCAACCCAGACTACTATACCCAGCAAAACTTTCAATCAACATAGACAGAGAATTCAAAATATTCCAAGAAAAAAACAAATTTAAACAATATCTACATAGTAACTCAGCTCTACAGAAGTTACTAGAAGGGAAACTCCAAACCAAAGAAAACAACTACATATAAGGAAACAGAGGAAATAGATAACTACACAACAAAAACCCCCAAAAGAAGACAAGCAATGAAACTCAGTGACACCACCAACACCACATCTAAAATAAGTAACAATTGTTGGTCACTAGTTTCTATCAACATCAACCGACTCAACTCCCCAATTAAAAGACACAGACTAACAGAATGGTTGCAGAAACAGGATCCATCATTCTGTTGCATCCGAGAAACACACCTATGCAACAAAGATAAACACTACCTCAGAGTAAAGGGCTGGAAAAATGTCTTTCAAGCAAATAGTTCCAGAAAACAAGCGGGAGTAGCCATCCTAATATCTAATAAAATAGACTTTCAACCCAACTTAATCAAAAAAGATAAGGACGGCCACTATATTCTCATCAAAGGAAAAATCCACCAAGAGGACATCACAATTTTGAATATCTATGCCCCAAATACAAGAGTACCTACATTCGTAAATGAAACAATATTAAAGCTTAAATCACACATTGATCCTAAAACCCTAATAGTAGGAGACTTCAACACTCCACTCTCACCAAGGGACAGATCAACTAGACAGAAAACAAATAGGGAAATAAAAACACTTACAGAGACCCTAAATCAAATGGACCTAATAGACGTCTACAGAGCTTTTCATCCAAACTCAAAAGAGTATACCTTCTTTTCAGCACCTCATGGAACCTTCTCCAAAATAGACAGTATAGTTGGTCGTAAAGCAAGCCTCAACAGATACAAAAAGATTGAAATAATCCCTTGAATTCTATCTGACCACCATGGACTTAAGCTGGACTTCAACAACAACAGAAATAATAAATAGCCTACACACACATGGAAACTGAACAACTTGTTACTCAATGACAGCTGGGTTAAGGGAGAAATAAAGAAAGAAATTAAAAACTTCTTAGAATTCAATGAAAATGAAGGCAAAACATACCCAAATTTATGGGACACATTGAAAGCAGTGCTCAGGGGAAAATTTATAGCACTAAGTGCCAGCAAGAAGAAATTCGTAACATCACATACAGACAACTTAATGGCCTAACTGAAAACCCTAGGAAAAAAAAGAAGCAGATAAACCCAAGAGGAGCAGATGGCTGGAAATAATCAAACTCAGGGCTGAAATCAATCAATTAGAAACAAATAAAACTATTCAAAGAATCAATGAAACAAAAAGCTGGTTCTTTGAGAAAATCAACAAGATAGACAAACCCTTAGCCAAACTAACTAAAAAGCAGAGAGAATCTATCCAAATCAACAAAATCAGAGATGAAAAGGGTGACATAACTACAGACACAGAGGAAATTCAAAGGATCATTAGATCATACTACAAAAGCCTATATGCCACAAAATTTGAAAACCTAAATGAAATGGACAATTTTCTTGATAGATTCCATCTTCCAACATTAAGTCAAGATCAGGTAGAAAGACTGAACAGCCCTATATGCCCCAAGGAAATTGAAGCAGTCATTCACAGTCTACCCTCCAAAAAAAGCCCTGGGCCAGATGGTTTCAGCGCAGAATTCTACCAGACCTTCGAAGAAGTGCTCACACCAATTCTCCTCAAACTATTCCACAAAATAGAAACAGAAGGTACATTACCAAACTCATTCTATGAAGCAACAGTCACCCTGATACCTAAACCACACAAAGACCTAACAAAAAAAGAGAACTTCAGACCTATCTTTCTTATGAACATTAACACAAAAATACTCAATAAAATACTTGCAAACCGAATCCAAGAACACATCAAAGATATCATCCACCACGACCAAGTAGGCTTCATCCCAGGCATGCAAGGGTGGTTTAACATACAGAAATCCATTAATGTAATCCACCACATAAACAAACTGAAAGAGAAAAACCACATGATCATCTCCTTAGATGCTGAAAAAGCATTTGACAAAGTCCAACACCCATTCATGTTTAAAATCTTGGAGAGACCAGGAATACAAGGCACATATCTAAACATAGTAAAGGCAATATACAATATACAATATCCAAGCCTCAAACTCAATGGAGAGAATCTTAAATCAATCCCACTGAAATCAGGGACAAGACAAGGCTGCCCACTCTCTCCCTATCTCTTCAACATAGTACTTGAAGTCCTAGCCAGAGCAATAAGACAATTAAAGAGATCAAGTGGATACAAATCGGAAAGGAAGAGGTCAAAGTGTCACTATTCGCAGATGATATGATAGTATATGTGAGCGACCCCAAAAATTCAACCAGAGAACTCCTCCAGTTGATAAACACCTTCAGCAAAGTGGCAGGATACAAAATCAACTCAAACAAATCAGAAGCCCTCCTGTATACCAAAGACAAAAGGTCAAGAAAGAAATTAGGGAAACAACACCCTTCACAATAGCCACTAATAACATAAAGTACCTTGGGGTGACACTAACCAAGCAAGTGAAAGACCTGTTTGAGAAAAACTTCAAGTCTCTGAAAAAAGAAATTGAAGAAGATCTCAGAAGATGGAAACCTCTCCCGTGCTCATGGATTCGTAGGATTAACATTGTGAAAATGGCCATCCTGCCATAAGCAATCTACAGATTCAATGCAATTCCCATCAAAATACCAACTCAATTCTTTACAGACCTTGAAAAAAAGATTCTCAGCTTCATATGGAGAAACAAACACCCAGAATCTTCAAATGATACTATACAACAACAGATCATCTAGAGGTATCCCCATCGCCGATCTCAAGTTGTACTACAGAGCAGTAGTAATAAAAACTGCATGGTATTGGCATAAAAACAGAAAGGAGGATCAATGGAACTGCATAGAAGACCCAGAAATAAACCCACACACCTATGAGTACTCGATTTTTGACAAAGAAGCCAAAACCATTCAATGGAAAAAAGACAGCATCTTCAACAAATGGTGCTGGTCCAACTGGATGTCCACATGCAGAAAAATGAAAATAGATCTATATTTATCACCCTCCACAAAACTACAGTCCAATTGGATCAAAGACCTTAACATAAAACCAGATACTTTAAATTTGTTAGAAGAAAAAGTGAGGAACAGCCTAGAACTCATTGGTACAGTAGACAACTTCCTGAACAGAACACCAACAGCACAGGCTCTAAGAGCAACAATCAATAAATGGGACCTCATGAAACTGAGAAGCTTCTGTAAAGCAAAGGACACTGTCATCAAAACAAAACACCTGCCTACAGCCTGGGAAAGAATCTTCACTAACCCTTTAACTGTCAGAGGACTAATATTGAGTATATACAAAGAACTAAAGAAACTGAAAAGCAGCAAACCAAGTAATCCAATTAAAAAATGGGGAGCAGAGCTAAACAGAGAATTCTCTGTAGAGGAATATCGAATGGCAGAGAAACACTTAAAGAAATGCTCATCCTCATTAGCCATCAGGGAAATGCAAATCAAAATAACCCTGAGATATCACCTTACACCCATCAGAATGGCCAAGATGAAAAACTCAAGGGACAACACATGCTGGAGAGGTTGTGGAGAAAGGGGAACCCTCCTCCACTGCTGGTGGGAATGTAAACTGGTACAACCACTCTGGAAATCTATCTGGCACTTTCTAAGACAATTAGGAATAGTGCTTCCTGAATACCCAGCTATACCACTGCTAGGTATATACCCAAAGTTTGCTCAAGTACACAAAAGGGATATTTGCTCAAACATGTTTATAGTAGCTTTATTTGTAATAGCCAGAACCTGGAAACAACCCATATGTCCATCAACGGAGGAATGGGTACAGAAATTGTGGTATTTTTACACAATGGAATACTACTCAGCAATCAAAAATGAGGAAATCATGGAATTAGCAGGCAAATGGTGGGATCTAGAAAAGATCATCCTGAGTGAAATATCCCAGAAGGAGAAAGACAAATACGGTATATACTCACTTATATAGACCTATAAGATGTGATAAACATAATGAAATCTGTACACCTAAAAAAGATTATCAATAGAGCAGACATGGGGTAAGATGATCAATCCTCATTTAGAAAGACAGAGGGGATGTGCATTGAACGTATGAGAGGAGTCTACTGGGCGCATTGAAAGACTCTAACTAGCAGTGTTTTCAAAGCAAAGACTCATGACCAAACCTTTGGCAGAGTACAGGGAATCATAAGAAAGAAGGGGAGTTAGTCTGGTGGAGAAAGGATAGTATCTCCACAAGGACCAAATATATCTTGGCACAGGGTCTTTTCTGAGACTGACATTCAACCAAGGACCATGTATTGATATAACCTAGAACCTCTGCTCAGATGTAGCCTGTGGTAGCTCAGCAACCAATTGGTTTCCCATAATAAGGGGAACAAGGACTATTTCTAACTGGAACTCAATGACTGGCTCTTTGGCCTCCCCTCCTCCCCCAAGGAAGGAGCAGTCCTGTTAGGCCACAGAGGAGAGCTTTGCAGCCAGTCCTGAAGATACCTGATAAAACAGGATCAGATGAATGGGGAGGAGGTCTCCCCTAGGAGTGGACTTGGCAAGGGGCAAGGTGGAGAGGAGGGAGGGAGGGAGGGACTGGGAGGGAATGAGGGATCGGGACATGGCTGGGATACAGACTTAATAAAATGTAACTGATAAGAAAAAAATAAAATTCAAAAAAAAAAAAAAAGAAAGAAAATCAAATGGCATTTTCCTAACAATTGATGGTGGAAAAAAAAAAAAAAAAAAAAAACTGAACTAGTTGCCTTTCTCTTTGCTCCATTATGAACAATAAAATTCAGAGGCTTGTTTCTGAAAAACAAAAAACAAAATGTGATCCACCATATTAACAAACTGAAAGAAAAAAACCACATGATAATCTCCCTAGATGATGAAAAAGCATTTGACAAAATCCAACATCCATTCATGTTTAAAGTACTGGAGAGATCAGGGATACAAGGCACATATCTAAACATAGTAAAGGCGATATACAGCAAGCCTATAGCCAACATCAAACTGAACGGAAAGAAACTTAAAGCAATCCCTCTGAAATCAGGGAAAAGACAAGGCTGCCCACTGTCTCCATATCTCTTCAACATAGTGCTGGAAGTCCTTGCTAGAGCAATAAGACAGTCGAAGGAGATCAAGGGGATACAGATGGGAAAAGAAGAAGTCAAATTATCACTATTTGCAGATGATATGATAGTATATATGAGTGACCCCAAAAACTCTACCAGGGAACTCCTACAGCTGATAAACACCTTCAGCAAAGTGGCCGGATATAAAATTAACTCAAAAAAATCAGTAGCACTCCTGTATACAAAAGACAAAAGGGCTGAGAAAGAAATTAGAGAAACAACACCATTCACAATAGCCACAAATGACATAAAGT
>NW_026586686.1:0-1349 GCF_907164565.1 Psammomys obesus | reverse complement strand
TTCTATTCCTGCTGAATATCTCAATGTGAAATGCACTGTTGCTTGACAAGTTTGATATTATTGAAATTTCATAGTGATCCTAAAATTTTTCAGTCCCTTACAATAGATCATCCATACAGTACTTTTTTCACATTTATTTTATTTTTTCTTATCTTTTTTTGAGAGAGAAGAAAAAAAGGAGATAAAGAGAGAGAGACACAGAGAGTAAGAAATAGCAGGGAAAATCTCAAATTGGGTGGGTAGGGAGGCGGGAAAAATCTAGAAAGAGTTGGAAGAAAACAATCAAAATATTTTGTGCACAATTATTTTAAAGAAATGGGGTGAATATTAATTAGGCCAGGAATGAAGTCCCTTAGGATGAGATGAGATGCTCTATGAATGGTTTTGCCTACTCCCAGGACTCCTGAAACAAGAGCACATGTTCCACTGAGCACTAGATTTACTGAACTGCTTTTCATATTGTGTCAAGAGCTAATGGTCCACACTGTTCAAACATCTTTAAGCCTAGCTTGTCAGTGTCTTAAGAAGCAATCTTTAGACTAGCTCTCAGAGATGGGGTCCGTAGCTCTCCTGCTGTGGATGCTGCTGTTCTGGGTACCAGGTGAGAGGATGCAGGGAAGTGTTGAAAACATCTGCTGTAGCTATGGATGCTTTCCATGCCTCTGAGATCTTGATCATTGGAATTACAGTATCTTTGATTATTTTTTTTTCCTTTTCCAGGCTCCCTTTCATTTTCTAACAGTTCAGAGTGCTATGTGTGACTATTGTCATAGCAGTTATGTGCCTCACACTGAGATCAGCATATCTGCACAGTAGTTTTGTGTGTTTGTCATTACAGGTTCCACTAGGAACATTGTTCTGACCCAGTTTCCAGCTTCCTTGACAGTGCCTCTAGGACAAAAGGCCACCATCTTCTGCAGGGCCAGGGAGAGTGTCAATCAATTTGGCATAAATCTTATGCATTTGTATCAACAGAAACCAGGAGAGCCTCCCAAATTACTGATCTTTTTTTTTTAAACTTTTCTTAATTACACTTTATTCATTTTGTATCCCCCCATAAGCCCCTCCCTCCTCCCCTCCTGGTCCCACCCTCCCCCCTTTCTGCATGCATGCCCCTCCCAAGTCCACTGATAGGGAAGTTCCTCCTCTCCTTCTTTCTGATCTTAGTCTATCAGTTCTCATCAGAAGTGGCTTCATGGTCAGGGTTCTAGGTTATCTCCATGAATAGTCCTTGGTTGGAGTATGAGTCTCTGGGAAGTTCCCTATGTTCTAATTACTGATCTTTTATGAGTTCAGTGTAGTGTCTGGGATCCCTGCCAGGTTCAGTGGTGATGAGGATGAATTAAACT
>NW_026586685.1:0-1308 GCF_907164565.1 Psammomys obesus | reverse complement strand
GGGGAAGCAGCCTTGCCAAGGCACAGAGGAGGACAATGTAGACAGTCCTGATAAGACCTGATAGGCTAGGGTCAGATGGAAGGGGAAGAGGACCTCCCCTATCAGTGGACTTGGAGAGGGGCATGAGGGTAGATGAGGGAGGGAGGGAGGGAGGGAATGAGGGAGGGGGCTACATCTGGGATAGAAAATGAATAAACTATAGATAACATGAAAATAAAAATTTAATAAAAAAGAAAACAGAAGCAATAAAGAAAACACAAACTGAGAAACTCTGCAAATGAAAGAATTACAAAAGTTACAAGGAACTAGAGAGGCAAGCTTCACCAACAGAATACAAGAGATAAAATAGAGAATCTCAGGCATTGAAGATTCAATGAGAAAAATGAATACATCAGTCAAATAAAATGTTAAATCCAAAAAAAAATGCTTACACAGAACTTTCAGAGGATATTATGAAGACAAAACCTAAGAACAATAGGAATAGAGGAAGGAGAAGAATCCCAGCTGAAATGCCCAGGAAATGTCTTCGATATTATCATAGAACGAAATGTTCTTAACCTAAAAATGAGATGCCTATAAAGGTACAAGAAGCATACAGAACACAAAAATGAATGGATGAGAAAAGAAAGTCCCCTCACCATGTAATAATCAGAACAAAGAAATAATACAGAACAAGAAAGATTAAAAGCTGCAAGGGAAAAAGGCCAAGTAACATATAAAGGCAAGCCTATTAGCAATTACACCTAACTTCTCAATGGAGACTTTCTGAAGACCACAAACACTTGGAAAGATGTGCTATTGACATTAAGAAACCACAGATGCCAGTCCAGATTACTATAGCCAGAAAAACTTTCAATCACTATAGATGGTGATTGAAATTAGGTATTCCATGATAAAGATAAATTTAAGTACTATCTATCTACAAATCCAGCCCTACAAAAGGTGCTAGAAGAGAAACTCAAAACCAAGTAAGTTAACTATAGCCATAAAAATACAGGAAATAAACACAAACACACACACACACACATATACCACCTCCACGGCCATAGCCACCACCACCAATAAAATAACATCAATTAACACTTACTGGTCATTGATATCTCTTAATATCAATAGTCTTAATTCCCCAATAAAATGAACAGACTAACCAAATGGTTTTAAAAATAGGATCCATCCTTCTAATGTATACAAGAAACACAACCCAACATCAAGCATAGATGTACTGGCTGGTTTTGTGTGTCAACTTGACACAAGCTAGAGTCATCACAGAGAAAGGGGCCTCATTTGAGGAAATGCCTCCATGATATC
>NW_026586684.1:0-2328 GCF_907164565.1 Psammomys obesus | reverse complement strand
TCCTCTTTGCCTTTCTGAATGGGGATTGAGCATCTTAGCCAGAGTCCCCCTTCCTGATTAGCTTCCTTAAATATACAGATTTTGGTATGTTTATCCTATATTACATGTCTAGTATCTACTTATGAGTGAGTATATACCCTGTGTGTCTTTCTGCTTCTGAGATACCTCACTCAGGATGATCTTTTCCAGTTTCCACCATTTACCTGCAAATTTCGTGATTTCCTTTTTTTTTTTTTTTTGTTCTTATCGCTGAGTAATATTCTATTGTATGGGTGTACCACAATTTCTGTATCCATTCCTCAACTGAGGGGCATCTGGGCTATTTCCACCTTCTGTCTTTACTACTTCTTATAGAAAATATACCACATATTTTTCAAAATTGTTCTCTCTAGCTATGAATATCTAGTGAAAACAAATATCCTCTAAAAAGGTAATATTTTCTGCCTTCTTTTAGGAAATAATAGTTTCTAATATTCACAACTAAATTGGAACTTAAAATTGTTTCTGTAATTAGCGTAACTTATTATTTTTATAATCACAATTGTAAAAGGAAACAGAAATTTGTTATTGTCAAGAAATTATATCAATTGTTTTCATTTTTACAACTATATATTTACTTTTTTGAGATAGTAGCAAAGGCACCAATACTCTATAAATCCATAAATAAAAAAAACACACTTCATCTACTGATTTTTGAAAAATGAGCAAATAAAACTAATGTCCTATAAATCCATAAAAGAGAACTATGTTTCCTAAGGATATACCTGTTCCCAAGCCAGATGGACTGAGGATAAACTCTAGAACACCTACATGGTGGAAAGATAGTACCAAATCTTTCATTGATTTCTGGTCTGCATATATGGAATGTAGTAATCATGATGACATAGGTGTATACACCTAAACAGTCAGAAGCCTGTAAATAAATAGATAAATAAATAAATAAAATGAGAAAACAATAAAAGAAAAGTTAGAGTCATATTATTCACTAAAGGATGTTATTTGGAAAAGTCTATGGCTGAAAATATGACATGCTGGAATAGAAACTTAAAAATGCCATAAAAAGATTGGGAGCTGACAAAGGTTGGACTAGAGAGTGTAGAGGAATGGATACAGAGAAGATTTTAGGACAGCTGAAATCCCCCATATGATCCTACCATAGTGAATTGTACAATTTTCAAAGCCTGTTTAACTTTCAACATCAAAGATGAAAGTAGTGTGACGACTATTAAGTTTTGCTGACAGTGTTGGACTGTGTGAGTTAGATCAATGTGCTGTGTGTATTAGTTTACTGTGAGAAAGTGGCTATGAGAGAGGCGATGCATATGTAGGGAATTTCTCTTCACTGTTGACAGTGTGCTGAGAAACAAAATGAATTCTAAAATAATTAGTCTCTATAAGTTCTACAGGGATTAAAAGCACAAACTTTCTTCATTAGTCAGAGAAACATTCATAGGTGTATTTTCTGTGATACACTTCACATTGACTTGAACTTCAAAACCACTTTTCATATGAGTGATCATCAAGATAAAATGTATTTAAATATGAAAAGTAAGAGAAGCAGAATAGAGTAGCAGTTGTATTGCTATTGTCTATGAAATATATTTACATCAAACTATGCAATAAAATTTAAATCAGATTCATTCATATTTGACAAAACTTGAAAGCAATCAAACTGTGCCTAAATTGATAAATTGAAGAATACACACTGTTACATTCATACAAATATTATTTAGATTTTCTAACTAAAAATGGGCTATAAAACCAAAATTTGAAGAACAAGTAAAAAGAGGTGATATAAACCTAAAGAAGGCAACAAAAATAATTATTTATTATGTGATTATTTTCATTATGTGACCTATGAAACAGAAAATGTTAGAAAGAATGAAAACAAGAGTGAATTCCAGAATTTTCATGGTTGTAAGGGAGAAAAACAGATTAAAAGGGGAATATATGTACACACACAATATAACATAAAAATACAATAGAGTATACATAATAAATAGATAGCTAGATGGACAGAATGACAATAGAGCAAGTTAGATGACAGATAAATAGATAGATGATAGGATTATTTTTTTAGCCTGCCTTACAATACTTTTTTTAAAATTACAATTTCTTTACTTTGTATCCCAGCTCTAGCCCTCTCCCTTGTCCAGTCCCAATCGCCCTCTCCCTCCTTCTTCTCCTTCCATGCCCCTCCCCTAGTCTAATGATAGGGGAGGTCCTTATCTCCTTCCATTTGACCCTAGCCTATCAGTTCTCATCAGGACTCTGCAATGTCTTCCTCTGTGGCCTGGTAAGGCTCCCCCCGCTGCCCCACCCATCAAG
>NW_026586683.1:0-12661 GCF_907164565.1 Psammomys obesus | reverse complement strand
TTTGCTTTACAGAAGCTTTTCAATTTCATGAGGTCCCATTTATTGATTGTTGCTCTTAGAGCCTGTGCTGTTGGTGTTCTATTCACGAAGTTTTCTCCTGTACCAATGAGTTCTAGGGTATTCCCCACTTTTTTTCTAGCCGATTTAATGTGTCTGGTTTTATGTTGAGGTCTTTGATCCACTTGGACTTCAGTTTTGTGCAGGGTGATAAGTATGGATCTATTTTCATTTTTTTACATGTAGACATCCAGTTGGACCAGCACCATTTGTTGAAGATGCTATCTTTTTTCCATTGTATGGTTTTGGCATCTTTGTCAAAAATCAGGGGTCCATAAGTGTGTGGGTTTATTTCTGGGTTTTCTGTTGGATTCCATTGATCCACCATTCTGTTTCTATGCCAGTACCATGCATTTTTTATAACTGTTGCTCTACAGTACAGCTTGAGATCAGGGATGGAGATACCTCCAGAAGATCTTTTATTGTAGAGGATTGTTTTAGCAATTCTCGGTTTCTTGTTATTCCGTATGAAGTTGAGAATTTTTCTTTCCAGGTCTGTAAAGAATTGTGTTGGCAATTTGATGGGAATTGCATTAAATCTGTAGATTGCTTTTGGTAAGATGGCCATTTTTACTATGTTAATCCTGCCAAGCCATGAGCATGCGAGATCTTTCCATATTTTCATATCTTCCTCTAATTCTTTCTTCAGAGACTTGAAATTTTTTTCCTACAAGTCTTTGACTTGCTTGGTAAGGGTCACACCAAGGTACTTTATGTCATTTGTGGCTATTGTGAATGGTGTTGTTTCTCTAATTTCTTTCGCAGCCCTATTGTCTTTTGTATACAGGAGTGCTACTGATTTTTTTGAGTTAATTTTGTATCCGGCCACTTTGCTGAAGGTGTTTATCAGCTGTAGGAGTTCCCTGGTAGAGTTTTTGGGGTCACTCATGTATACTATCATATTATCTGCAAAGAGTGATAATTTGACTTCTTCCTTTCCCATCTGTATCCCCTTGATATCCTTCAACTGTCTTATTGCTCTAGCAAGGACTTCCAGCACTATGTTGAAGAGATATGGAGAGAGTGGGCAGCCTTGTCTTGTCCCTGATTTCAGTGGGATTGCTTTAAGTTTCTCTCCATTCAGTTTGATGTTGGCTATAGGCTTGATATATATCGCCTTTACTATGTTTAGATATGTGCCTTGTATCCCTGACCTCTCCAGTACTTTAAACATGAATGGATGTTGGATTTTGTCAAATGCTTTTTCAGCATCTAGGGAGATTATCATGTGGTTTTTTTTTCTTTCAGTTTGTTAATATGGTGGATCACATTGATGGATTTCCGTATATTGAATCACTATTAATGTGTGGGGATCTATATGTGGTTTAAATTTTATCAATGTTTCTTTTACAAATGTGGGTGCTCTTGTATTTGGGGCACAGATGTTCAGGATTGTGATGTCTTCCTGGTGGAATTTTCCCTTGATGAGTATGAAGTGTCCTTCCCCATCTCTTTTTATTAATTTTGGTTGAAAGTCTATTTTATCAGATATTAAAATGGCTAATCCTGCTTGTTTCTTGGGTCCATTTGCTTGGAAAGTCATCTTCCAACCTTTTACCCTCAGGCAATGTCTATCTTTGTGCCTTAGGTGTGTTTCTTGGATGCAACAGATTGCTGGGTTTTGTTTACGTATCCACTCTGTTAATCTGTGTCTTTTTACTGGAGAGTTGAGTCCATTGATGTTGAGAGAGATTAATGACCAGTGGCTGTTAGATCCTTTGATTTTGATGTTGGCTGTGTTCATAAGGTTGTGTGCTTGGTTGCTTTTTGTTTTAGTGCAGTAAGGTTAATTATTTCCTGTGTTTTCTTGACAGAAGCTAATTTTCTTGGGTTGTATTTTCCCTTCCAGTGTCTTCTGTAATGCTGGATTTGAGTGTAGATATTGTTGAAATTTGTTTTTGTCATTGAATATCTTGTTTTCTCCGTCTATGAGGACTGAGAGTTTTGCAGTGTATAGTAGCCTGGGCTGACATCTGTGTTCTCTTAGGGTCTGCATGATATCTGTCCAGGCCCTTCTGGCTTTCATAGTTTCTGTTGAAAAGTCAGGTGTGATTCTAATGGGTTTGCCATTTTATGTTACTTGGCCTTTTTCCCCTTGCAGCTTTTAGTATTTTTTCTTTGTTCTGTATACTTACTGTTTTGATTATTATGTGGCAGGAGGATTTTCTTTTCTGGTCAAATTTGTTGGATGTTCTGTAGGCCTCATGTATTCTTATTGGCTTCTCCTTTAACTTGGGGAAATTTTCTTCAATGATTTTCTTGAAAATATTTTCTAGGCCTTGGAGAAGGGAGTCTTCTTTTTCCTTTATTCCTATTATTCTTAGGTTTTGTCTTTTCATATTGTCTTGGATTTCTTGGATGGTCTGTGTCAGGAATTTTTTGGATTTAACATTTTCTTTGACAGATACATCGATTTCTTCCATTGTATCTTCTACACCTGAGATTCTTCCTTCCATTTCTTGTATTCTGTTGGTTATGCTTACCTCTGTAGTTCCTATTTTCTTCCTTAAATTCTTCCTTTCCATTATTTCCTCCATTTGTGTTTTCTTTAATTTTTCTAGTTCTATCTTCAGGTCTTGAGTTGTTTTGTTTACTTCCTTCACCTGTCTGCTTGTATTTTCCTCTTTTTCTTTTAGTTCCTTCAACTCTGTCTCTTTGATTTCTTTCAGTGATTTAATTATTTCTTCTCTGAAGGCCACAAGCTGTTTGGCTGCATCTTCCCATATTTCTTCACGGATGGCCATAATCTGCTTGTCTTTAACTTCCTCCATTTCTTTACGGATAGCCATGATCTGTTTGGTTTTATCTTCCTCTAATTCTTTACGTATTTTATTTGTTTCCTCTATTATCTTCTTCATCAGCATAGATGTAAGGTCATCTTCTTGATTTTCTATTGTGCTGCATTGTCCGGGGCTGTTCGCCCCTGGATGGCTGAGTTCTGGAGATGCCATATTGCTCTGTCTTTTGTTGGTTGAGCTTTTACGCTGACCTCTACCCATTGGGTTGTTTTAGGTGTTGTCTGTTAGTTTCTGTGCTTCCTGGAGTCCTGAGGTAGGGAGAATCCCCTTGGCCGGAAGATGATTTTTCCTGAAGGAGTCCTTCTCTGCTTTTTGGTTATGGTTACTGTATGGCCAGTGTTTCTCAGGTATGCCACTGCTCACCTCAGGTTTATAGCCCTGAGTAGTAGCTGTGGTCTTTGTTAGGCAGGGGGGATCTCCTCTTACCCATAGAAGTTCTCTAGACAGCTGCCCCACTGCTGGGTTTCTTGTTATAAATTTAGTGTGCTGCTGCTCACTAAATTTCCAGGTACATTCCTCTTGAAGAACCTGCTGATTTCCCAGCTGTGGTGTTTTCTCCCAACAGGGAAACTCAGTCTGTTATCCTGGGGCACACAGTTCTGTTCGGGAAAGTGAGAGGTGCACTAAGCAAGTCTCTGGCCTGGAGGCTGAGTACTCCGCTCTGGGGCTGGAGGATGTGCACCTAGGTTGAGTTGGCTCCTGGGGGCGCTGCTCTTGTCTGGAAGCTGGGTGCCTCACTCTGGACCAGAAGCTGTGTGTCCGTCTGTGATGGCAGCTGCAGGGACTGCTCTGGTCTAGACGCTGTGGGTGCAGCCCTCTTGAAGGACCAGGGATTCCCACAGTTTTGACAGTCTAGCTAGGTATAACTGGTTGATCCTTGGCACAGTATCTGAGGGCTGCTGTAATGGCTCTCTGGTTTTTGTAGGTCTGAGGATGCAGCTGTGTGTCTCAGTGCCCTAGGGAAACTCAATAATGGCGGCTGAGCACAGCACTCCTGCCTGCATTAGAGCCTAGAGTCTACGTGAGTCCAGGAAGTGTTTTGGTGCTGGGTGTCCTAAGTGTTAGAGCTGATGATCATCTCCGCTGGGGGTTTCCTCCTGCCAAAGACACCCAGTCTTTGCTTTGGGGACCGCTGTTCTGTCTGGGGTGGTGAGTAGAACCCACAGGCACAGATGCCCGCTTGTGGCTCCGCCTTTCTGGCCGTTTGGAGCCTTGGCTGCTGCCTAAACTGGGTAATTTTCCCTAGACCGTTTCGGGGTTGGGTGTCTGCTGAGTGCTCTGAGATCAGACCAGCCATTTCCCTCCCTGTGGGTTTGCACCTGCCAGTGAAACGCAGTCTCTGGTGCCTGGTGCCCTGGTGCCCACAGTTCTATCTGAGGAGGCAAATCAGGCGCACAGGCAGGGCTCCGTGCAGGCTCCTGGGTCCTGGCTCTGGCTCTGGGCTGGCTCTTGGGGCACCCGCGGAACCCGAGTCTTTTCCAGGGGATGTCTGGGTGACCTGAGGTAGGTCCCAATTGTTTACTGCTCCGTGGGGTTATCTCTCGACTGGGAAATCCAGTCTATGGTGTTGTGGGCCCACAGTTGAGTCTGGGACCGTGACCAGATCACGCTGGCGTGTAGCTCTGGGCTGGCGACCAAGCGCCTCGCGGAACCAGGATCTCTTCCACGATTTAGCAGGGTGAGTTAAAGCTGATTGAATCCCCCACCGTGGGGTATCCTCTCACCTGTGAATCACAATCACTTGTGTTTTATGGCCGTGAGTTCTGATTGCTGGTCACTGTGCCAATCCTGCTGTGCTGCTCCTCAGAATGAGAGTTCTCCTGGCGCCACTGCCATCTTGCCCCGACTCAGAAATTTATAAAGGAAAAAGACAGTGGAACAATACTAGGATGTATAGACATCATAAAATTACAGTAGATATAAACCGAATAAAAATAGAATGGGAGGCACTGATAATGAAAATGTTACAAAAATATTGAAAACATAAAGCAAATATTAGAAAAATTAATCAAGGAAGGAGAAGACATAAATGAACAATGCCCATGTTGAAAAGAAATAATAACAGCTCATCAAGGATAAATATTAAAAATAATAAAAATGAAGGTGAATCACTTTGACCTAATAGACTGTAGATTCTGGACAAAATGCTTATCTTTGTAAAGAATGATATCATTTTAATAGCAACAGCAAAAGCAATAAGGAAATTGTGAATTAAAATCTGCTCACAATGAACCACAAGTACGCCATTGGAGAAGAAAGCCACCCACGCCGTGGAGGCATGCGTGAGCCCATCGTTACACTCGATCTCACATTTTCCCCTATAGTCACCCGTTTTGTTGATTGAGTCAAATGGTCTCTGAAACTTACTCTGTCTGAGTACGACATGCAGAGTTGAGACATGCGTGGTTAGCATGTGAAATAATTGTAGTTTGTCTTACTCTAGTTGTTATTTTTTATTATTTATTTGTTTGTATTTTATATACATTGGTGTTCTGCCTGCATGTATGTCTCTGTGAGGGTGCCAGATCCCCCGAACTGGAGTTACAGATAGGTGTGACCTGGGATTGAACCCGGTTCCTCTGGAAGATAAGCCAATGCTTTTTTAACCAGTGAGCCAGCTCTACAGCCCCTTTCTGTGATATATCTTGAGACTTACTTTCAAGATATAATGTGACTGTGTAGTCATGGTTTTTCACTGTGTTTACTTATGAAGTATTCTGAGATTTTTTAAAAAAAATTATGATTACTGTCTCGGTATAGTTATACTTTGGTTCGCCTTTGTCTTAAACCTCTGTAGTTTTAATTCTGTGATCACGTGTCAGGTGCTTTTTGAAAATAATGAATACCGGCATTGTTTTCCATTGTCTGGGACTCATTAAAGTTTAAAAGCTGAGTGTCTACTCACTCCACTCTGTCTGTACTTCTTTACTTCTCTACCTGTTTTCCATCAAAGACGCTAAATTTTGTTCCTGGTTTGTAACAAGACAGTATTCATTTTTTATGAAACTTGACTTTGGCTTAGAAGTAAATGTTTATAGATAACTTGCTTGTTTTTAATCTCATAAATTCTGGAAATGTTTCCTTATCAAACGTTTCGTATAAAATGGCTTCAATTTGAATTTTTTATATATCTGCTATTCTGAGGCTACACATACTTGGGAATATTTTATATCCCTATTCATAAAGTAATCCTACTAAGCACGAATTTGTAAGGTTGGGGTTTCTCTTTAGTCTTTAAAAGAAGTATTCGGTGATCATGTTGCATTCAGAGTGATGGTGAAGAGCATGTGGTAAAACTCTGATTACATGACATTACGCTTTGCTGGGATTGCTTTGCTCCCTTTTCATACGCTCCCCCCCTACTTATTTATAATCTACTCACATATCCTTTCCAGAGTTGTACACCTCCTAGTGATGTGGACAACATGCTGGACAATTCAACACTTTCCATTTTCCCCATAGTGACATTTCTGGATCTTGAGACCTTTCTCTTTTTGCCGAGCAGCTGGGCACACAGCTAACACTCAGTTCTCATTTTTTTCTCTTTATGCTGGTAAGATCTTTAGCTTTGCACAAGGTTGAATCTCTGTATCTGATCTGGTCGTTTTTGTTTCACTTACATGGAACTCGGTGGTCTTCTAATTGAGGAGTTTCCACCCTGTACTCAGTATGAAATTTGTGTGCATGTGTGCTTTGTGTGACTAAACATAAAAGCAGTTTCATACTGATTCTTCTGACACATGGTCAGCATTGTGCAGTACTTTGCATTCTTTTTCTTTTGCTCATGTAAAACTCTTTCTTAAATCATGACTGCCTCTGACATAATCTGATTGGCCTGCTCTTTGATCACCTCCCCCTGAGGGGGGGAGCGGCCTTACCAGGCCACAGAAGAGGACAATGCAGCCACTTTCGATGAGAACTGATAGACTAAGATCAGAAAGGAGAGGAGAACCTCCCCTATCAGTGGACTTGGGGAGGGGCATGCATGCAGAAAGGGGAGGAGGGAGGGGCTTATGGGGAGATACAAAATGAATAAAGTGTAATTAATAAAAAATTTAAAAAAGTTAAAAAAAATCATGACAACTCTGGCTCCCACCATGTACTATGCATGTCCTTATTTTGCTCAGATCTAGAGTTGTAATCCACATATCTTAAATAATCCCTTCAAGTAGGATATGGTGTTTTCACATAGTTCCTTCTCCTATTTTTGCCTAATAGAGAATTGTCAAGATAGTACTTTTAACTTTTATCGTGGTAGTCTCTCTGTACCTTTAATTGTTTATTCTTTGACAGCACCCTTAACTTCATTTTTTTCCTTCATATTCTATTCTGACCGTCTTACTCTATTTCTGCCTATTTAAAGGTTTTATTTTCAGGAAGTAACATCTTTATAATCATATGAAATTTAGATAACTGACCAACTCCAGTTTTTGTGCTTATATATGGTTACAGTATGGTAGGCTTTTTCTTTCTGTTTTAGTTGAGTTTTAAAAATTTTGTTTTCTTGTAGTATGTTTTTGTTTATTTGTTTGTTTAGAGAAAAAACTTAAAGTTTCCTGCGCAGTGAGGGAAAGAAGATTTGGAAGGACTTGGGCAAGAAGAAGAATATGATCAAATATTTTTAAATCTAAAAATTTAAATAATAAAAAAATAAGTATATGAAGCTTGTAAATTTAAATTCACAAATGTGAATTTTAGTTCTGTGGTCCAATCTACATTGTTTTATTGGTTGCCTTATCCATCTGATTTCTATGCTCACCCTTGCAGAAAGTCAATATTACTAGTTTCTGTTTTGTCTCTTTTGTGAATTTATTTGCCTTAGCAGAAACGTGCAGCTATCACTGTCTTACTTATGCTATCAAACTATTTTCTCTTTGTTTTCTTGATGGGATATGTAGAAATTGTAAATAATTCTGTATCAATTCAGAAATCATCTTCATATTTTATATGTACACATACTATGTTTTATTCAAAAAGCATCCCATTTATTTGTGTTCAACATATTATAATGTTATACAATACACCTGCGCAATCTGTCACTGTGAGCAGAAGCCTGGAAGGTGTGTTTATGTTGTTTCATTTCAGTGAATTGTGCTTTTAAAGAA
Organism: Psammomys obesus; assembly: GCF_907164565.1. Classification (NCBI taxonomy): domain Eukaryota; kingdom Metazoa; phylum Chordata; class Mammalia; order Rodentia; family Muridae; genus Psammomys; species Psammomys obesus. The sequence continues at coordinate 4,701 of NW_026586683.1, read as the reverse complement.
CACACTAGCATGATTTTTCAACAGTAACGTGTCAGAGACCTGATGTTTTTCTTCAGACCTCATCATTGGTACCCGTTAGTCAGTTGAAGGACAAAATTTACAAATTTTTCCAGTCCATGAAATTAGTGTTTTTTCTTTTATTTTATCTCATTTATTTATTTGTTTATTCAATTCACATACCGATCCAAGCCCCCTCAATCCTCTTTTCCCAGTCCCATCCTACCACTTTCTCTACCCATTCCCTCCCCGGCTTCCCAGAGAAGGGAGCCCCACACACACCCCCATGCCATCTGGCCGCACTTCGCATCATGACTAAGTATGTCCTCTTTCACTGAGGCCAGACAAATCTGCATTGCCAGAGGAAAGAGATCCAAAAGCAGGCAATGGTGGCCACGTTAGCGGCCACCCCTGCTTCAGTTGCTAAGGGACCACACAAGACAGAGCTGCCTATCAGCTCCATAAGTGTAGGGGGCCTAGATCCAGTTCCTGCGTGCAGTTGCAGTTAAGTTGGTGGTTCAGTCTCTTTGAGCCCCCATGGGCCTCAGTAAATGATGTATGCTTCTAATATATGTGTTTCTAATAATGTTTCTAATATATCTTAGTTCTTGTTTCTCCCATTCTGATTTTGTTCTTTGGTACAAGTAGGGTTACCGATGTTGCAATCAGTCCATCAACAAAGAAAGAGAAGATAGGAAAGAAGAAAGGGAGAGCAGAAAGGAAGAGGAGGGAAAGGAGGCAGGAAAAGCCATCAGTATGGCAACGTTGTGGACAACCACAATCTACAGACCAGTTTTGTTTGTTTTTCCTTTTAAATTTGATGGTGACCATTTTTTTTTCTTCTCTTTATTTATTTAGTCTGTTTCCCAGGCAAATTTTTGTTTATTTTTTTCAAGGTTGGCTATAGAATCCAGGATGGCTTCAATCTCTTGATCTTCTTTGCTTGGCTTCTCCAAAGGCCAACAAACTAGCACATCACCAAACCTGTCTCTCAACTATTTTCAATCATAGATGTTTCAGTGTTTACACTTTTAATTCTTGTTTTGTTGCAGAACACATTTTGATGTCTATCTTTATTTATTTCATAGTAGTATTAGTTTTTTTTTTCTTATTTTATACACCTATATTTTCTGTCTTTATTTTAACTTGCTTGTAACTTTTCTTTCTGATACTATTTTATGGAAACATCTTTTGTATTTTCTGCATTGCTCCCTTATTCTTTTTTATATAAAACATATGGCTTTTCATAGTAGAATTCTGAGATTTTGGTTTCTTTACAAAACACAGAAATGTAAGAATATGCCTTTGTTTTAATCCCAAGTATGGGGATGTGGGACTGATTTGCAATAAGACTATGATTTGCCTCATGCTCATGCCAAAAGGCATGGTTTTGCCATCTGCAATTGTATGGCATTTGGAAATCTGGGAACTTTTCATAGGATCTATAAATGCTAGAGCCCCCAAAGATGGGGTTGGTGGCTGGTGGTTGGTCAGGGTGTTTGTTGGTTTGTTGTTGGTTGCTGTTTGTTGTAGTTTTTTTAATAGTTGTACACAAAGAAGAAACAACAAGAAGAAACTAGCTACCTTCACAGTGAAGATCAAACCTTGCCCCAAGGAGTTTAATGTCCCAAATTAACAGGGAGTAGTCTAATGATAACAATAATGTAGCTCCCTTTTCCACCCCTGAGTTTATTCTGGGATCTCTTTCCTTTCCCTCCTATCCTTTTCTCTCTCATATATAGTATTAGGGGCTTAAAGGGGTAGAGACTGGTGGGAGAAAGAATAACCCACAAAGTTGCAAACACTGGCTACAGCTTTTAGAATGTCTTGTTTTGTTTCTTGCTATGAATTCCCTGAGTGCTCTTGGGTTCCTCTGAGATTTCAGACAGGGACTTTCTATCCCCCTGTGGCTCTGTAGTAGATTGCTATTTTTTTTCCTTGTTATGGATCCTGAACTAAGGGCCAAACTTTATAAAAGCAAAACTTATTAGCATTTTAAATACTCTTTTCACTCTTAAATATCCATCCAAGCAAAAATCCATTAAGATCCATAAAGATCCATTAAGTCAGGTCAACATTTATAGGACAAGTTTTACTCTACTTAACCTTTTCATTAGTCATTTAGTATATTTAGGAAATAGAGGAACTTCCCATCTTGTGACCTTGAGAATTCATTTATAACATAATTGAATATAGTATATAGCGCTTTCAGATATTGTGATTTAAATATATACAACTTACATCTGAGTGATACTCAATAAACTTCATTAAATTTATGAACTATATTAGTTTATTAGGGTTGGCTACAATGGCATACACCTATTGTCCATCCCTTGGGAGTCTCAGGCCAAAAGGTCAACAGTGTCATGAGTTGGAGAAATACAATGTGAAATCCTGTCTCAAAACAAACATATAAACAAACAAACCAAACAAAGAAATAAACTAAAGGGAAATACATAGTATGTTACAAATTGTAAGACATTTTATCCTAGCATTCCATTTTTCTTTACAAGGTAGTATGGAATCTTGGAGTTGCATTTTTTTTTTCAAACAGACAATAAGAAAACAGAACTAAGAAACTGTAGAACATGATAGTTGTCCAAAAAATCATTTGTGATAAAAAAAAAAATCAGGTACATGGTTTATTTTTCTCTTTATTTTTAATATTTATTTTCTTATTTGTTTTATTTTTGTATTTTTACAGGGAGATCTCCAAGTGTATTTTATGAAATCTCTTTTAGCAGTTTAACATTGAAGTTAAGTTTGTAACTGTTATATTGTACTTGCAAGTATATAAAATATTTATCTATTTGTTTAATATATAAGCTCTTGGTAATTAATACAATATTTCCAACTTTCTGAAAGACAGGTCACAGCATCTTTTTAGGCAGTACTTTGAATTTTTAACTTACATTATTTAACATTGTTTATTAAAAATTATAATTTTATTACTGTGTTGATTTTAATAGAGTAAATATAGAATTCATAAAATATATAATCATATTCATACTAAGAACAGAGGTAGAATTTTTCTATTTTTTGAGTTAAGTGAGGCTGTAGCAAGCAGAGAGCTTTGAGGAACTCAGAGCATGTGCATGTTGACTGGTTAGCGTGGAATTCAACCAGCCCCAGTTGCAAGAACTCATTTTTAGTGGCATATCAGCAGGTGTCTTATCCTAGGATAAATTATCACTGCATGGAAGAAAGGAAGAATGATGGAAGAAGGGAAGCAGGAACTGATTTGTGTAAGTTTTGGTAAGTATGGGCAGGTTGCATTCACTTTAAATCTTGGCACATGGGAGCCAGCATGGAATGTGTAAGAATATAGCTTTAATACCCACAGACAGAAAGGGGTCAGCTGAACCTATTAGAGTAAGCAGCAGTCAGACTGTGACAGAAATTAGGCATGACTTCTTACTGGTGGGTTTCAAGAATGCTTAGGAACTGCAGCTCAATCTGTTTAGGACTGCAGTCTCAGGAAGAGATATTTTACCCAAAGATTCAGCTGAGGCTCTATCCAGCATTCAGAAGATGGATTTGTCTGCAGAGTGAATGCTCATATGATGGGGACGTGATGCAGGTCTCATGGCTTATATGACTCAGACACTTTATAAGTCTGTACTTCATATCTAAAGAGCCAAATATCTGAACACATGATGCACATTTACTGGTACCCTATGGTCATCGAATATTTTAAAACTCAGACTTCAGAATATTAGTTACTACAATGAGGCCAGAAGCTTTGTCTATGTGTATGAGAGATTTCTAATGATCTTTGGAAAAAGCTTGCATATTGGTTTTTGTAAATAGTTTAAACATGACTATGAATTTTTAATTTAATTTAATTTTTTTTATTTTTTATTTTTCTTTATTTTTCTTTTTTTTTAAATTTTATTAATTACACTTTATTCATTTTGTATCCCCCCATAAGTCCCTCCCTCCTCCCCTTCCGATCCCACCATCCCCCCCTTTCTGCACACATGAGCCTCCCCAAGTCCACTGATAGAGAAGGTCCTCCTCTCCTTCTTTCTGATCTTAGTCTATCAGTTCTCAACAGAAGTGGCTGCACTGTCAGGGTTCTAGGTTATCTCCTCGGATAGTCCTTGGTTGGAGTAGGAGTCTCTGGGAAGTTCCTTGTGTTCAAATTTTCTTTTTTTTTTTTATTATTTTTTTCTTTTTAGTTACATTTTGTTAACTCTGTGTCCCAGCTGTATCCCGCTCCCTCATTCCCTCCCCAACCCCACACTCCCTCCCTGGTCTCCTCCCTGCCCCTTTACAAATCCACTGATAGGGGAGGACCTCCTCCCCTTTCATCTGACCCTGTTTTATCAGGTATCTTCAGGGCTGGCTGCAAAGTCCTCCTCTGTGGCCTAACAGACTGCTCCTCCCCCGGGGGGGGGGGTGTCAAACAGCCTGCCCTTGAAATCCTGTTAGTAATAGTCCGTGTTCCCCTTACTTTGGAAAACTACTTGGTTACTGAGCTACCATGGGCCACATCTGAGCAGAAGTTCTAGGTTATATCCATAGATGGTCCTTGGTTGAGTGTCAGTCTCAGAAAAGACCCTGTGCCCAGATATGTTTGGTCCTTGTAGAGCTCCTATCCTTTCCATATCATACTAACTTCCCTTCTTTCATATGATTCCCTGCACTCTGCCAAGGTTTGGTTATGAGTCTTAGTGTCTGCTTTGAAACACTGCTAGGTAG
>NW_026586682.1:0-5271 GCF_907164565.1 Psammomys obesus | reverse complement strand
CTTCGTATGGAATAACAAGAAACCGAGAATTGCTAAAACAATCCTCTACAATAAAAGATCTTCTGGAGGTATCTCCATCCCTGATCTCAAGCTGTACTATAGAGCAACAGTTATAAAAACTGCATGGTACTGGCATAGAAACAGAATGGTGGATCAATGGAATCGAACAGAAGACCCAGAAATAAACCCACACACTTACGGACACCTGATTTTTGACAAAGATGCCAAAACCATACAATGGAAAAATGATAGCATCTTCAACAAATGGTGCTGGTCCAACTGGATGTCTACATGTAGAAAAATGAAAATAGATCCATACTTATCACCCTGCACAAAACTGAAGTCCAAGTGGATCAAAGACCTCAACATAAAACCAGACACATTAAATCGGCTAGAAAAAAAAGTGGGGAATACCCTAGAACTCATTGGTACAGGAGAAAACTTCCTGAACAGAACACCAACAGCACAGGCTCTAAGAGCAACAATCAATAAATGGGACCTCATGAAACTGAAAAGCTTCTGTAAAGCAAAGGACACCGTCATCAAAACAAAGCGACTGCCTACAGATTGGGAAAGAATCATCACCAACCCTCTATCTGACAGAGGACTCATATCCAATATATATAAAGAACTAAACAAGCTGAAAAGCAACAAACCAAGTAATCCACTTAAAAAATGGTCACTTGAGTTTTTCATCTTGGCCATTCTGATGGGTGTAAGGTGAAATCTCAGAGTTGTTTTGATTTGCATTTTCCTAATGGCTAATGAGGTTGAACATTTCTTTAAGTGCTTCTCTGCCATTTGATATTCCGCTACAGAGAATTCTCTCTTTAGCTCTGTTCCCCATTTTTTTAAGTGGATTACTTGGTTTGCTGCTTTTCAGCTTCTTTAGTTCTTTATATATACTGGATATGAGTCCTCTGTCAGATATAGGGTTGGTGAAGATTCTTTCCCAATCTGTAGGTAGTCGCTTTGTTTTGATGATGGTGTCCTTTGCTTAACAGAAGCTTTTCAGTTTCATGAGGTCCCATTTATTGATTGTTGCTCTTAGAGCCTGTGCTGTTGGTGTTCTGTTCAGGAAGTTTTCTCCTGTACCAATGAGTTCAAGGCTCTTTCCCACTTTTTCTTCTAGCTGATTTAATGTGTCTGGTTTTATGTTGAGGTCTTTGATCCACTTGGACTTTAGTTTTGTGCAGGGTAATAAGTATGGAACTATTTGCATTTTTCTACATGTACACATCCAGTTAGCCCAGCACCATTTGTTGAAGATGCTATCTTTTTTCCATTGTATGGTTTTGGCATCTTTGTCAAAGATCAGTGTCCATAAGTATGTGGGTTTATTTCTGGGTCTTCTATTTGGTTCCATTGATCCACCATTCTGTTTCTATGCCAGTACCATGCAGTTTTTATTACTGTTTCTCTATAGTACAGCTTGAAATCAGGAATGGAGATGCCTCCTGAAGATCTTTTATTGTAGAGGATTGTTTTAACAATTCTGGATTTTTTGTTACTCCATATGAAGTTGAGAATTTTTCTTTCCAGGTCTGTAAACAATTGTTTTGGTAATTTGGTGGGAATTGCATTGAATCTGTAGATTGCATTGAATCTGCAATTTTGGTAAGATGGCCATTTTTACTATGTTAATCCTGCCAAGCCATGAGCATGGGAGATCTTTCCATCTTCTCGTATCTTTTTCTAATTCTTTCTTCAGAGACTTGAAATTTTTTTCATACAAGTCTTTGACTTGTTTGGCTAGGCTTACATCAAGGTACTTTTTGTCTTTTGTGGCTATTGTGAAGGGTGTTGTTTCCCTAATTTCTTTCGCAGCCCTTTTGTCTTTTGTATACAGGAGGGCTACTGATTTTTTTAGTTAATTTTGTATCCTGCCACTTTGATGAAGGTGTTTATCAGCTGTAGGCATTCCCTGGTAGTGACTCACATATACTCTCATATCATTTGCAAATAGTGATAATTTGACCTCTTCTTTTCCGATTTGTATCCCCTTGATTTTCTTCAATTGTCTTATTGCTCTAGCAAGGACTTCTAGAACTATGTTGAAGAGATATGGAGAGAGTGAGCAGCCTTGCCTTGTCCCTAATTTCAGTGGGATTGCTTTAAATTTCTTTCTGTTTAGTTTGATGTTGGCTATAGGCTTCCTGTATATTGCCTTAACTATGTTTAGATATGTGCCTTTTATCCCTGATCTCTCCAATACTTTAAACATGAATGGATGTTGCATTTTGTCAAATGCTTTTTCAGCATCTAAGGAGAAAATATCTTCAACAAAATCACAGAAGAATATTTCCCCAACTTAGAGAGGTCTATAAGATTACAAGAGGCCTACAGAACACCTAATAAATTAGACCAGAAAAGAAAATCTTCCTGCCACATAATAATCAAAACAGTAAGTATACAGAACAAAGAAAAAATACTAAAAGCTGCAAGGGAAAAAGGCTAAGTTACATATAATGGCAAACCCATCAGAATCACACCAGACTTCTCAACAGAGACTATGAAAGGAAGAAGGACCTGGACAGATATAATGCAGACCCTAAGAGAACACAGATGTCAGCCCATGCTAATATATCCAACAAAACTCTCAGTCATCATAGATGGAGAAAACAGGATATTCAATGACAAAGACAAATTCAAACAATACCTACCCACAAATCCAGCATTACAGAAGATACTAGAAGGAAAATTAGAACCCAGGAAAACTAACTACATTCAGGAAAACACAGGAAACAAATAACCTCACTGAAGCAAAACCAAAAGTAGCCACAACAAAAACATAGGACCATAGCCAACAGCAAATCAAAGCATCTAACAGCCACTGGTCATTAATCTCCCTTAACTTCGATGGACTCAACTCTCCAATAAAAAGACACAGACTAACAGAATGGATACATAAACAAGACCCAACAATCTGTTGCATACAAGAAACACACCTAAGTCACAAAAAAAGACATTACCTAAGAGTAAAGGGCTAGAAGATGGTTTTCCAAGTAAATGGACCCAAGAAACAAGCAGGAGTAGCCATTCTAATATCTGATAAAATAGACTTTCAACCAAAATTATTCAAAAAGAGATGGGGATGGTCATTTCATACTCATCAAAGGAAAACTCAATACTTTAAACACAAGAGCAGCTACATTTGTAAACAAAACATTAATAAAACTGAAACCACACATAGATCCCCACACATTAATAGTGGGAGACTTCAACACCCCACTCTCAACAAAGGACAGGTCAACTAAACAGAAATTAAACAAAGAAAAAAATGACTCTAATAGAGGTCATGAATCAAATGGACCTAACCGATGTCTACAGAACCTTTCACCCAAACACAAAAGAATTTACCTTCTTCTCAGCATCTCATGGAACCTTCTCCAAAATAGACCATATAGTTCGTCACAAAACAAGTCTCAACAGATACAAAAAGATTGAAATAATCCCATGTATCCTATCTGACCACCATGGACTAAAGCTGGATCTCAACAACAGCAGAAATAACAAAAAGCCTACACACACATGGAAACTGAACAACTTGCTACTCAATGACAGTTGGGTCAGGGAAGAAATAAAGAAAAAAAATTAAAGTCTTCATAGAATTCAATGAAAATGAAGGCACAACATACCCAAACTTGTGGGACAGAATGAAAGCAGTGCTAAGAGGAAAGTTCATAGCACTAATTGCCTTCAAGAAGAAATTCGAGACAGCTCATGCCAGCAACTTAATGGCTCACCTAAAAGCCCTAGAAAAAAAAATAAAGCAGACACACCAAAGAGGAGTAGATGGCTAGAAATAATCAAACTCAGGGCTGAAATCAATCAATTAGAAACATAAAACAATTCAAAGAATCAATGAAACCAAGAGCTGGTTCTTTGAGAAAATCAACAAGATAGACAAACCCTTAGCCAAGCTAACTAAAAGGCAGAGAGACACCACCCAAATCAACAAAATCAGAAATAAAAAGGGGGAACATAACTACAGAAACTGAGGAAATCCAATCATTAGGACTTACTTCAAAAGCGTATATGCCACAAAATTTGAAAATCTAAGTGAAATGGACAATTTTCTGGACCGATCCCACTTTCCAAAGCTGAATCAAGACCAGGTAAATCAATTAAATAGTCCTATATCTCCTAAGGAAATATAAGTGGTCATTGAAAGTTTCCCATCCAAAAAAAAACCCAGGACCAGATGGCTTCAGTGCAGAATTCTATCAGACCTTCAAAGAAGAGCTAACTCCAATTCTCTTCAAACTATTCCACAAAATAGAAACAGAAGGAACACTACCAAACTCATTCTATGAAGCCATAGTCGCCTTGGTACCTAAACCTCACAAAGACCCAACAAAGAAAGAGAATTTCAGGCCAATCTCCCTTACGAACATTGACGCAAAAATACTCAACAAAATACTTGCAAACCAAATACAAGAACACATCAAAGATATCATCCACTATGACCAAGTAGGCTTCATCCCAGGTATGCAGGGGTGGTTCAATATACGGAAATCTATCAATGTGATCCACCATATTAACAAACTGAAAGAAAAAAAAAAACACATGATAATCTCCTTAGGGGTTGTGTTTTCAAAGGGAGAGATGTATAATCTGTTTCCACCAAGAATGCTGAGGTGGAGCCGGTGGTAATATATAGCCCAGGGACCTTTGCACAATCTATGTGGCAGAGATGACATCCTATCCTGCCCACAACACTTATCATGAACTTTCCTTTTCCTCACCCGATCAATAGAATCCATCCTTGTGGAAGACATTACATGCTCTTTACAAGTAGTTTCGATATATTTACATCTTAAGCTTTATTGTACACATGGGATTGAGTTAGTTTATCACCAGAGAATATTTTCACCAAATTGTGCTATGCTTAATATGCACAATATAAACTACTCAGGGTCAGACTCTTGAAGTCTGAACCAACATTTGCTACTGAGTTGTGTTGAACCCAACTACATTCTTATCTCCTAAAGATCATTATTCTGTTGACCTTGGTGATCACGGAGACCCCTGCACATTGATAGTGCTAAATCTGGCTAGAAATATATTTATTTAAGAAAATACCAGTGTCTGTATCAATGTATCTTTCTGTAAATGGAGAGAGAGAAAATAATGGAGAAATGAAATTAGATCTGTAAAAGATTTTTTTTCCTGTAGTTCAAAAGGAAAAAATAAAACCCCCACAATCCAAACTAAGCAAAAGAGAGGACCCTAACTAAAATGTTCAATCCCCATCCTGAAAGGCAAAGA
>NW_026586681.1:0-1192 GCF_907164565.1 Psammomys obesus | reverse complement strand
CTTCAACAAGGCCACAAGTACTAATAGTGCTACTCCCTATGGAAAAAAGCTCTCTCATAGAGTCTTTAGGGCTATACCTACTGGTATGCCAGGTTCAAGGGACCCTCAGAGACTACCAGGAGATGACTTGATGCAATTGCAAGAGAGCTTTATTACAAGAGCGATCGAACTCGGGACCTAAGTCTCACTGGCGCAGCAGTAGAGAAGTGTGACCGAGAGCTCTGAGTGAACAGGATTTTTAAAGCGAAAGTCTGTGAGCCGGGGGGTTCCATGGCAGCAAGCAGGGGGGCACAAGCCTTGGCATTACAGAATTGGGTGAAGTTTAGCAGGGCGGGGTGAACTTTTCTGAGGCACATAATCACAAGGGCTAAGGCATATAATCACAATGGCTATTTTTCTAAACCATATCTGAAACATTGGGGAGAATTTTCCCACCCGATTCTCAACCGATTCCCATTGATTATTGCCAGGGAGTTTGTCTCTATTTTCTATGAAGCATTTATTCTGTTATATTTCCTGGAGGCTGTTGCTAGGAGAGTTAACTTTGTTTTCTGCCAGGTGTACACTCTGTGATATTTCCTGATACCTGAATTCAGTTCCCAGTCAAGATCTTTATTTCAAAATGGAGTTATATTCAGGCTATCTCAATCTCTTGACTTTCAGAATCCTACATTCTTCTCCCTTGTCCCCCATAGGCTTGTAACCACAGCATAATGCAAATTACATAGTCCAACTTCAAGATTCCTCATAATGTATCCCAGTCTCAACAACACTTAAATATCCAAAGTTTATTCTCTTCTGAGATTCTTGAATTCTCTTAAGTGTAATCCCCTAAATACACCAAAATCAAAAAGCAGTTCACAACTTCCCAACATATCATGGCACAGGATATACATTCCAAAATGTAGTGAATGGAGAAAATACTGGACCAACACACAGCCAAAAATCAGCTGGGCGAACTCCAAACTCATCATCTCTATGTCTGGTGTCAAAACACTCTTTAGATATCCAATTCTTTTCATCTTTGTTGACTGCAGCCCATTTCTTTCTCTTGGGCTGGTTCCAATCCCATATAGTAGCTTTCCTTGAAAGATATCCCATGACTGTGTTACCTCCAACATTTTGGGTTCTCCAAGTCAACTTCGACTTCAGGGTTCCATGAAATACCTCTGTGGGCCTCCATGCAGGGGCA
>NW_026586680.1:0-2378 GCF_907164565.1 Psammomys obesus | reverse complement strand
CCCCCCCCCCCCCAATACACACACATATAAAATAAAAACGTTTAGAAGTTTGTGTATTACTTACTCCTCTATCGAAGCTATGTAATTTCTAGGGATGACCATTTGCACTCAGACAGGACAAACCAGTGTTGTTTCTCCTGAGTATTTTTAATATTTATAGATGTGTTCCTATTATACTGCTGGCTATTAAAGATTTATGCCTTAACTTCAGGACTTCTGAAGTGCAGGGAAGCATTTTACAACTAACTTAATATTTTGCCTCAAAGGGGAAAAACTATTACAGCATGTAGGAGTACTAACTGCTGCCAAAAATACTCTGAAGGACTTCCCATATTACTAAAATCTCTAAAAAAGCTCATTTATCTTCATCAGGAAAAGGTTACGATTGTAGTTTTAAATTCCCTCCTCTGCCTAATTTGGCATGAAAAGTTGTCTTCCTAGAATAACGAGAAACTTAAGTGTTTCTAATGTTCAAAAGCACACAAGATTTCACCAAAAAAACCAAAAACAAAAACAGAGAAACGAAATAAGAATCCAAAGGCATGAGCTAAAGGACACAGCATTTCTCTCTTAAGAACCTGAGTACATGTTGGGCATTGGTGGTGCAGGCCTTTAATCCTAGCACTTGGGAGGCAGAAGCAGGTGAGTTCCAGAGCAGCCTGGTCTACAGAGTGAGTTCCAGGACAGTGCCACAACAAGAAACCCTGTCTCAAGAAACCCTGTCTGGAACAACAGAAAACAAAACAAAAACCAAACCGAACCAGAAAGACCTGGGTACAGGGGATTGCAGAGATGGGTCAGTGGTTATAGCTCTTTCTACTCTTGCTCAAGACAGTGTTCCAAAGTGCCTACAACTCCAGCCCCACACCCTTCTCTGACCTGCAAGAACACATACATAAATTTAAAAAACCGACACAACAGCAAAACCCTGGGCATAATCTAGAGACTGGAAGATCTTGAGTTCAAGTTTATCCTCAGCTATAAAGCGGAGTTCATGGCCAGCCTGGGCTATATGAGTCTGTCTCAAACACAACAAAGTGTTCTAAAGGAATTAGAAATCAAAATATAAGGCCCTTCTCATCTGTACAATGACGTGCTGGGCAGGCACTCTCTGAAAGGAAACCCATCAATTAGTAGTCTATTTTGCTTGCCACAATATTTGAACTTCCCAGTGTAAGATTTTAATAATTTCCCAGGGCTTGTTACAGAGAAACCTTGTCTTGAAAAATAAAGATTTTAATGATTTTACTTGACTACAGGGAAAGAGAAAAGTGTGACAGAAACATATTTTAAGTAATCACTACTAAAGGTTTGTTTCAGAAGACTTATGTAATCTTAAAGACACAGTATAGAATTTTATAACTCCACCAGCCCACCAACTCATTAAAAAAAAAAAAAAAAAAAAAAAAAAAGCCTTTCCTATAATTCTCTCATCTGGAAGTCATAAAAATCCCGATCGGTTCCCCCAACAATGTTTTTGACCTTTTCATCCTGTCATCATAAGCTTTACCCCACAGTATTACAGAAAACATAAGCAGTCGCCATAATTATACATAGTGAGAAAACCAAAAAAGCCTACTGTAGCCTAGACGCAAATAGATGAGTCAGGAAGGGCTGGTTCCTTTATGATACCAGACTGTTGTTTAGAAAAACCACGTAAACCATTAAAAGAAAAAATTGCACAAAAAACAAGGCTAGAAGACAAATTTAGCAACACGCCTTTTTTAGATTTCCTGGCTTTGTTAAAATAGTGGCACACATTTTAACATCACACACTCCAACACTCGCATTTAAATATTCCCTAAGAAGCCAGACAATCGCTTTTTTTTTTTTTTCCCAGAAGTGAAAGGGCGATGCCAGGCACGTATTTTATTGTCCGCTTTTTAATAAACTCATAAAGCTTTTGAAAATAACTTAAGTGGAAGCTGATGTCGACAGACAGAAGAAAGCCATCCCAACCTATTTATTGTTCCAGCTTCTGGGTCGGCGAGAACGGGCGGGGAGGGCTCGGCTGGAGGGCCAGCCAATGGAAGCCAAGCTCGCGGCGCCCCGCCCCCCCGTGGGCTGCGCGAGGCCCGCCCCCCGCGCTCGGTCCCTCGCAGCGCCGGCACCTTTGTTACACCGTCCCCCGTGCGCTGGGTGGCCCCGACCGCACTTGACTGTGTTTGCAGGGGTTCGGGATGTTGGCCAAGCTCGCCCGCTGCCCCTTCCCGCCGCGGCGGCCCGAGGCTCCCCACGCAGGACGTCATCCCTGCACGGGGACACACCCGCTGCCAATGGGCTCCGGGATCCCGCACGCCCCGGCGCGGCGTCCCACCGTTCACACGCCGCGCCGAGGCGGCGGCCCGGCCCGAGGGGCCCCGCGACCCGGGGCGAAG
>NW_026586679.1:0-1230 GCF_907164565.1 Psammomys obesus | reverse complement strand
GGTTTGAGTTCAGGTTAGTGTAAGGGATAGGCTTATGGTTAGGATTATTGTTACAGTCTGGGTTCTGGTTCAGCTTCTAGTTTCGTTTAGTGATAGGGTTATGTTTATGTGTTAGTAGTGTAGTTTTAGGCTTAAGGTTATGGTTAAGGTTAGGGTTAGGTTTAGTATTAGGGTTAGGGTTTGGCTTAGGTTTAGGGTTCATGTTAGAGTTAGTGTTAGGGTCAGGTTTAGGGTCAGTGCTAGGGTTAGGGATAGGGATAGGGTTAGGGTTCAGTTACAGATTTGCATTAGGGTTTCAGGTTCGAGTTCAGGTTAGGGTTAGGGTAGGGATTAGGATTACGGTTTGGTTTAGGGTTAGGTTAGGGTTAGGCTTAGGGATAGGGTTAGGTTTGGGGTTTAGGTTCAGGGTAGTGTTCGGGTTAGGATAAGGGTTAGTGTTAGCATTACTGTTACAGTTCAGGTTTGCATTTGAGTTAGGGTTAGGGTTATGATTATTGTTAGGTGTAGGGTTAAGGTTAAGTTTAGGGTTAGGGTTAGGGCTAGGATTATGGATAGAATTAGGGTTAGGGTTAGGGTTAATTTTAGTGTTTGGGTTAGGTTTAGGGTTTGGGAAGATTAGGGTTAGGGTTATGGATAGTGTTAGTGTTAGGTTTCTGGTTAGGGTTAGGTTTAGGGTTAGAGTTAGGGTTAGGTTTAGAGTTAAGGTTATGGGTTAGGGTTAAGGTTACAGTTAGGGTAATGGTTAGGTTTAGGGTTAGGTTTAGGGTTCTATTTCAGATTTGGATTCGGGTTAGCTTTAGCATAATGGTTATGGTTATGGTTAGGGTTATGTTTAGGTTTATGGATAAAGTTAGGTTTGGGGTTAGTGTTAGGATTTGTGTTCGTGTTCAGGTTAAGGTTAAGGTTAAGGTTCGGGTTCAGGTTAGGTTTAAGGCTAGGGTTAGGCTTAGATTAGAGTTAAGTTTAGTGTTAGGGTTAGGGTCTGTGTTCAGTTTCAAATTAGGGTTCTGGTTAAGGTTAGGTTTAGGGTTAGGGTTAGTGTTAAGGTTAGGGTTGGGGTTTGGGTTATGTTTATAGTTAGGTTTATGGTTAGGTTTAGTGTTAGGTTTAGGGTTTGAGTTAGGCTTAGGGTTACATTTAGGGTTAGGGTTAGGGTTCAGGTAAGGGTTAGGATTCAGGTCCAAGTTCCATTTCAGGTTAGGGTGAGGGACAGGGTTAGTTTTAGTGTAA
>NW_026586678.1:0-4615 GCF_907164565.1 Psammomys obesus | reverse complement strand
CTGCTACACATACAGCAAACTTCAATACCTACTCCAATGTTTCAAAACACAGACCACAACCACAACCACAACTGGTGATCTCTTCACATTATCATGTGAACATGGTAAATAATTTACTTCCTCCAAAGCTATGAAAAAACAAATTTAAAAAGGTTTATTTTCTTGAAAATGAAGACATCTATTATGTCCAAATATATAAAATCTTTTACACAAATATGGTTGCTCTCTTCTATGAATTCTTTTCTACTTCTTAACATCAAGATGATATATAAAGGACTTAAGATATTTACAGTACTAGAGACATGGCTGTGTAGATAAAACAAGTTCATTTCCAGGACCTAGGTCAGGTTTTTGAGACCTTCCTGTAATCCCTGATTAAAGAACACCAGAGTCTGTTCTTCCTGGAGACCAGAATGCACAGGCACATAAACAAATACAGACCCACTGTTAGCATATAATGGAAATTAAAATAAATTCTTAAATGAATATATGTTTACTAATGAATGTCTTTCTTGTATAAGCATTCATTCCTGTAAGTAAGGTGTTGAGGCACCTACAGAGATTTTCTTCATCATGAATTCCTTCATATAACAGACATCAATCATGTAGGCTTGACATCAGAGAAAGGAATGCTTCTTAGTTGGTGGTGTCATTTGGGAATGTTTAAAAAGTGCAGCCCTGCTGGTGGAAATATGTTACTTGGTGTGGGCATGATAGTTTTCAACTACATACCATTTGTAGTTCCCACTCTCTGCTTCATGCTGCAGGTTTGGGATGTGATCTCCAAGCTTCCTTCTTTAGCTGCTTCGTGTAACACTTGTGATGCCCATTTCATAGTGATCCCATATCCCTCCGGAATCATAAGGCTAAGTAAACACTTTTGGAAGTTGCCTTAGACATTGTGTTTTGTCACGGAAAAGGCACTACACTAATACAAACCCATAAATTTTACAACTGGATGATTTATTTCATGTCTTTGAAGAGAACTGTGAAATCTAAAAGGGTTACCTTAATGTATAAATTCATAGGCCTTTTGTCCGTATGAGCTTACAATTGAAAACAAAATAAGGATGGATGTCATAATGCATGAATACATTGTTGACACTTGTTAAAATTCTCAACCCCACCCTGCCCAGTTAATCTCGTATAACTGAATGTGAGTTGGTTGGTCAAAGATCTTAACAAATCTTTTCTTCTAACAGATTTCCTTCAGAATGAATTCTTTCAGGTTCTCAAAGTCTACTGTGATATGCAAAGGCTTTATCAGGTTGCTTACATGCTCTGAAACTGTTTTTATGTCCCTAGGAAAGCCATAGACTTCCCAATAGCTTATTTATAGTTTGTTCCCCAAAATATGATGATTCCATACCATAGCTTCTGTTCCCCTAAACATAATGAATGTCCCAAACTACAATTTCTCTTCCCTAACACATAGTATGTCTTTCTAACCACCAAAGACCAAATGGATATGATTGGTTCTACTGGAAAATCTACATTTTGCATCAGGTGACATCATCAATGACATAAAGACATTACATATCCCTAAATGATGACTGATGGAAAAAATTATTCATAAGACAGCACAATTTTGATTTTTCAACCTCAGAACCTCTGTAATTTTCTGTCTCAGTGGGTGTGTAGGTGTCATAGTTGAGCTCCAAAGATTGTTACATGGCCCTAATCAACCAGTAGTGCCTGGATGACAATAAATTTTTGTCATTTGAATTGAACTAGTGTTTGAGTTGTATTGAGTGGACTGAAGAATACAGAGGCCTTACCACATTGATTATATTCACAGAATTTTTCTCCAGAATAAAACTTTTATGACCATGAAGCCTATAGATATGTGCAATGCCTCACATTTTAACACATCTATAAGGTTTCTCTCCAGTACAAATTTTTTCATGATGATGAAGATTATGCAAATGTTACGTACACTCATAGTCTTTCTGTGCAGTATGAATTCTTCCATGACATTGAAGATGATTCTGATGAGCAAAAGTTTTATCACATTGATTATATTCATAAGATTTCTCTCCATTATGTGTTCTTCACGTCTTAGGAGATTTTATGTTCACAGCATTTCTCTTCAGTGTGTGTGTTCTTTTATGTATTTGTGGATTGTTATGCCTTGCAAAGACTTTGCCACAATGGTTACATTCATAGGGTTTTACTCCAATATGTTTATTTGTCGTGGGAGATAACTGTTACATGGAAAGCCTTTATGATATTAGTTATATTCATAGTTTTTCTCCAGTATGCATTTTTTATGTATTAGGAGATGACTGTGTTGTACCAAGGTGAAACCACACTGTTTACTTTCATAATGTTTTTCTCCATTGTGTGTTATTTTATGTTTTCAGAGACTACTCTGAAATGGGTACATTCATAAGGTTTCTCTCCGGTGTGTGTTCTTTTATGTGTTTGGAGATTACTATGACATTCAAAGACTTTACCACATTGGTTACATTTATATTGTTTTGTTCCAGCATAGGTTCTTTTATGCATTAGGAAATGACTGTTACATGAAAATATTTTACCCCACTGGTTGTATTCATAAAGTTTCTCTCCAGTGTGTGTTCTTTTTATGTATTAGGCGATGACAGTTACATGTAAAGTTTTTATCACACTGATTACATTCATATGGATTCTTCCCAGTGTGTGATCTTTCATGCATTAGGAGAGGAGTATTAAAAATGATTTACCACAATGGTTGCATTCATAAGTTTTCTCTCCAGTACAGGAGAGACCAGAACCAGAACCAGAACCTGTATTCTCCTGTTTCACTGTCTCCTAATTAATCTGCTCACCAGCAGAGGGCACTGGCTCTGAGCCGCCACTGGTGGCGGGAATAGAACTCTAGACCTCTGGAAGAGCATCTCGTGCTCTTACCCTCTGAGCAGTCCTGTTAGTCATCCCTCTCTTCTGCTGCAGTTCTTTTCATCCTTGTACTGTCTCCTGTGTCTCTGAGCACTTTAGACATGTTGGGAGGCAACTTCCCCATCAATTCTCTCTAGAATGGTTGACGGTTTCATCAGTGGAGCCTGCTGGACTGTTGGCCTGCAGGGAGAGCTCATGAGGGGAAGGCTTGAGCAGGTGACTCCAGGAAGTAACCATGCTTCCTCAGCATTGTTCCGGGTGGAACTCGGAACCATGGTTGCCAGGTAACGGGAGGCCAGCAGCAGCAACAGCAGCCTGGACAGAGCAGCTGGTCCAGAGGAGCTGGAGAGATGAGTCTGTTCTGCTTCCAGACCTCCAGGGGCTCAGGTCTCAGAGAAGACAGCGGCGGTCGCCTGTGCCGCTGCTGGAGACACGTGGTGCTCACCCTGACACGTTTCTGGCCTGTTCCCCACTGGGAGACCAAGGTAACCAGGGCTCCCTGTGTCAGGGAAGCTTTATGGTCCACCCCACCCCCATCCATCATGGTCTCAGCCTGGGAGAGTGTTCCTGTTGGGACACTGAGGAACGCTTTTCATGCCCGCTTCCCACTTAGGTGTAAGGAAAGGGGTCATTGGTGCCCCTTGGGGTTTGCACACTTAAAGCCTCCCTCCTGCCCTGATCCTTCCTCATAGTGAAAGGGAGTGAACCTTCCTGCATGGCATCCCCATGCTCAGCTATGATGGCATGGACTGTGTGGAGCAGATGATCCCCTATTTGCCCACACTGTGCAGAGGGACTACAGGGTGTCTCTTTGCTTCTTTCTGGCCCTTTATCCAAAGTTTGCCACCATCTGGATGGTTCTGGACCTGATCCTGAAAAGGCATGAGTGGTTCCATCAGGGATATAGCCAGCCCTCAGATCTCCTCCTGCTGTTTCCCAGGGCCCGTGTCTTGTGCCCTCACAGAACTGGATGTCTGAATCCGAGCAGCCTGGGTCCCGGGCCTGGCCCCTTAAAGTGCCATAGCCAAACATGGGCGATTGGAGCAGGGGTGGAGCTCTAACAGGTGCCATTCACCTTCCCCAGGGAATGTCACACACCACCCTTTCTCATGCCCTGAGCGTCCTTTGTGTAACGGATTCTGGGCCCCATCTGCGGTGTGTGTTATGAATGGAGCCTTCAGCACCCCCAAACCCCTCCCTGGGAAGATTCTAATAGTTCCTTCTAGATGTCTGGGTGGGTTGGGGACATGGGGCCTTAAGGGTGACACCCCCCTGGACTGTCACAGGTATAGATCCTTCAGGTCCGACTGTGAGGGGGACCAGCAGACAACGATGTGAGTGGGCTTAGGGTGGAGGAGGAGGTGAGCAGAGAGGGGCGTTTGGAGCCATGGTGGAGGGCCAATTTTGGCCAGGTGCCTCATGTTTGGGCTTCTCTCCCTAGGGGCTGTTCCCGTGAACTCACCTACTGGTAGAGGACAAAGGTTTCCCACCAGGCTCCTGGGTTTTGAGCAGCAGAGGGAGGGACAGTAAAGGAAGGGCCCTGGGGGATACCAATGTCCCCCTGCAGCCTCCAAGTGAGGTCAGGCTCCCGACCCCGTGTCCCTCTGCCCTGCTCTCACCCACAGTGCCATCTTCTCATTCTTGTCCCAGTGGCTGCAGAAATTCCCCCAGGATTTCTCTGGGGCCCCGGACCTGGCCATCTTCAGGTGGCTGCTAGACTATGCCAGGATCCATG
>NW_026586677.1:0-1174 GCF_907164565.1 Psammomys obesus | reverse complement strand
TTTGATACATGGTGTCTCAGTGCATCATTGCAGGCCTCTTTGTAAAGTGAAAGACCCCAGCCTCACCCTAAGTTAAACATAGCTAACGCCATTTTGTGGGACACCACTGTTTTGTAAAACTCTGAAGGCCAGATGAGAAACTGAAAAATTACTGAGAAATCCTAGCTGTGTCACCCACTTGGGATATCTGTGGTCAGGCTGCCCCAGTCATACTAAAAACAGTTTGTGTTAATCACTCTCATAGATATCTGTGAGACTGTTTCAGTTAAGATAGAGAAAAACAAAATATCAGGTGGCGGGCCACGTCAAGGGGTCATCATAGCCCCCTTAACCACCCAGTTCCTGGAATCTTGGTGCCCCTGCCAAACTTTGACGCAAATCGTGGTCTCATGAAAATGTACCAATCAGCCCCCTGTAACCATGCTTCTCGCTTCTGTACCAGTGCTTCTGCTCTAAAACCCTATAAAAACCCCAGCTTCCTACCTAGGGGGCGCGAAAGTCTCCCGAATGACTTTTCGCCCCGGGTACCCATGTATCAAAATAAAAGCCTCTTGCTGTTTGCATCCGAATGGACTCGTTGTTCCTTGGGAGGGGGTCTCTCTGACGGAAGATACCCTCCGGGGATCTTTCACTAGGTAAGAAGAAAGGAACAATAATAATGATGATGATGTTTAAAGAGGAAGCCAGAGGAACTGAAGAGATGGCCTAGTGATGAAAAATATTTTTTGTGGGGCTGCAGAGATGGTTCAGAGGTTAAGAGCACTGGCTGCTCTTCCAGAGGTCCTGCATTCAATTCCCAGCAACCACATGGTTGCACACAACCATCTATAATGAAATATAGTGCCCTCTTCTGTCATGCAGGTATACATGCAAACACAACATTGTATATGTAATAAATAATAAAACTTAAAACAAAACAAAACATTCTCTGCTTTTTTTTTTTTCCGAGTTTCTAGCATTTCCATCGTGGCTGTCAATCTTCTGTAGTTCCTGTTTCAGGGAATTTGATTCCTTATGTCCTCCTGGGATATAAGGCACACATGTGGTACACTTATATTCATACAAGTAAAATACACTTATCATCATCTACACAAAAGATAAAAATACCCCCATTAAAAAAAAGAGGTCACCTGACTTAGTGGCACACAATGGATCTCTGTGAGTTCAAGGCCAT
>NW_026586676.1:0-1519 GCF_907164565.1 Psammomys obesus | reverse complement strand
AAATTCTGTAGTTAGGATTTTAGTTTGTTTGCTTTTTAAATGGGCCCTAGCTATCCACACGTCCACATAAGTTCCTTGAAAACTTTTTTATAAGTGATGGAGAGATGGTTCAGTGGTTAAGAGCACTGACTGCTGTTCCAGAGAACCCAGGTCCAGTCTCCAACACAGACACATATGCAGGTAAAACACCAATTCACATAAAATAAAATATAAATTATTTAAAAGGAGATTCTAGAGAAAACAAACTCAAACTTGTTGTTTGAACCCAGGTCCTTGAACATGGTAGGCAAGCACTCTACCACTGAACTATATTCCTAGTGTGTCAAAATTCCTTGAAATTTGGCATATCTTCTGGTAGCTCAAGGATGCATAACTGTAACACATACATTAGGAATTACAGAATACATTTTCCAAATAGAAGATGGTCTGTTTTTTTTTTATACATTTGATAATCAGTGAAACTGTTTCCAGAAAAAAAAAAAAAAAAACCTTTTTTTATTGAATTTCTTTATGCAGAGAATTGTCTTCTTTCAGGATGCTGGCTATGGAGAGAAGTCCTTTTTTGGTCCTGAGGAAGAAAATGAAGAAGATTTCCAGATGAAGATTGATTATGAAGTAGGACTTTACTATTTTTTTTTCTGAGACAGAATATTTCTTTGTTACACAGTCTGGCCTGAAACTTTAAATCTTCTACCACTACCTCCCAAGTTTTGAGGGTACAGACACACCACCATGCCCAGAAATACTTGTTTTTATCTTTAATTGTATGTATGTGTATCTGTGGGGGGGGTGGTATATGTAAGTGAATGTAGGTGCCTATGGAAGACCAGAGACAGTGGTTTCTCTGTAGGTGGAGTTGGTTGTAAGCTACCTGACTTGGGCATTCGGAATTGAACCCAGGTTCTCTAAAAGAACAGGAAGTTTTCTTAATCTCTAAGCCATCTCTCCAGCTCCTGTTTTCGTCTCTGTCCCTCTTTGTCTCTTACTCTTTCTTTCTTTCTTTCTTTCTTTCTTTCTTTCTTTCTTTCTTTCTTTCTTTCCTACCTCCCTCACTCCCTCCCCCTCTCTTTCTTTCTCTCTTTCTTTCTCGTTTTTTGTGACAGGATTCTTGCTGGTTTATAATTCACTATGTAGACCAGACTGCCTTAGAATTCACAAAGATCTGCCTGCCTCTGACTCCCAAGTGCTGGGATTAAAGGTGTTTACCACTCACTACACCTGGATCTGCATTTTTTCTTAATTCAAAGAAGATTTTTAAAGATTTTTTTTTATTTGAGTGTACCTGTGTACATAGTCCAAAAGAGGGGATCATATAGATCCTGTAGAGCTGTAGTTATGGGCTTTTGAGGACAGGACGCTTGTTATGTGGGTGCTTGGATCCAATATCCAGTCTTTATGATTGTACAGCAAATGCTTTTAATCACTGAGCCATCTCTCTGGCCCTCAGTACCCACTTTTATTACTGCTTCTCGTTATCTCTTTTAAAATGAAGGTTTGGAGCTTGTGAGTAGCATACATC
>NW_026586675.1:0-1304 GCF_907164565.1 Psammomys obesus | reverse complement strand
CCAAGAGAGTACCGGGTAGGGTTGAGTGTCCTCAGATCCAGAGCTTGTGTTTCTCTGCTAGGGGCCGCTGGAGAGAGGGTGTTGTGTCCTTGGCAGGCTGCCTCTTTGTCCTTCCCCTCTGACCTTCTCCTCTGCTATGGCAAGCTTATGTAGGTGCTCTCAGGGGAGTGCCAGCAGGGGTTGGGGCTTCTCAGTCGGATCCTGAGCCCTGAGCTGGCTGGCGGCGTTTCTCTGCCGGGGAGGAGGGGGGCGCTGGTGATAGAACTTGCTGCTAGACCTTATTGCCCTGGACCCAGGATAATCTCAGGATGTGTAGAATGACCACAGTCCCAGATCCCGAGCTGTAGTTTGTTTGGTAGGAGTGGCCAGCAGCACTGGATTTCTGGCACTGTGAAGCCACTGTGCGCCTCTTTATCCTTCTGCTCAGCTGCGTCAGGGTGATGGCGGCATTTGGGGGAGTGCCCGAAAGGATTGGGTTTTCTCAGCCCCGATCTCGGGTTGGGGTACAGACAATGTGGTCTGTGGCAGATTCTACTGGACACCTCCTGCCTGCTCCGAAGAGGGAGTAGGGATTTTGAGCTGGGCGCACAGCTGCAATCAGTGGGCGGCGCGGGAGCTCAATTGTGATGGCGGCAGGTACCCATGGTCAGAGAGACCTTCCAGGGAAAGACTGGGTGACCCGTGAGCAGTCTGGCAACTTTCCTTCCCCGTGGGGTTTTTTTGCGACTGGGACTCCCAGCCTTAGGCCTCCTTGTGCCCACCAATCAGTCTGGGAAATTGATCCTGACAATCAGGCTTGCGGCACCAGCCCAGAGACTCAAAGCCTGCATTGCAGGGTTCTCTTCCGGGTTCTGGCTGGGCATCCTAGAGTGGACCTGACTGCTTCCCAAGCTGTGGGAGCCTCCCCTCACCTGGGAAACACGATTGATTGCTGTTGTTTTAGGGCCCAGAGTTCAGTCTCCTGGTCGCTGCATGGAGTGTGTTGTCCCGCTTCTCAGACACGTTGTTCGCCCAGTGCTGCCATCTTGGCCCATCAGTACTGTCCTCTATCTCCACCTTTCAACTCATCTCAGCTATACCTGTTTTGTTTTCTAGTCTTTATGTACAATTAATGCTTCTGCTTTTATCTAAATTGAGTTTTAACATCTGAGTTTATTATACACTATTTCGTTGGGGTCTGTTTCAGAGTTGTTGAGGAACAGTAGTTGGCTTTAATACTTTCTCTGTGTATATATACATATATACATATATATATACATATATATATATAGTTTAAATAGCTACTACAGTAGCTTCTTTTCTTC
>NW_026586674.1:0-1131 GCF_907164565.1 Psammomys obesus | reverse complement strand
GGAGCTTTGGGTTAGAAAATCCATTACGTGTTGAGAGTTCATTGGGCTTTTCTCTAGGAGTTTGGAAGATAAGGATATTAACAGCAGTGCAAAAGATGGAGGGCTGAATTGTGAAGTTTCAGAGGTAAGCAAAGACTCTACAGGGCCATATGTATAAAGAATCTGTGGTATCTGGTCAGCTGAGGCTGAGGAATCAGCTGTGATTAAAAAGAGATCATAACCACTAAAGTAAAACCTTTCTTTGCTGGGACAATAGATGCTGGTCATCTGGAAATGACAAAACAGCTGATTTAAAAGAGACCAGCATCACTGAAGTAAAGCCTTCTGGGAAGTTTTTCCTCAGAGCATATACAAGAAGATGTGTTTTGGGCAGAGCCAAGATGGTGACTAGCACGCACAGTTTTTGAACTGTGGAAGAGTTGAATGCCTGAGTGGGTGAGTGGAAGAACTTCTGGAGCCAGGGAAATGACAGGGAGGCTTTGTAAACAACAGGGAACATCACATGAGGTAAGAACTTTGGTCTCTGGCCAACCAGGGACTTGTATGGGGAAGGAGAGAAACGATCTTTTGATCCCCAGAACTCCGCTTTCTCAGACCTCCCTCCTCCTCAGTACAGACAGCTCACTGAGATTCTCAGCTCAGTGCTCCAGGCCTGGGTTCTGCAGCAGCGAAGACTGAGTCCCCTAGAACCCTTAGTGGCAGCTTTACCAGTCTTGAAGTTCCAGACCCTCAAAAACCATCCTCCCAGATTCCCAGGTCTGCTGGCCACCATATTGGCCCTGTAAGACCTGGGGTCTCACAGTTCAAGAGTTTAAGATCGTGCCCTTCCCAGAAACTCCCCCAGACCAAGACTCATTGCAAAAACAAGAGGTTTATTAACCATTGTGCAATGGGGTCACCCCTGTTGGTCAGGAAAGAATGGCCCCCGGAGACAAAGGCCTTTAGTTTCTTAAAAGAAAAATTGCGGGAGATTTGAGGTTGCAGTCTTGGCAATTTAGGATTGGATGAGGAATCTATAAAGTAAGATAATTGGTTAGTCTTAGGTGCTCAAGCTTGCCAGTCCTGCCAAGTGTGAATGCAGCTTCAAGTTAAAGTGGGGGTGGTTAGCTCATCCTTGAAGATTAGGGGCTG
>NW_026586673.1:0-2234 GCF_907164565.1 Psammomys obesus | reverse complement strand
TTGAAAATATTTTCTGGACCTTGGAGCCTGGAGTCTTCTTTTTCATCAATTCCTATTATTCTTAGATTTTGTCTTTTCATAGCATCCTTGATTTCTTGGATATTTTGTGATTGGAACTTTTCTGATTTTACTTTTTCTTTGAGAGAAGTATCTATTTCTGCAAGTGTGTCTTCAGCTCCAGAGATTCTCTCTTCCATCTCTTGTATTCTGTTGGTGATGCTTACTTTTGTGGTTCCTGATCTTTTCTCCAAGTTCTCCAGCTCAAGAGTTTTCTCATTTTGTGTTTTCTTTGTGTTGTCTTTATCGATTCTAATTCTGTTTTCATGCCTTGCACCATTTCTTTCATGTGTTTGAATTTGGTTTCCTGTCTCTCTACGATGGACTCTATTTCTTTGTTCATTTCCTTTTTATATGCCACTAATTTTTTCTCTACTTGTGCCTCTATTTGTTTGGCTATGTTTGCCTGTGTTTCTTTAAGGGTTTCATGTATTTCTTCTTTCTTTACCTCCAATTGACTGGCCAACTGAAAGATTTGTTCATTTCCTCCTTATGAGCCTCAAATAATTAGCAAGCATGGCTTTAAGGTCATTTTCCTGTGCTTCTGATGAATTGGAATATCCATCGATATTGGGGTTTGCTGGTGAAGTCATGATGTCCTGATTTATGTTGGAAGTGTTCTTTCGCCTACCCCTGGCCATTGGCTTATCTGAGACCTTCCCTGCTTGTTTTTGGATTCTGCCGATCAGACTGGTACTGTCTCTCTCTCGAGTCTGGAGAATTCTTCAGGAAGTTGAGAGAGGTCCCATATCCTTAGCATGTGCTGAGGACTAGCTGTACCTGTGAGAGGAAAGCACACAGGCGCAAACAGAGGCAAATGCAAGTGTGCGTGCGTGCGTGTGTGTGTGTGTGTGTGTGTGTGTGTGTAAGTGGGCGTGGGCGTGTGTCTCGAGGGACAGAGTGATGGCTAATGTTGAACCCTTGAGTGTGTGGGAGGGGCTTTGCAATGTATATGTCACAGGCGCTAGTGATGATTGCAGTGCAATTTCTGGCATTAACTGCCTTAACTCCTCAATTAGACCCACAGAGCAGGAACTTCAATGTTCCAAGTGCCCCTCTGTTTCCCAAAGTGGGTATATGGGTGGGAGGGGGTTCGATGCCTGGCTTCTGTTTTAGAAGGACCCAGGATCAGGGGAGCTGCAGATTCTCAAGGGTGCACTCACTTACGGGCAGGTCACTTGGCAGAGATCGGGGTATCTGGGCTCTCTGCTCTCTTGTTTGGCCCTGCTTCTTTGGTGTGCTCCGCCAGTTCCGTGCTGCTGTCACTGCCAGGTTATGAGGTCTTGCTGCAGCTGGAGATTTCAGGGTGGTCACATCAGTAGGAATCGGGGTAACCCAGCTTTCTGTTCTCTGCTTTGGCCCTGGTTAGTCTGAGACTGGAGGGCTGATGTGCCCCGCCAGCTCAGTGCTGCTCCGCTGCCAGGTTAGAAAGTCCCGCTGTAACTGGAGACTGGGTTGCTAGTCCAGATGCTTTCTGGGAAGTCCTGGGGTCTCTTCACTGTGCTCTCCAAGCTTTGGAGGCCCAGCGCCTGGTGTGTCTAGCTTGTATGGCATTTCTGTCTGATTTTGGTGAGTATATAGCGTATTCTCTGTCACTGTGGGATTGGGTGGGCTGTACCGTCAGTGATGGCACTCCTGTGGAGCTAGTATGGCGTCTAGCAGACTCACGCCCTGGGAGGATGGTGCAGCCACAGCGCAAATCTGGGGCTCCGAGACACAGTACTGCTGGCCTTTGCCGATAAACGGCTGATAAAGGGCTTGGGTCTCCGCCTCAGTGGCTGCAGGCCCTAGGCAGTTAGGTCTGAGCTGAGAAAGGCGAGGCCGCTGTGCCGAGGAGGAGGGAGGTCTGGGGGAGGGGAGTGCCGAGAGATCAAAGGATCATTTCTCACCTTCCCCAAACAAGTCCCTGGGTGACCCGAGACCAAGGTTTTTACCTCCTGCGATGTTCCCTGTTGTTTAGAAAGTCTCTCCGTTGTTTTCCTGGCTTCAGAAGTCCTTCCACTCATCAACTCAGAACTTTATCTCTTCCACAGCTCAGAAACTGTGTGTGCTAGTCGCCATCTTGGCTCCGCCCCCCGAGAAAATCTTTTTGCTATTTAAATTGTTCTATGTTTAGATTGAAATGTTTCTATTAAAATTATCCCATTTGTTCAATGTGAAATGTTAAATGTAAAATG
>NW_026586672.1:0-1033 GCF_907164565.1 Psammomys obesus | reverse complement strand
TTCTCTGTTTAGCTCTGTTCCCCATTTTTAAGTGGATTACTTGGTTTGCTGCTTTTCAGATTCTTTAGTTCTTTATATATACTGGATATGAGTCCTCTGTCAGATAAAGGGTTGGTGATGATTCTTTCCCAGTCTGTAGGCAGTCGCTTTGTTTTGATGACGGTGTCCTTTGCTTTACAGAAGCTTTTCAATTTCATGAGGTCCCATTTATTGATTGTTGCTCTTAGAGCCTGTGCTGTTGGTGTTCTGTTCAGGAAGTTTTCTCCTGTACCAATGAGTTCTAGGGTATTCCTCACTTTTTTTTCTAGCCGATTTAATGTGTCTGGTTTTATGATGAGTTCTTTGATCCACTTGGACTTCAGTTTTGTGCAGGGTGATAATTGTGGATCTATTTTCATTTTTCTACATGTAGACATCCAGTTGGACCAGCACCATTTGTTGAAGATGCTATCTTTTTTCCATTGTATGGTTTTGGCATCTTTGTCAAAAATCAGGTGTCCATAAGTGTGTGGGTTTATTTCTGGGTCTTCTGTTTGGTTCCATTGATCCACCATTCTGTTTCTATGCCAGTACCATGAAGTTTTTATAACTATTGCTCTATAGTACAGCTTGAGATCAGGGATGAAGATACCTCCAGAAGATCTTTTATTGTAGAGTATTGTTTTAGCAATTCTGGGTTTCCTGTTATTCCATACTAAGTTGAGAATTTTTCTTTCCTGGTCTGTAAAGAATTGTGTTGGCAATTTGATGGGAATTGCATTAAATCTGTAGATTGCTTTTGGTAAGATGTCCATTTTTACTATGTTAATCCTGCCAAGCCATGAGCATGGGAGATCTTTCCATCTTCTCATATCTTCTTCTAATTCTTTCTTCAGAGACTTGAAAATTTTTTCATACAAGTCTTGGACTTGATTGGTTATGGTTGCACCAAGGTACTTTATGACCTTTGTGGTTATTGTGAAGGGTGTTGTTTCCCTAATTTCTTTCTCAGCCCTTTTTGTCTTTTGTATACAGGAGTGCTACTGATTTTTTT
>NW_026586671.1:0-2014 GCF_907164565.1 Psammomys obesus | reverse complement strand
AACAAAGAAAGAGAATTTCAGGCCAATCTCCCTTATGAACATTGATGAAAAAATACTTAACAAAATACTTGCAAATCGAATCCAAGAACACATCAAAGATATTATTCACTATGACCAAGGAGGCTTCATCCCAGGTATGCAGGGGTGGTTCAATATATGGAAATCCATCAATGTGATCCACCATATTAACAAAATGAAAGAAAAAAACTACATGATGATCTCCCTAGATGCTGAAAAAGCATTTGACAAAATCCAAAATCCATTCATGTTTAAAGTATTGGAGAAATGAGGGATACAAGGCACATATATAAACATAGTAAAGGTGATATACAGCAAACCTATAGCCAACATCAAACTAAACGGAGAGAAACTTAAAGCAATCCCACTAAAATCAGGGACAAGACAAGGCTGCACACTCTCTCCATATCTCTTTAACATAGTGCTGGAAGTCCTTGCTAGAGCAAAAAGACAGTGGAAGTAGATCAAGGAGATACAGATTGGAAAAGAAGAAGTCAAATTATCACTATTTGCAGATGATATGATAGTATATATGAGTGACCCCAAAAACTCTACCAGGGAACTCCTACAGCTGATAAACACCTTTAGCAAAGTAGCCTGATACAAAATTAACTCAAAAAAATCAGTAGCACTCCTGTATACAAAAGACAAAAGGGCTGAGAAAGAAATTAGGGAAACAACACCCTTCACAATACCACAAATGACATAAAGTACCTTGGTGTAACCCTGACCAAGCAAGTCAAAACTTGTATGAAAAAAATTTCAAGTCTCTGAAGAAAGAATTAGAAGAAGATATGAGAAGATGGAAAGATCTCCCATGCTCATGGCTTGGCAGGATTAACATAGTAAAAATGGCCATCTTACCAAAAGCAATCTACAGATTTAATGCAATTCCCATCAAATTGCCAACACAATTCTTTACAGACCTTGAAAAAAAGATTCTCAGCATCATATGGAGAAACAAAACACCCAGAATCTCGAAAACGATCCTGTACAACAACAGATCATCTGGAGGTATCTCCATTCCCGATCTCAAGCTGTACTACAGGGCAACAGTAATAAAAACTGCATGGTATTGGCATAGAAACAGAAAGGAGGATCAATGGAATCGCATAGAAGACCCAGAAATAAACCCACACACCTATGAATACTCAATATTTGACAAAGAAGCCAAATCCATTCAATGGAAAAAAGACAGCATCTTCAACAAATGGTGCTGGACCAACTGGATGTCTACATGCAGAAAAATGAAAATAGATCCATATTTATCACCCTGCACAAAACTAAAGTCCAAGTGGATCAAGGACCTCAACATAAAACCAGATACTCTAAATCAGCTGGAAAAAAAAGTGGGAAACAGCCTAGAACTCATTGGCACAGGAGACAACTTCCTAAACAGAACACCAACAGCACAGGCTCTAAGAGCAACAATCAATAAATGGGACCTCATGAAACTGAAAAGCTTCTGTAAAGCAAAAGACACTGTCATCAAAACAAATAGACAGCCTACAGATTGGGAAAGAATCTTCACCAACCCTTTATCTGACAGAGGGCTAATATCAAGTATATATAAAGAACTAAAGAAGCAGAAAAGCAACAAACCAAGTAATCCACTTAAAAAATGGGGAACAGAGCTAAACAGAGAATTCTCGAAAGAGGAACATCGAATGGCAGAGAAACACTTAAAGAAATGCTCAACCTCATTAGCCATTAGGGAAATGCAAATCAAAACGACCCTGAGATTTCACCTTACACCCATCAGAATGGCCAAGATGAAAAACTCAAGTGATAGCACATGCTGGAGAGGTTGTGGAGAAAAGGGAACCCTCCTCCATTGCTGGTGGGAATGTAAACTGGTTCAACCACTCTGGAAGTCAATCTGGCGCTTTCTCAGACAACTAGGAGTAGTGCTACCTCAAGACCCAGCTATACCACTCCTAGGTATATACCCAAAATTTGCTCAAGTACACAACAAGGACATTTGTTCAACCATGTT
>NW_026586670.1:0-1531 GCF_907164565.1 Psammomys obesus | reverse complement strand
AATTTCTTTCTTCAGAGACTTGAAGTTTTTCTCAAACAGGTCTTTCACTTGCTTGGTTAGTGTCACCCCAAGGTACTTTATGTGGTTAGTGGCTATTGTGAAGGGTGTTGTTTCCCTAATTTCCTTCTCGGCCATTTTGTCTTTGGTATACAGGAGGGCTTCTGATTTTTTTGAGTTGATTTTGTATCCTGCCACTTTGCTGAAGGTGTTTATCAACTGGAGGAGTTCTCTGGTTGAATTCTTGGGGTCGCTCATATATACTATCATATCATCTGTGAATAGTGACACTTTGACCTCTTCCTTTCCGATCTGTATCCCCTTGATCTCCTTTAGTTGTCTTATTGCTCTGGCTAGGACTTCAAGTACTATGTTGAAGAGGTAGGGAGAGAGTGGGCAGCCTTGTCTTGTCCCTGATTTCAGTGGGATTGATTTAAGTTTCTCTCCATTGAGTTTGATGTTGGCTATAGGCTTGCTGTATATTGCCTTTACTATGTTTAGGTATGTGCCTTGTATTCCTGATCTCTCCAAGACTTTAAACATGAATGGGTGTTGGACTTTGTCAAATGCTTTTTCAGCATCTAAGGAGATGATCATGTGGTTTTTCTCCTTCAGTTTGTTTATGTGGTGGATTACATTGATGGATTTCCGTATGTTGAACCACCCTTGCATGCCTGGGATGAAGCCTACTTGGTCATGGTGGATGATATCTTTGATGTGTTCTTGGATTCGGTTTGCAAGTATTTTATTGAGTATTTTTGCGTCAATGTTCATAAGAGAGATAGGTCTGAAGTTCTCTTTTTTTGTTGGGTCTTTGTGTGGTTTAGGTATCAGGGTGACTGTTGCTTCATAGGATGAGTTTGGTAATGTACCTTCAGTTTCTATTTTGTGGAATAGTTTGAGGAGAATTGGTGTGAGCAACTTCTTTGAAGGTCTGGTAGAATTCTGGGCTGAAACCATCTGGCCCAGGGCTTTTTTTGGAGGGGAGACTGTGAATGACTGCTTCAATTTCCTTGGGGGATATTGGGCTGTTCAGTCTTTCTACCTGATCTTGACTTAATGTTGGAAGATGGAATCTATCAAGAAAATTGTCCATTTCATTTAGATTTTAAAATTTTGTGGCATATAGGCTTTTGTAGTATGACCTAATGATTGTTTGAATTTCCTCTGTGTCTGTAGTTATGTCACCCTTTTCATCTCTGATTTTGTTGATTTGGATAGATTCTCTCTGCTTTTTAGTTAGTTTGGCTAAGGGTTTGTCTATCTTGTTGATTTTCTCAAAGAACCAGCTTTTTGTTTCATTGATTCTTTGGATAGTTTTATTTGTTTCTAATTGATTGATTTCAGCCCTGAGTTTGATTATTTCCAGCCTTCTGCTCCTCTTGGGTGTATCTGCTTCTTTTTTTTCTAGGGTTTTCAGTTGGGCCATTAAGTTGTTTGTATGTGATGTTACAAATTTCTTCTTGCAGGCATTTAGTGCTATAAATTTTCCCCTGAGCACTGCTTTCAATGTGTCCCATAAATTTGGGTATGT
>NW_026586669.1:0-1831 GCF_907164565.1 Psammomys obesus | reverse complement strand
GTTTGGGTGTAAAGTTCTGTAAATGTCTGTGAGGTCCATTTGATTCATGACCTCTGTCAGAGATATTGTTTCTTTGTTTAATTTCTGTTTTGTTGACCTGTCCTTTGTTGAGAGTGGGGTGTTGAAGTCTCCCACTATTAATGTGTGGGGATCTATATGTGGTTTAAATTTT
This sequence comes from Psammomys obesus, assembly GCF_907164565.1. Lineage (NCBI taxonomy): Eukaryota > Metazoa > Chordata > Mammalia > Rodentia > Muridae > Psammomys > Psammomys obesus. The sequence goes on along the minus strand of NW_026586669.1, from coordinate 1,659 downwards.
ATCAATGTTTCTTTTACAAATGTGGGTGCTCTTGTATTTGGGGCATAGATGTTCAGGATTGTGATGTCTTCCTGGTGGAATTTTCCCTTGATGAGTATGAAGTGTCCTTCCCCATCTCTTTTTATTAATTTTGGTTGAAAGTCTATTTTATCAGATATTAGATTGGCTACTCCTGCTTGTTTCTTGAGTCCATTTGCTTGGAAAGTCTTCTTCCAACCTTTTACCCTCAGATAATTTCTATCTTTGTGCCTTAGGTGTGTTTCTTGAATGCAACAGATTGCTGGGTTTTGTTTACATATCCATTCTGTTAATCTGTGTCTTTTTACTGGAGAGTTGAGTCCATTGATGTTGAGAGAGATTAATGACCAGTGGCTGTTAGATCCTTTGATTTTGATGTTGGCTGTAGTCATAAGGTTGTGTGCTTGGTTGCTTTTTGTTTTACTGTAGTAAGGTTAATTATTTCCCGTGTTTTCTTGACAGATGCTAATTTTCTTGGGTTGTATTTTCCCTTCCAGTGTCTTCTGTAATGCTGGATTTGTGTAGGTATTGTTGAAATTTGTTTTTGTCATTGAATATCTTGTTTTCTCCGTCTATGAGGACTGAGAGTTTTGCAGGGTATAGTAGCCTGGGCTGACATCTGTGCTCTCTTAGGGTCTGCATGATATCTGTCCAGGCCCTTCTGGCTTTCATAGTTTCTGTTGAAAAGTCAGGTGTGATTCTAATGGGTTTGCCGTTATATGTTACTTGACCTTTTTCCCTTGCAGCTTTTAGTATTTTTTCTTTGTTCCGTATACTCACTGTTTTGATTATTATGTGAAGGGAGGATTTTCTTTTCTGGTCAAATTTGTTGGGTGTTCTGTAGGCCTCGTGTATCCTTATTGGCTTCTCCTTTAACTTGGGGAAATTTCCTTCAATGATTTTGTTGAAAATATTTTCTGGGCCTTGGAGAAGGGAGTCTTCTTTTTCCTCTATACCTATTATTCTTAGGTTTTGTCTTTTCATATTGTCTTGGATTTCTTGGACGGTCTGTGTCAGAAATTTTTTGGCTTTAACATTTTGTTTGACAGATACTTCAATTTCTTCCATTGTATCTTCTACACCTGAGATTCTTTCTTCCATCTCTTGTAGTCTGTTGGTTATGCTTACCTCTGTAGTTCCTGTTTTCTTCCCTAAATTCTTCCTCTCCATTATTTCCTCCATTTCTGTTTTCTTTAATTTTTCCAGTTCTATCTTCAGGTCTTGAGTTGTTTTGTTTACTTCCTTCACCTGCCTGATTGCATTTTCCTCTTTTTCTTTTAGTTCCTTCAACTCTGTTTCTTTTATTTTTTTTTTTTCAGTGATTTAATTATTTCTTCTCTGAAGGCTGCAAACTCTTTGGCTGCATCTTCCTGTATTTCTTCACGGATGGCCATAATATGCTTGTCTTTAACTTCCTCCATTTCTTTACGGATAGCCATGATCTGTTTGGTTTTATCTTCCTCTAATTCTTTACATATTTTATTTGTTTCCTCTGTTATCCTCTTCATAGATGTAAGGTCATCTTCTTGATTTTCTATTATGCTGCCTTGTCCAGGGCTGTTCACCCCCGGATGGCTGGGTTCTGGAGATGCCATATTGCTCTGTCTTTTGTTGGTTGAGCTTTTACGCTGACCTCTACCC
>NW_026586668.1:0-1069 GCF_907164565.1 Psammomys obesus | reverse complement strand
ATACTTTGATGGACTTGCACAGCCAGGAGTATACAGGGTTCACGCAGACTTATTTTCTTATTTTTATATCTTTGTGTTGTTATGTATAGATAAAGGAGATGTAATAACAAGGTTACTGTAGAGCTGGGGAAACCTCATTTATTTCAAGTTAATTCTACCAGCCCTGCAGGAGGTCCTTAGGTTGTGTTTTGCTGATTGTTAGTTGTTGGTAGCACTAGGGTACCACCGTTCTGCTCATCTCTTTTTATTATGTATTCATCCCTTAGAATTTGATTAAGGGAATGGATCGTTCACATTTTTTCTCACTACTGCCTAGTTGAGGTCACTTAAAAGAATCGCTTGCAGGTCGGTGAGATGGCTCAGCAGATAAAGGCTCTTGCTGGGCAAGCCTGGAGACTTGAGTTTGGTCCCTGAATTTATGAGAAGGTAGAAGGACAGAAGTGATTGCACACAGTTGTGTTCTGACCTTCCTGTGTATATGTGTATGCATGCTTCCCCCGCATCATGAACACAAACACACACTAAAGAAAGAAGACATTGGGCTGTATTTAGAGAATCTTCTTGCTGCTCCATAATGACATATCATTTCACTTGTCATTCTCTTACAGACATAGTCTTACCCAGACTGCCAGTGTGGAGAATCAGTTTTATTTTTAATGCTGTTCAGTTTTTAGTTACATTGTTCTTCCCCCTATAACAATTTTATTTATTCATTTATCTATCTATCTATCTATCTATCTATCTATCTATCTATCTATCTATTTTGACAAATTCTCAATGCAGAGCCCTGGCTGTCCTCAGAATCCTTATGTAGATGAGGCTGGCCTTGAACAGAGATCCACTTTCCTCTGCCTCCCAAGCGCTGAAGTTAAAGACCATTCCCAGTTTCCCCATAACAATTTTGAAACAATAAAAACTTGAAAAAAGTACCAAGTATGGTACACAGTTAATTACTGTTTTACTTTGGACATTTTGAGAGCAAGCTGCTGACCTTATGGCCTGTCACTTTGAATGGTTTACTGTCAGTTTTATACAATCAAGAACCTTGTCCTACATAAGGTTCAGTCTC
>NW_026586667.1:0-6471 GCF_907164565.1 Psammomys obesus | reverse complement strand
CCGCAGAACCTGAGTCTTTTCCAGGGGATGTCTGGGTAACCTGAGGTTGGTCCCAATTGTTTCCTGCTCCGTGGGGTTATCTCGCGACTGGGAAATCTAGTCTATGATGTTGTGGGCCCACAGTTCAGTCTGGGACCGTGACCAGATCGCGCTGGCGTGTAGCTCTGGGCTGGCGATCAAGCACCTGGCGGAACCAGGATCTCTTCTGTGGTTTAGCCGGGTGAGTTAAAGCTGATTGAATCCCCCACCGTGGGGTATCCTCTCACCTGTGAAACACAATCCCTTGTGTTTTATGGCCGCGAGTTCTGATTGCTGGTCACTGTGCCAATCCTGCTGTGCTCCTCCTCAGAATGAGGGTCCTCCCAGCGCTGCCATCTTGCCCTGCCCCCCTTGATTAGTTTCTTTAGATGTACAGATTTTAGTAGGTTTATACTATGTTATATGTCTATATGAGTGAGTATATACCCTGTGTGTCTAGTGCATTCTTAAATAATTCATTTGGAATTCTTTCAAGTAGATACTATTAAGCAAGGGTGATGCTGGCATTATCTGTAATAAATCCTTGGGTAGAACATAAATTGATCAGTAGTCTAGAGTCTCTAAAATGGAGTAAGCTTCTACCCAGATAACTCATATGACAAATACAGAGTTGTGCTCAGTTTTATGCAGATCATGTGATAGTCTTAAAGTAGGTGTTATCTAGTATTATGACTGCTTCCTTTAGGTTCCTTTATGTTTTATAAAATCACTAAATATATTGTTCTTTCTTTTACTTGCTCCTGGTATGTTCTGAAGTTTCAGTGCATTATTATTTTTCAGAAAGCACGTAAAATTATAGAACTTGCTTACCATCACTATTCATTCCTTTAGGGGCTGAGCTCCAGGAATAGCATATATTTATTTCTTACCAATTGTGTAAGCCAAAGGACATCAAGGACTAATATTAAATAGCCTGAGTGCATTCACATTAACTCTAGATAAGAGAGTCACTAAAGACGATTTTTAGCAGTTTTTGTGTCCTTCCTATCTCTGTTGTCCACATTTTAGCTAGCTTCATAATTGAAGTCTGTTTCTCTTCTGAAAGATGGCAAGATGACGTCCTGTTGTTGCTTCACATATTTCTGTGCAGAAGCTTTATACATTTTCAGAAGAGCTCCTCTTCAATGGCTGGGTAAAGTGACTTTCATGCCCTATTGTTAGTAGTGACATATCACTGAAGACACCTGACACATTCCATGCCTTGGTTCCCACGTTTCTAGGATGATAATATTGGCTTTGTCTTTATCTTCTGTAATTTTCAGATATTCAACATGGATTTCTTTCTTTCTTTCTTTCTTTCTTTCTTTCTTTCTTTTTTATAGAAATGCACTGTGATGAGAATTTCAGATGAATCAAATAAAAAAAGATGTTTCTCTTTGGAAAGAGAAGGCAGCAAATGGCAACAGCAGTTTCTCTCTTCTAGAATGTTGCCATTGGCATCCTAGCATTGGTTTATTCAGTGTTTTAATAAAGATATGTGGTTGAGTTATTCTGAACCATCATGGTTCAAAATCCACATGGATTAAGGATTAATTTTAATCTCTTACAGGTGCTATATTCCATCCTCCATCTGAATACATGGGACAAAATGTCACCCCAAACTCCACTTCTTTGTAGAATTGATAGTTGGAACTCAGTAGTCTCCTATTAAAGGTAGAAAGCCATCTTTGGTTGTTGGAGTATGGCTTTTATGTTCCACTGATTTGTTTGTAAAATTGAAATTACCTCTCAGCTCTGTCAGTAATGATTTATTTTGATATTATAAAAAGTCATTAAAGTAAGATAATACTCCTCCTATTCCTTTGCTAGTTTTCTCAAGATAATTGCCTTAGGATTTATAGTTCTGCTGTTTCTAAAATAAGAACATTTGCCCATGCAAAACTATTTGCTTAACTCTAATAAAATGTTATCTACTTAGACTATTTTACTTTCTAAGAAAATAAAAGTATGTTTAAATGTTGAACGTTTCCATGGCACATTTAATTTGTACAGCAAAGGGAATATTGTCAGTGTGAAGACCTGGTGTCAGTGTAACAAAGAAATGAGTGAGGGTAGGTGGAATAGGCAGGAATTTGTGTAAGGGTTCACATTTCAGTTTTTTTTTTTATTAACATGGGCTGCTGGAATGGCTTCTGCATCACCAGAAAACTCCTGGATGTCAGACCCATACCCTTATTTCCTCAGCTTCAAAAATTTCATTGTAAGCTAGCTCAGCTTCAATACCAATAACTGTACCCGTGCCTGAGGGCTATCTTTGGTTGCTAAAGCCAACTCTGTCCATAGAAAGACAAGAATACCAAGATATTAATTAGACCTGGGAGTTTCATTCACCCAGTGGCTGATTTTAAAAAAGGCTACATAAATTTCTCAGCCTCATCTGCCACCTGGGTAGTGTAAATTTACTTTCTGTGTTTTATACTGTATCTGGCGTTTCTAGGGGAGTCCGATTTCACATTGTCCCCAGCGTTAATTTAAAGGCAACATGCCTTGGTTATATTTTCTTTATCACTCTTTCCTATACCCTTACTGGTCATTTCTGGGATCATCTTCAAGACTTTTGTCATTACTCAAACTCCCAATTCAAGAACACCTCTGGAGAAATCTAAGCACTGACACCTGGGATTTTGTTCATACAGTAGATTGGGGAATGAAGTGGGCAGCTTGAGCCAGCAAAGGGATCATGAACTATCATAGTGTACAGACTCAGATTATACAACTTTTCATAAAATGCATGATATTTTAAGTAGGAGGGAAGGAGAGTTCATGTGGGGGATGGCAGGAAGAAGAGAGACACAAAGGGAAGTTGAATAGAATTTATGAGTGACATGCACGCATGGGAACTGGGGCTCAATGGCAAAAAAAAAAAAAAGACAAGTTACTTATACTTGTAGTGTACTGCATTGTTCAGTTAGAGATGGTACAGTATGAGATTTTGTGAGTTACCAACAGTCCTGCCTCTGACTGGTTCTTTCACAGTCCCTATCCTTCATTACCAAGAGTTCATCAGAGTCAGAGCTAGAATTCGTTAATACAGATATCGAGCTATATTTCCTTAACTATAGTGTGTCAGGAAACAAATGTAGAGAGACCATTGGTATGAGAGCGAGAAAGCAAAAGGTAGTTAATATTCTCAGCTAACACATAGAGAACAGTAGAGTAAGAGGAGAAAGATGTCGTGTGACATTTAAAAGTAGACCAAACTTGAACAATTAAGCTTTTTTTTGCCTGTGGTAACCTTATTCAGTCTTATGATAGTAATCGCTTCTGGAAAGCTGTGACATATTTTATAATTGAACTGCCAGGTTCATGCTTAGTTATGATTCACTCACAGATAAGTGTGTCTTGTTAACCAAATTATGTTGACTCCCTTAGAAAACTGGTATGAGGACTTTCCTGCTTCCTGTCTTTGTGTGCTTTTACAGGCTCATGACAGACCATTAACATGATGAAAGATTGATTATTGTCTTGAGTACCAAACTGTAATTTAGCCCTATTTTTATTTTTCTTTCTCATCAACTGCAGAATCATATGCATTTATCAAATTGGTATCATCTGTTTTGAAATTCATGTAGTGAGATTGCACACTTGTCAAACATCTTTTTTTTTTGACATTGACAAAAAAAAGAAAAAAACAAAAACATCAACATCAAGCTTTACTTAACTGGTTTGGAAATAGACATGTCCAGGTGAAAGAATGGTGGAATCAAAATGAAAGACTAGGGGTTGGAATGGCTCATTCATACTGTGAATGTTTCTTTCAATGAATTCAGGGCATGCAGCAAATTGCCAGACTCAGGCTGAAGTCTATGAGGAGCTGAAGGGACATTATGCTGATCCATTCATTCAAAAATATTTGGTTCCCACTGTGCTTGAAATTGTCTTAGATACTAAAGAAAATAATCACAAAGCAAAGTCCCTTCCCTCACAGAACATGCCTTCTAGATAGCTCATATAATATTAAATATATATGATAATATAAGTTGAGGGCAGTGAACTAAATTTATAGAGCAATGAAAGCCAAAACAAATGAATAAGCAATGTATTTCTTATGTAGGTGATCCAGGAAAATACTTTTACAGAATTGGCTATATACATGATAAGAGCTAGAGCAGTGGTTCTCGACCTTCCTAATGACGTGATCCTTATGATATGGTGATCTCCAACCATAAAATTATTTTTGTTGCTACTTCATAACTGTAAATTTGCTAGTGTTATGAATTATTATGTAAATAGCTGTGTTTTCCTATGGTCTTAAAGGGGTCACAACTCACAGGTTGAGAACTGCTGACCCAAAGGAAGTCCCTTGCCTGCCTTTCCCTGTTAGTAGAGCTGTGGTTCAGCTGACATTTTGTTATTGGTTAGAACTTCTGACCACTGAAGGTTACTAACAAAGAAGAATATTGAAGAAAGATCATCTCTGTCTGCAGCCTTAGAAACCTGAAGGAACTCTCATACCAAAGTGTGATGTCTTTTTCTTTGAGGTTTAGTAATGAAATAACACTTCTTGTTTTTACTGTTTGGATGTAACTTCACGTTAAAGAATTTTCTAATTAGTGAAAGACAAGGAAGTCAGGTCCAATTCTAAGAACTGAATGAAAGAAGTGAAATAATCATTTGCAGACAATCTAAGTGTTTACACAGAAAATGTAAGAGTCTAAACAAGCAATTAAATGTAATATGAAATATCAGCATTAGTGGCTAGAAATAAATTTTGAAAATCAGCAACAACCAATTTTTAAAAAGTAATTTCAAGACTTTTATTCATAAAACAATGAACTTTTATATATGAACATATTTAATAAAGAATATAAATGCAATCTAGTTTAGAGAAGGAAATAGAAGTTGCTAACTGTGGATGTGGTGTGTCCTACAGTTTCTTTGTGCGTGTGAGTAGTTTGATAGGATGACATTAAAATTCAAATAAGGTGATTAAAAAGGTGGAAATTAAAAGACAATTTTGAAAAAAAAACAAATAAAAACCAGGTGGTAGAATGTGTGTGTACATTACATTATATTATATATACATTATTTGAAATAAGGTACTGTTGCTGTATTATTGAAAACATAATGCCTATCATAGGAGGAAACAATCATTTCTGGTGTGTGTGTGTGTGTGTGTGTGTGTGGGTGTGTGAGACCTATTTTAAAATAGGACTCTTCTAAGCTCAGATCTCATTGAAGCATGAAAACAATAAATCCTGTATTCCGAAGGCAACACCATTCAAGCATTTCAGAGTGAAACTATGAGACTTGTTTATTCGGCCTTTAAGCTCTTCTCTTTCACAGCAGATGTAGACAAGTAGTGAGGGCTTGCTGGGGGATTTGTGAAGAAATGTCTTTGACAGTTGTTGGCTGTCTTCCCACAAATGCCCTTTGTGGTCAGAGGGCTAGGGTTGCTCTCTCTTTAACTCCAGTTTGAAGAGAGCAAATGATTATGAAATGCTAGAAAGTAGGTCCCACAGGGGGACAGAGTGGCCTGGGGTTGGGCCTGTGCAACAGTCTAGAGGCTCTGCGAGGAACAGGAAGCTGCTTTGATGATGGTGTAAAATGTCCCTGCAATGTAGCAGCATTCAGTCCAGGAGTTGGCTGGTGCCCTGAGGTCATAGTATTTCCTGGGGATTAGACAAGACTGCATGCAGAAGAGAGTCAGCCTGGAGCTATGCACATCTTCATCCTAGAGAAACCACTAACGGTAAAAGAATGTGAATCTTCAAGGACTTAGACAGAGTGTCCAGGACTGGGGAAAGTATAGAAATACTGAAAGGAAAGCAGCCAGGGGAAGAGCTACACAGGCCTGGGTCAGAGAAAGTTCAGATTAATGCCTCAGGGGAAATTTCTGTAAATGCTCTGAGAATAAAAGCTAGCTTCAGTGTCTGGCAGGCTTAGTGAACATGAAATCCTCTTTCACATGCTCCTCTCTCTTTAGCTCTATTGGAATCAGAAAGCTACTGAGGAAGGTGGCAGCAGCAGTTTGGAGGCTTTAGGTGAAGACAACAAATAGGATTGTACACTGTTCTCATGGCACAACCTTCTCATCTACAAAGGGTCTAAGGAGGTAGGGGAAATATAACTTTAAATCAAACTCAAGTTAAATGTCATATATATACAGACTCCTGCTAAAGTATCCAATATGTATTGCTGAAACCTCTTTTGTGCCAAAAAAAATCTATATATCACACACTATGAATAACTTGCTCCTGAATAATATATGGTTAGGTGAAAACACTCAAAACCTGTGAACATTTCTAACTACATTATAAACAAAAATTATAAAGATCCTAAAAAAATTGCTGACATAGTTTAGACTCCATTGATATTTACACTGAATGTTGTAACCTACTAAACTTTGAGCATTCTTCCACATCGTATTTAAGACTCAAGATACTAAGGACATTCAGTTCTGAAAAGATGTTTTGTCAGCAATATAAATCA
>NW_026586666.1:0-1032 GCF_907164565.1 Psammomys obesus | reverse complement strand
ATTTGACAAGTGAAAAACTTACATTTCAGGCCTATCAGGTAATAATAGGAAAACAAAACAAAAGGCATGTGAGCCTACACCTAATCCCATCACTTTAGAGCCACTTTCAGGTGGACCTCTAAGTTTGAGCCCTGTTTGGTCTACATACCTACTTACAGGACAGCCAGGAGTACATAAAGCAATTTTGACTTCAAAATGAAAAATACCAAATTTTAAAATAAGGAAGTGGAAACAAAAACATCTTACCTAACCTTGCTAAACAATCTGCAAGTTGATACAGGGAAGGGAGGTTAGCCCAGGACATGGGTTGACATGGGCAGGAAAATTCAGGGTAGGGAGTGCAGTTTGCCAGCCAAGAGAACCATAGTAAGCTTTGGAAGGACTGAGGGATTTCTGAAAGAAAATTGGTTGCTAGGTCTGTTTTAATATTTTAAATAGGTACCTCTGCCATTCATCCCAGGCTTGAAACCTACATTTATGAAAATATAAACTTTAGAGAGCAGCATGATCTCCATAAGCTAATGATTGTCAAATGAGCCCACAAGGAAGAAAGGTAACAAAGAAGATTATGCTTTTTTCTTTTTCTTTCTTTCTATCTTCTTTCTTTTTAATGAAGGAGGTTAATTGTCCAGGCTGGACTCAAATTTCTGCTCTTTTTTCTTCTCCATCAGCCACTGTGCTTGGCTCAGATGATTCTGTACCCTGAAGATTGCCTGCAACAGTACTGTGAAATAAACATTAGGAGTAACTCATTTTACAGAACCCCACGTCCAAGGCACTGGTTGATTGGGCATCTCACATCCAGAAATATCTAATATATGAAATGCTCTGAAATGTCTGAAACTTTTGATTCCAAGCATTGCATGGATAAGTTGGTTCTCCTCATGCTTAGGGAACTGTTTCCCACCAACCAAGGAAGTCAGGAGAGGGAGAAGATTAGGTGGAAACCAGAAAGCATGACAGAGATCAGCCATCCTGGAACCCCCACAGAGAGAAAGTTCAACTTTAATTCCAAAAATTAAAGGCTATATA
>NW_026586665.1:0-1331 GCF_907164565.1 Psammomys obesus | reverse complement strand
ATCATCTATCCATCATCTATCCATCATCTATCATCATCTATCTATCCATCATCTATCATCATCTATCATCTATCCATCATCTATCCATCATCTATCCATCATCTATCATCTATCTATCATCTATCTAGCATCTATCTAGCATCTATCAGCTCCATGCTGGGTCCGTGTTGACTCACGCAGCCCAGGGACCTCATCGGGGCGGAGACACGTGTCCCCTCCCCGGCACCTCGGGACCCAGACATGTTGTCGCGGACATGCGTGTTCGCACGGTTGCACGCTCGAGGCCCCCGGGGCGGGTTTCGAACTCGCGGTGTTGGTGTCACAGTCGAACACGCCAACCCGCAACAGTCGTGTTCGTTACATGGGTTAACACAGAGAATAAAGTGTGCGACGGTTAAGACGTCTGTGGCTTCCGCTTCCTCTTCCTCCACTTCCTCTTCCTCCGCTTCCTCCTCGTCCTCACCCTCCTCTTCCGCTTTTTCGTTCTCTTTGTCTTCTTCCTCCTCTTCCTCCTCTTCTTCCTCTTCTTTTTCATCTTCTTCCTCAACCTCCTCTTCCTCTTCTTCTCTTCGTCTTCTTCCTCCTCTTCCTCTTCTTCATCCACTTTCTATTCGTTGTCTTCTTCCTCTTCTTGGTTTTCTTCCTCCTCTTCATCTTCTTCCTCACCCTCATCTTCCTCATCTTCCTCTTCCTCATCTTTGTTCCCTTCCTCTTCTTCCTCTTCTTACTCCTCTTCTTCATCTTCCTCTTCCTCTTCTTCCTCCTCATCTTCATCAACTTCCTGTTCCTCGTCTTCTTCTTCTTGGTCTTCTTCCTCTTCCTCTTTGTTCTCTTCGTCTTCCTCCTCTTCCTCTTCTTCATCTTCTTTCTCTTCCTTGTCTTCTTCCTCCTCTTCCTCTTCTTCCTCTTCCTCGTCTTCTTCCTCTTCTTGGTCTTTTTCCTCTTCCTCATCATCTTCCTCCTCTTCATCTTCTTCCTCTTCCTCTTCTTCTTTTCTTTCTCTTCTTCCTTTCTTCCTTCCCTCCTTCCGTCCCTCCTTCCTTCCCTCCCTCCTTCTTTCCTTCTGTCCCTCCTTCCTTCCCTCCTTCCTTCCTTCCTTCCCACCTTCCTTCCTTCCCTCCTTTCTTCCCTCCTTCCTTCCTTCCCTCCTTTCTTCCTTCCTTCCTTCCCTCCTTCCTTCCCTCCTTCCGTCCCTCCTTCCTTCCCTCCCTCCTTCCTTCCTTCTGTCCCTCCTTCCTTCCCTCCTTCCTTCCTTCCTTCCCACCTTCCTTCCTTCCCTCCTTCCTTCCCTCCTTCCTTCCTTCCCTCCTTCCTTCCCTCCTTCCTTCCTT
>NW_026586664.1:0-1155 GCF_907164565.1 Psammomys obesus | reverse complement strand
CTTCAGCACTAATGAATATTGTGTTCATTTCTCTCCTTTGTATACATAGATGTTCATGAATAAACATTTGTGTGTATATACATATGATTTGAAAGAGAGAGTCATTCACAGGCATGGACATAGAGTTGATCGAGTCTGTATGAGTGTGCATGTGTGTGCAAGGGTGTGTGTATGTGTGTGTGTGTGAGAGAGAGAGAGAAAGAGACAGAGAGCATTGGAAAATAAACCAGAGAAAAAAGGGATCCCATTGCAACCCAGAAAGCCAAGACCCAGTTGCCAAGGATCAGAATGAAAATAAAAAGCTCTGGGCGGGCTTTTGGCATGTGGACCAATGTGAACACCTGTGAATGCCTAGGTGGTGGAAAGAAAGAGCCAGGCCGCCAAGGCAGTGTGGTAGGTGTTCAAGACAAGACTCAGTTGCCCAGGATCAGAATGGAAATGAAAAGCTCTGGGAGGGCTTTTGGGATCTGCACCAGTGTGAACACCTGTGAACGCCTAGCTGGTGGAAAGAAAGAGCCAGGCCACCAAGGCAGCTTGGTAGGTGTGCAAGACAGGACATCCAGGCACCAAGCAGAAATCCACTTTCCCCGACAGGCTCAAATCACTGGGTGAAAGGAATGTGTTTCCCAACCACCCTCCATGCACTGTGGGAAATCGGAGCCCAGAAAAGATTCTCGGGTTTTATCTATCAATCATTCTATTTATTTATATATTTATCTATCTATCTACTTATTTATTTATTTATTTATTTATTTATTTATTTATTTATTTATTTTACTTGTCTTCCCCCTGCTGTTGTGTGAGCTGTGCAGTCTCTGGCAGGCTCCCGAAGCTGGCGTCCCACAGCTGGGAGCAGGCTCTCCCGAGAACCCCAGCAAAGCCCCCTTTTGCCAGAACTCGCCTGGAAGCAAGGCAGGGCTGTGAACTCCCCGGAATCAGCCAGGATGGGCTCTGGAGTCAGAGAACAGGTTTCCTGAGCTGTGGAGGAGGCGTGGTGCAGGGAAGCAGAAGTCAGAAGGGACGGGCTCAGAACCAGCAGCCTCGGGCGCTGACTGGGCAGATTTGAGCCCAAGGCGTGGTCCAGCCCCTCTATATATATCTAGGGTAGGGATGCGCCCCTCTGCAGTGAGGCAAAGACAGGCAGATGGCTGGAAG
>NW_026586663.1:0-1087 GCF_907164565.1 Psammomys obesus | reverse complement strand
CCACCCTACCCCGCTTTATAACTAGGTATCATAATGACTAAATTCTCCTGGGACAGTCTGTTGTAAGGAAAATAAATATGTACCACATTCACAAAGTGTTCTTTGTTGAAGCATTTCTTTGTCCTTTCTGTTGAGTGGAATGGAAATATGATGACTGGAGGACAAGAAGCCATCTTGGAACATGAGGGGAAATCATGTTAAGTAGCAAGTAGGCAGAATTTATAAAACAGTTATTTTGCCAGCCTTAGGATGTCTGCCTTTAGATGATTTTTATTTTATTTTATTTTATTTGTTTTGTTTTTGTTTTCTGTTCCAATTTTGAAATGATGAATAGTTTAGAACACATTGTTGAATAAGACAAAAGGTCAGGAAAGGAATTGTGACTGTAATTATGATCAGGTTTCTATGCAGATATAAAGGCCTAAAACCAAACAATCCCATCGCTCATATAATCTAGCCTAATAAAAATTCCCTAACTTTTCCCTGCTTTAATTTCTTCCTCTGTAAAATGAACATGGGTGTATACATATTGGTGTTTTTATATTGAACAGTGAATACTCTTAACCGATGAGCCATTTCTCCAGCCTCTAGATAAGTGGCTTTTGTTTTGTCCTGTTTTACTTGAAACAAGGTCTGTATGTAGTCCCGGGGTATCCTGGAACTCACTATGTAGAATAGGCTGCCCTCAAATTCACAAAGATCTTCCTGCCTTTGCCTCCAGAGTGCTGGGACTAAAGGAGTGCACCATCAGAACCAGCTGTTGTCTAATTTTTTTGTAACCCCAATGTGTAGTTACTGTTGTAAGCCTCAGTTTAAGAAGCTGGGCTTAGAGGTGGGGCAGTGTCTGACAGTCTCTTGGCCCACTCACCAAAAGCTGAAGAAGCTGTAGGTGATGCCCACAGACAATGGCAACTGCTCAGGGAGGAAGAAGCTGAAGAAACATCACTCTCTGGCTGTCTTTCTCTTCTTCCACTTTTATTCCAGCCAAGCCCCTGAATTTTGAATAGAACTGTCTACTAGATTCAGGGGTTAGGGAGTGATTCTCCCCTCACAGGAATACCCAGAAGTGTTCTTTATTAATCCTAAG
>NW_026586662.1:9724342-9732205 GCF_907164565.1 Psammomys obesus | reverse complement strand
AAAAAAAAGAAAGTACTTCCTGACAACAGCCCATTGCACAGAGACAAAGGTAGGCAAACAGCCCAATCATGGGACAGAGCAATAGCAGAGAGTTGTTTATGAGGACTTTAAAGTCAATGCTTAAACTCGAGGAATTGGGATAAAAACCCAAACCCTTAATTTTTTTTAGAGTTTGTAAATGAAGTCTGCCCCTGGTTTCCAGATGAAGGTACCCTGGAAACTTGGAAGAAGGTAAGGCAAAGGTTGCAGGATTATTATACTGCCAATGGTCCTGAGAAGGGACATGTTAAAACCTTTTCTTTGTGGGCTTTAATTAGAGATGCTCTGGATCCCCGGCATGAGAGTGAGAAAATACAGAATTTAATTTCACAAGCTAAAGAGTTGCTAGGAGAAATGAGAGTAGCCAAACAGTCAGAAGGAAGCATTCCTAAGGCCATTCCAAATGTTCATGCAACGGCTCAAGCAGACTTATACAATTTGAGAGCAGAAGATGATCCAGGAGACGAGCTAGATACTGAGGGTGAGGCAGAGCCCGAGGAAGAAGCTGCCAAGTCTCATAATTCAGACTGGCCTCCTGGGCCCTCCACTCCCACGGCTTTTCCTGCTACATGTGTAGGTGGTACGGGACCACTGCAGGAAGCTATTACTGTTCTCTGAGAGTCCGATTAGAAAGGGAACAAGTCCAGTTATTAAAGGAATTGGAGAAGTTAAAATTACAAAAAAGGAATAATGCTGATTCTAATGTAACCCAGGAAGGGTATTCACTCGGAGTGGACTTCCTTTTGTGCAGCAACCGGCTTTTGAGAATGCTAATCCAGCCTGTAAAGCAGCTATCAGACCTTATCGAGGGAAAACAGATTTCACTGGATTTATTAAACTTTGTGCTGACATTGGGCCATCTATACCAAAGGTCTGACAGTGGCAGCAGCCACGCAAGGAACTATTGTGACCTCTATGCTTGCTCAACAAAATAAAGGAAAGGGATGTTTCTCTTGTGGAAAGATGGGACACTTAAAAAGAGAGTGCCCTAATAAGGGTCAAGGGACGAACTCTAGAAACAATGCACCAACTCCTGGACTATGTCCTAGATGTAAGCGAGGAAAGCATTGGGCAAATGAGTGCAGATCTTGTACAGGTGTTCAGGGACATCCCTGGCCTAAAAAGCAGGGAAACAGGGTGAGGGGCCAGCCCCAGGCCCCCAGACCCAGCAAACAAATTTATGGGGCCATGAAGTTTGTCCCTCAAACTCCCACAAATGCATTTTACAACTGGTCAGAGCAACCCCAGGAAGTGCAGGATTGGACCTCAGTTCCTCCACCCACACAGTACTAATCCCCAAGATGGGAGTTCAAGCCCTCCCTACTGGAGTGATTGATCCTTTGCCTAAAGGAATGATGGGATTGATCGTAGAAAGGAGTAGTAGTATCAAGAAAGGATTGCAAGGTTTTCCTGGAATTATAATGATTATACTGGAGAAAGTTAAGTCACGGTAAGTTCACCTAGAGGAATGACTGTGATCCAAAATGATCAAAAAAAAATAGCACAAACTGTTCTAATTCATATGCCTAATTCGCAAAATAAAGCTCTGGTCCTACCAGGGCATTGGAGGTTTTGGCGCTTCAGAGGTTTATTGGGTACAACCTATTACTAGAGACAAACCTCAGTTAACACTCTGGCTAAATGGAAAACAATTTGATGGTTTGGTGGATACTTGAGCAGATGTTACAATTATAGCAGGATATCACTGGCTGCCCAGTTAGCCTAAACAACCTACTCTGACTCCTTTGAAGGGAATAGGACAATCTTAAAATCCTGAGAAAAGTGTAGAATTGATAGTTTGGTAGGATAAGGAGGGAAATAAAGATACTTGTCAGCCAGACATTGTTGATAATCTGCCCATTGATTTGTTGGGGAGGGATATTCTTGGACAAATGGGAATTATGATGTGTAGTCCTAATGAAATTGTGACTTCTCAGATGATGAAATCAGGCTACCTTCCAGGACAGGGATTGGGGAAGGATAGTCAGGGCAGAGTCCAACCTGTTGAGGTGCAAGAAAACGATGGAACTGAAGGTCTAGGGTATTTTTTAACGCGGGTCACTGAACAACCTGCACCTCATGCAGATGGAATTAACTGAAAATCTGATGATCCTGTATGGGTGGATCAGTGGCCTTTAACCCCTGAAGAAATAAAAGCTGCTCAGTTGCTTGTGCAAGAGCAATGGACTGCTGGACATACAGTTGAGTCAGTTTCTCCCTGGAATACTTCTATTTTTGTTATCAAAAAGAAATCAGGAAAATGGAGATTGTTACAAGATTTAAGAGAAGTTAATGAAACTATGGAGCTCATGGGAGCTTTGCAACCGGGGTTGCCCTCACCTGTATTGATTCCCAAAGATACATTTAAAGTAATAATAGACCTTAAAGATTGTTTTTTCACCATTCCTCTTCATCCTAAAGGTTGTCATAGATTTGCTTTTAGTGTGCTTTCAGTAAATTTTTTAAAACCTATGAAAAGATAGCATTGGCGTGTCTTTGCCTCATGGGATGGCCAATAGCCCCAAAAGTTTGTTGCCTAAGCTTTAAAAAAAGTTAGAGAAAAATGGCCACAAATGTATATTTTCCATTATATGGATGATATTTTGATTGCTGGTACAGATAGACCTCAAGTGTTACTCTGTTATACCTGTATGCAAGAGAGTTTACAAAATTTTGATTTGCAAATAGCTCCTGAGAAAGTACAAAGAATTGATTCATATTCTTATTTGGGATTTAAATTATATCCAACTCAAAGTACACATCAAAAAATTCAGATTAGGATAGACAATTTAAATACATAAAATGATTTTCAAAAACTGTTAGGTGATATCAATTGGCTTAGGCCTTATTTAAAACTTACCACTGGAGAGCTTAAACCTTTATTTGATGTTCTGAAAGGAGATGCCTTTCCAACATCTCCCAGAGCTTTAACTCCTGATGCACACCAGGCTTTAGAAATTGTTCAACAGGCCTTAGCTGATAAATTTGTTACTTATTTAGATTATGAAAAACCCCTTGAATATTTAATTTGTTGTACCAGATTCACCCCTACAACATTATTTTTGGCGAGAGGCACCTATTATGTGAGTGCATTTGCCTTCTTCTTCTTCTAAGGTTATTTATCCATATTATTCTGCTGTGGCTAAACTGATATACTTGGAAGATTGGAAGGTAAAAAATATTTTGGAACAGAGCCTGATTCTTATTTATCAACCTTATTCTAAGGAACAACAAGAACGGTTGTATGCTCATACAGATTATTGGCCCCTTGCTTGTGCCAATTATTTGGGAAAATTAGAAAATCATTACCCATGAAACAAATTAGTTTAGTTTTTAAAGGTGTATCCTACAGTTTTTCCACTCAAAACAAAGGTAATCCAATTGTTGATGCTTTAACAGTGTTTACGGATGGTTCATCATCTGGCGTTGCTGCCTATACTTAGGGAGGAAGAGTAATATCTTTTCAAGTGTCTAGCACATCTGCGCAAATAGCAGAGTTGTCTGCAGTATTAGCTGTGTTTCAGAGTGTTAATAAGCATCCTTTAAATATCTTTACATATATCGCCTATATATTACAAACATAGTGCATATAATGCTCAGTCTTTGCCTAGGTTAGAGACTACAGGTCAAATCCAAACATCTTCTCCTGCTGGACTGTTATTTTTGCAAATTCATAATCTGATACAAGATTATGGGTACAAGATGTCCCTTTTTTATAGGACATTTGAGGGCTCATTCTGATTTGCCAGGACCCCTGTCTGAAGGAAATGCATTGGCAGATAAAGCCACCAAAGTTTATTATTCACACTTAGAAGAAGCCCAGGATGCCCATAATATGCATTGAGACTTAAATATGGGTTGACTAAGGAACAGGCCCATAGTATAGTCAAGGCTTATAGTACTTGTCCTCAATTTCAGCCTGTTTCTCATTTGGGAGTCAATCCTAAAGGATTGGTTCCAAATCAAATTTGGCAAATGGATATTACTCATATTCCTGAATTTGAAAAATTAAATTATGTACATGTTTGCAAAGATACCTATTCTGGATTTATTTTTGCCACTCCTCAATCAGGAGAGGCTACAAAGAATGTTATTGCTCATTGTCTACAGGCTTTTAATGATCTGGGAGTTCCTAGATTTAAAGTTCCAATTTAAAGCTGACAATGGAACAGGATATATAGCAAATCTTTGAAAAACTTTTGTCAATAATTTCAAGTTTCTCATATAACTGGAATACCTTACAATCCTCAAGGACAAGGCATGGTAGAGCGTGCCCACCACACAATTAAGATTTATTTGCAAAAAACAAAAAAGGGGGAGCTACTCCCCTGGACATCAAAGAATCATCTTAATCATGTTCCTTGAATTCTAAATTTTTAAAATTTGGATAAGCATGGTAAATCTGTAGCGGATAGATTCTGGTATATAGAAACCAATAAAACTTTTGCTAAAGTAAAATGGAGGGATCCTTTAACAAGTCAATGGCATGGGCCTGACCCTGTACTCATATGGGGACGAGGATCTGTCTGTGTTTTTTCACAGGAAAATGATGCAGCTCGATGGCTACCGGAAGGCCTGGTGTGACAAGTGGATGAGGAGCTTTCTCCTGATAATGGCAATGATGATAAAGGAGACCTCTCCAGTCAAGATGAATGTTTACTGGGCCTATGTTCCTGATCCACCTTTACTACATCCAGTTTCCTGGGATGATCCAGAAGTCCTTGTTTATGTTAACAACACTTGGCTGCTGGGTTTTCCTGCTTTTGAACTCAAGTAAAACACTCTTAATTTTTCAGGAATAGGAGGAGATCATCCTCTTTGCTTTACCAGTGAGAGTAATCATCAGGACTGCTTATCAGTCTCCCCTGTCCAGGTCATAAGGTCAGAAAACCCACTACTCTAAAGCTGGGGTGGCAGCTCAAGCCTCCCTTTGTAACCAGGCATATTGGAATATTGGAGAGATATTGTTGTCCCTCCCTATGGGAGTTAAGAATGACAACCTTACATCTCCAGTGAATTACCTACCTTGATAAGAAGGGGATCAACACACTTATCCTCGATGGATGGTTCCTTAGACAGCAAGTATTGGAGAAATGCCCATCATCTACTCCTGGGACGATGACCCTGCATTTACAGTTGTGAACTGGTCTATCGTTAAGGGTATAAAGAACGTAGCTTCTGATAAAGGCAGTCAAAATTCCCTTATTTTTTTAACTTTTATTAATTACACTTTATTCACTTTGTATCCCCCCATAAACTCCTCCCTCCTCCCCTCCTAATCCTACCTTCCTTTCCCCTTCTTCATGCATGCCCCTCCCCAAGTCCACTGGTAGGGGAGGTCCTCCTCTCCTTCCTTCTGATCTTAGTCTATCAGATCTCATCAGGAGTGCCTGCATTGTCATCTTCTGTGGCCTGGTAAGGTTGCTCCCCCTCAGGGGGAGGTGATCAAAGAGCAGGCCAATCAGATTATGTCAGAGGCAGTCCCTCTTCCCATTACTATGGAACCCACTTGGACACTAAACTGCCATGGGCTACATCTGTGCAGAGGTTCTAGGTTATCTCCATGAATGGTACTTGGTTGGAGTATGAGTCTCTGGAAAGACCCCTGTATTCATATTTTCTGGTTCTTTGCTCTCCTTGTAGAGTTCCTGTCCTCTCTAGACCTTACTATTTCCCACTTCTTTCATAAGATTCCATGTACTCTGCCCAACAGTTGGCCATAAGTGTCAGCATCTGCTTTGATAGTCTGCAGGGCAGAGCCTTTCAGAGGCCCTCTGTAGCAGGTTCCTAACTTCTTTCCTGTTTTCTTCTTCTTCTGATATCCATCCTCTTTGTCTTTCGGGATGGGGATTGAGCATTTTAGTCAGGGTCCTTCCTCTTGATTAGTTTCTTTAGATGTACAGACTTTAGTAGGTTTCTTCTATATTATGTCTATATTTTAGAAAAAGCTGTTAGTACTGGACTTTGGAGGACATCAAATAGAAACTGGTAAACCTATGTGTGGAAATTGAGGGCTGCCTTAGGAAATATAGGCATTCTCCCTGGGAATGCAAGTAGTTTTGTAGAATTAATTCAGTATACTTCTGTTTTGGCACATGTTAATCCTCTTTATTTACTGCTAGTTGGAAATATTAGAGTAAAGCACTTTAAAAACAATAATACCTATTTGACCGAATGTGTAAATTGCAATCTTACTAACTGTGTTAGTGATGATCATGAAGCTCTTTCAGTAGCGGCTGTTAGGCCGCCTGCTTTTGTTATGATCCCTGTTAGGGTTTCCGATTCTTGGCATGATGAGAGAAGTGCTGTTACTTTTGAGGAATTAGAGAAACTGATGAGCGTTAAAAGGGTTGCAGTGGGATCGCGTGTGGCAGGAGAGTTATTGGGCTCATTACGCTCATTGCCTCCGCTACTGCATGCTGCGGTTGCCTTGCCACAATCCGTACAAACGGCTTCTTACGTGGAAAAGTTGGCACATAATGTTTCAGAAGTTTTACATGCTCAAGTGGAGATTGGTGATAAGATTAATCCAAAGCTAGATGCTTTAGCCTCTGCAATTAATTTACTAGGAGAAGAGGCGCATAGCTTAAAGCAACTAAGTAGGTTAAGATGGCATGCAGTGTTTAAATGGATTTGTATTCGAATATGATGAGACAGAAGTTGATTGGACTTGGGTTCAGAATCATCTTGCTGGTATTTGGTCTAGCAAAAACTTCTCATTGGACATGATAGCAATGAGAAATGAGATCCATGATATAGAATCTGCCAAGGGACATCGATTAGAATTGACCAAAACAGCTTTGGACATATTTAATAGCCTCAGGAGGCACTTTCCATCCTTTGACTCTGTGCCTAAGTGGGGACTGACACTCAAGGACATGGTGGGTATGGGTTTATTAGCCTGTGCCTTCCTTCCTTGCATGTTACAGTTCCTTCTTCAACAATGTTAGTGCATGCAAGTGCAGTTGCATGGATTAAAATTAAAGATCTTTAACAAACCTGTTCGATATGGAGGCAAGTGGAAGACGGATAAGAGTGAAAATGTGGTTTTACCAACCTAAGACAGAGGCTCGTGAAAATCCCATCCCAGACCTTGATGATGGGTAAGACAAATGCATATTTCACTAACCTAAGACAGGCTCTCCATAAAACAAAAAGGCAAGAACTGAAGGAGTCTGGTAATGGAATTTTGCCTCTTGGCCTTGGCAGATGTTGGATTAATCTAAAGTTCAGTTTCTCAAAGACTGACCTTGGCAGTTTCTCCAGCAGGGTGCTTGGTTCCTGAGAACTAGATAATGAACCTTGTGTGAATCCTTGGGTGTTTTGCCAAGTAAAGCAAATGGGCTGTTGCTATGAGAAAATTGCTTGTGGCTTTTGCATTAAAAAAGCTGTTTGAGTGCCTAATAAACGAAAGTCTTCATCAGAAACCTGTCTTGACTCCATTCTTCGCATCTCTGTCCTGATCATTCCCTGCTCGACTTGCCCTCAGGAGGGGACATTATTTTAAAGAACACATTTGAAGGACACATTACATTTTTATTGAAGATAAAGTCTAGGATTTGCACCAAAGAACTTTTACACTCGTTGGTTGGGTGGCGGGCACACGATGGGCCACCTGACTGTCCTTTCTAGACCCTGTCCACACTGACACATCTCCAACACTGAAGGAGAGTTGGCCACATGATCATTGAGGCCTCTCTCTGGGCTGCACACTTGGTCAGCCATGGGAACTTGGAACCATGCCCAGGAGAGCTGCTCACCCACTGTCTGGACAGGAACCTGATGAAGGCAGCATCGTGCCCTGAGGGTGGAGAGGAGTAGGCC
>NW_026586662.1:9720270-9721342 GCF_907164565.1 Psammomys obesus | reverse complement strand
GGCTGCTGATCTTGCTCTTTTGAGATAATAAACATGAAGAAATGCTTTATGTAGCTGGTGTGTTTGAAGTGTGTGTGAGCTGGGGCTCCCAGTGTTACATCTAAAGAGGAAGGCAAACTAAACTCACTTCAAGGAAAACAAAGCTTGTAAAGGAATGAGGAGAAACTAAACCTAAAAGAACACTAACCAGGCCTAGTGGTGCGTCCCTTTAATCTCAGCACTTGGGAGGCAGAGGCAGGAGGAACTCTGTGAGTGTGGCTAGGCCAGCCTGGCTACAAATCGAGTCCATGTCAGCCAGGGCTACATAGAAAAACTGTCTCAACACCCTCCCCAACCCAAATAAATCACTAGAGAGTAAAGGAGGGACTAACATCAATGTAGAATAAACCAAAATGTTTAAACATAAAATTAATTTAAAAGATTAGGGAATGAAAAAAAAATGCACAAAAAAACTTGAAGAGTGAAAAGAAAGACTGCAAGTTGGGGACCAGTCGTTAGGTAGCTAGTGAAAGAATTTTTTTAAAAAAGGAAAAAATAATGAAGAAAAAGAAAAACAATATTAACTATTTAAAATACTGAAGGAGGATTTGGAGGGCCAGCTCAGAGGTGTAGAGCACGAGTTAATCTTGCTGAGGACCCTAGCATCTCTACAACATCTCACAACCATCTCCAAGTCCAGGTCCATAGAACCTGATGTCCTCTTCCGGCCTCTTGTGAGCACTGGGCACCGATGATACCCATACATGCTTGTAGGCAGAACATCTCAACATGTAAAGTAAATTTAAAAAAAATATTTTAAAAGTAAAAATATGTAGACAGGAAAAAATATACATCTGAGAGAAAGAACAATAAGAGAAAGAAAGTATCTTTGAAATTTTTCTGTCTTTACCCACATACGGTAGCACATGCTATTCATCCTAGCACTTGGGAGACAGAGAACATGGATCTCTATGTGTTTGAGGCTAGCCTGGTCTACTTAGTGAGTTTCAGGACAGCCAGAGCTACAGAATAAAAAAATACTGTCTCAAAAAAAAAAAAAAAAAAAAAAAAAAAAAAAAAAAAAAAAAAAAAA
>NW_026586662.1:9703495-9720260 GCF_907164565.1 Psammomys obesus | reverse complement strand
AAAAAAAAAAAAAAAAAAAAAAAAAAAAAAAAAAAAAAAAAAAAAAGAAGCAAAACAAAGTTCTGTCCTTGCCCACTGCAATCTCCTGATTTTTACCTCATCTGTGCAGCATCAAACCTGCAGGCCCAGTCCTGCCCTGAATTGCTTGTGTTGAGGTCTAGCCTGCCTAATCCTTCTCTCTGCATAGTCCCTCCCCTTTACTCCGATCTAGCCTGGGTTCCACACCCTTACCCTGGTATGTTCTCATGATCTCCACTTACACTGTCATCAGACCAGGATGCACATCTTGCATATGAGTCCAGCCCCTTCTCCCATCTGTGGGAGGTACAGAGGTCCTTGTGATCACAGATAAGCAGGGATCCAGAAATGGCAAACACGCAGGGGTGTCCCTTCAAGGAGAGGGATATATAACCTGTTTTTCACCTGGAAGGCTGGGAGAGAACGTTGCTAAGAGCCAGATAATCTTTGAGCAATCTGTGTGGCTGAGACCACACCGGATCATCCCCCAGATGAGCTTGCAATAGACAAGCTCAAAATATAGAATAGAATACAGATGTGTATATATATCCCATCATTATGGAAGATGTCACATGTGCTTTACAAAGAGTCTTGATGTCTTTAAGCTTTATTGTGCACACAGGATTGAGTTAATTATCACCAAGAAAATTTTCACCAAATTGTGCTTAAATATGCCTAAAATAAACCACCCAGAAGACACGGTGGCGCATGACTTTGGTCCCAGCACTCAGGAGGCAGGGGCAAGGCGGATCCATGTGGATTGATGAAAATTCAAGGCCAGCCTGGTCTACAAGGTGAGTCTAGGACATTCAAGGCTACACAGAGAAACCTCGTCTCAAAATAAAGGAAATAAATCACACAGGATCTTCCCTTTACGTGTATATGTAACACGGTTAAAGAAAAGGGGGCTGTGAATCTATTTGGGAGAGAGGTTGGGAGGGGTGTACATTGGAAGGTTGGAAGGGAGGAAACAAGAGTGATGAACGGTGTAAAAAGTACTTTTTAAGGAAAAATATTACAACAAATACCCCTGAAGATGTCACAAGATGACACAGTGGGTAAAGGCCCTGTCTCCCCAAACTACCTACCTAAATTTATTTCCCTGATTTTACACAGTAAAAGGAGAAAAATCAACTACAGTAAGTTGTTCTCTGGCCTTTTACATGCTCTATGACACATAGACATGTGTATACACTGATGAATAAATAAAGAAGTATGAAAACGGCCAGTGACAACGTGAGAAAGGGGAACAGTTACTGATTATGGGTGGTATGAAAAGCAGCATAGTGGTTCCTCAAAAAACCAGAAAACAATACCACCACATGACCCAGCTAAAGCAATCCTGGATATATACCCAAAGACTCCAGGTCTATGATCACAGAGATAACAGCATCTCCGTGATCCACAACAACAGGAAACAGAACCAGCCCGGATAAAAGTCTATATTATGCACACACAGTGGGATTTTATGCATTAGCAAAGAAAATCTTGGCATTTTCATGAAAATAGAAGGGAGTGGAAGTCATTACATTAAGTGAAATAAGTAAGACTCAAAATGCTTCGGCTTTCCTCTTCTATAAAGAAACTTGTGTGTGTATTCATGTTTGTGGGTCACAAAACAGAAAGAGGATTTCTGAGAGCAGAGGAAGAGATTGGGTGGAAAACTGCCTCTCTGTGATAACCTGAAATTGTTTTAATGGGTTCCATTTGCAATTTTAAAAGTAATAAAGAAATTAAAAAGTTGTGACAACAACAGTTTTGCACCTGGTTTTAATAACACTTATTATAACCTATTGTGTGTTTCCTATGATAAAGGAGAGACAGTAAGAACGAGGTTTGTTTTGACACTCACTGGTCGATGGCGGGGAACGAAGGGAAAGTATATAGTTTCTGCTGGGAAAGGATCAGAGAACCTGTGTCATGGAGGTTTTTCAGAATGTTGAAAATCAGAAAAGTAAGTTCCCAAACGTTATCAAAATCACTCTGAAAACTTCTACTTACATTTTTTCTCTTATTTTTGAGATATTTCTCTCTTCCCTTTCCTCCCCCCAAACTCTCTAATACACACCTGCTTGTTGTCTTTCTAATTCGCAGACTCTTTTCTAACTGCTGCTGCAGAATGTACGTAGGCGTACATACATTTACAGCTATCTATTGTTTAAAACTGCTTTATCATTTTGTTTTGTATCATTTTGTTTTGTATTTGAAAGCAGGATCTTCCTACATAGCCCCGGCTGGCTGAGAGTTCAAGGTCTTCCTGCCTCTTCCTTTCAGGTGCTGGGATTGCAGCCTAGAACTGCTCACTTCTGACCTAAGATTTTACCATTTAAAAGAGTATAATGTAGCCAGGTGTGATGGTACACACCTGTAATCTCAGCACTCTAGGAGGCAGAGGCACGTGGATCTTTGTGTGTTCGAGGCCAGCCTGGTCTACAAACTGAGTCCAGGACAGCCAAGACTACAGAGAGAAACCCTGTCTTGAAAAAAACAAAAGAAAAACAAAGAGAGAATGGTGTTCATGATTTAATTTTTACTTGAAGTTAAATTAGTAAGACTCTACCTTAGACATAAAAAGCCAGCTATGGCCTGCCAGTGGTGGAGTAACTTTAATCCCAGCACCTAGGAGGCAGAGGTAGAAGTGAGTCCAGCCTTGTTTACAAAGCAAGTTCCAGAACAGCCACGGTTACACAGAGAAATCTTCTCTTGAAAAAACAAAAAACAAAACAACCAACCTCCCAACACAAACAAACAAAAAACTGAGCCACATAGTGTGGCATGAAGGGCATGGAAACAGGACAGTAAACTCCATGCCAAAGGCTGGTTTACACAGAGAGCCCCAGTATCTAACTAATAAAACAGCAAAGAATATAGTCTGTTTGTCATATAAGTTTTGGCTTACTAATTATGGAACTAGATCTACAATTACTCAGCGTATTTTACTCTTGAAATGCTAAGCCTGCATTAGGTAACGCTAGACCACGAAGGGTATAGATAAGAGGATATTTGAACTCAACGACCCATCTTCAGTCATTTTGCCTCTGGAGCCTCAGCTATCTTCATGTGCACCTGGACCGTTAGACTCCAAATCCCACTGCCACTTTCTCAGAAGCCAGCTCATTACACCCTCATAACTCTTGCCCCTCCAATTCCAGCCCCTGTCCCAACTAAATACAAAAACAAAACAAAAACCTAGGCTTGTTTTTTTAAAGGCAGGGTTTCTCTGTGTATCCCTGGCTGTCCTGGAACTCACTGTGTAGACCAGGTTGACCTCTTACTCAGAGATCAGCCTGCCTCTGAGTGCTGGGATTAAACCTGGCGAGCCTAGGGTTTTTTTGTTGTTGTTTGTTTGTTTTTTACCCAGGAAGATTAATTCTACTTACTATGAGGAAAAATCCCACAGAACTTGTTCCACAAGCATCTCCATTTAAAATCTTTATTCCAGTCTAGCTCAGTTTCTAAAAGGCTCAGGCTGAATCTTCACTCCTTCGAGCACTAACAGTGAGCCCGATGGTACCCAACGCAGATGGAGCCCTTTCTCCACAATTGCACTGCTGCCAGCATCTCTTCTCTCTCTCCCCAGCTACCTCCATGAAATTTAGCTCTGAGGCAGGCCCAGGTGAGAGCCTGATCTTCAGCAGTGGGCACAACAGACTCCTCCAGAGAAAAAAAACTCACACACAATCCCAAACTCCATGAGAAGATGAGTTTTACCTCCTCTCACTTGATAAAGAACATGTATGTTTCAGAGAAACAAAACTAAAAAGCAACAATAGAAACCAACAAAACAAACAATCAAAACCAGACTAAGATCTTCCTCATCAAAGTCTTTGCCAGTTGCACCTTTTATTTATTATAAAACCATTAAAACTCCATTTGAGAGCTGGACGTTGCAATGATAAAAAAAATCACATAGAGTTAAGAACCCTGGTAAAACCCCACCCCAACCCCTCCCCACCCGCCGTGCCACAGACAGATCTGGAGCTTGTCCTTCTGGTCTCCAGGTCAGCAGGCTTTTTCCACAGGAAAGGCTGTCCCTGGTAAGTCATGGCATGGCTCATGTGAACACCTCAGATGAAGTACCTCGAGGACCACCACACCGGATGGTGCAGGCCCCTGGCCCAGGCTCTCGCTAAAGAGAAAGCAGCTTGTCAGATGCATGCTTGCAGGGGTGATTATCCAGGGATGGTCCTGGAACTTTGGCCTCTGTTGGGATCTTCTGGAGGGCTTGTTTAAGCTCAGGCTGCCTCTCCAATATCTGGTTCCGTGGCAGTGGAGAGGGCATCTGAGTGGACTAAGATTTTTAACCAGTGACTGGGTGACCCTGAAGCTTCTAGTCCTCAGACTCAAGGCTGAGATGAACCAATCTAAGGTGACAGGCCAGGCAAAGATTTGACAGAACCTATCCTTCTAAACAGAGGAGCTACCTAGGGATTCAATTCCACACCTGGAAAGCTCAGCTACTAGATCTTCCCTCATCTGAGTCAAACACAAGTCACCTTTTCTACCTGCGTCTCTCTGGTCCTGCTCTGAAACCAAAACCCATGCCTCACAGTCATTAGATTGGGTGGTGGCTTTCAGGACTCTCTGCCTCTGGGCCTCAGACAACGGAACTAAGTAGAGGAAACACAGACGGTGGGGAAAGCCATCTTTTCAGATCCCCCTGGGAAATAAAATATCCTCTACCAGGGTACATAAAGCCATTTACCTCGATTTCGTTTGATCCGGAGATTCCAAGCCAGTGACACAATCAGAATCATTGTCAAAGTCCTGTAAACATTCTGTCCATAAATGAACAGGGTAATGCCATTTATTTTTATTCTAATTACAATATGAACAGTGTAGACTGTCTCAAAATTCCACAGCAGTTCATTGCTCAAACCTGAGAAGGAAAGAAGATGGTTAGTCGGCAGCAGCCGCTGCTGCAGGGAGAGAATAGGCCTTGAAGGAAAAGGGCATTTCTGTGATATCCGCCTAGGCTGGGCTGATGTCTTGTCTACCTTTCTAAGAGATGCTGTGTTAAGGACCCCCCTGGGCTAGGAAGTTTGGTAGCAATTACCAGACCACATCCAACCGGCTTACTCTCCAAGGGCGAAAGCTCCTACCACGCTCACCAAACAATCCTTTGTAGACCCACAGCTCCAGGTGCACGGCCACACACTCCAGAGGGGTGCCAAAAGACAGGGGCTGGTCTTCGAAATCATCAAAGGGTCCAAAAAACCTTCGAATATCCAACATCCTTGTCCTGCAAAAAGAGCATCGGAAGATCCTGTCCAACCCCGCCTCCTTCTAAAAGGTGCCTTCTGCCCACTCCTTCACATCTCTTCACACACACCACAACCCCAAGGCACCCCGTGGTTCCAAGTCCACTGGCCTATTGGCCAGTGCCCCATTTCTTCTCTTTCAATCACTGCCCATTTACGTTCTTTCCTGCCATCTGAGATCCCTAAAAGTACTCAAGGCTCCAAAGCCTTCATTGGCAAAGGGCTTCTGGCAATGAACCAGCCATGAAGGGCTATCTCTGACCAGGAATACCACATGCCAAGACTAAAGAATCTGGAGTTGGGGGAGGCTGCTGTCAATGGGGCCCACACCTCCTCTGAGGATTCCCTCACTCCCAAAGACTCCATAGTTCCAGAACGGCCCATCTCCACCTCCCTCATTCCCTGTCCTGCAGCCTCAACGCTATACTTAATTTACAGGTGTAAATTACATCCCACATTGTAGGCTCCAGCACAGACCTCAGGTACACTGGGAGGAGAGGCATTTGGCTGCTTACTGGCTGAGATCAAGACAGTGCAGGAGGAACCTGAGGCCCCAAACCTTGAGGTCAAGGAACCTGAACTTGGGCCCAAGGTCTGAGTAGAGGTGAAAATGCAGGATTCTCTCTACCTGGGCATTCTAAATTCCCCAAGACAGCAGACACCTGAAGGAAGGGTGTCTGATGGTTCCCACGTGGATCTCTCCCTGGCCTCCGGCTCTCTGCTCGGTACACTCCGCCTTACCTCTTTACGTTCCCAGGCTGCTGCTGCCTTGCGTCATCCTGCTCACTGCTACCCTGGTCTCCAGTGTGTCTCTGACCACACCTGCTCATGATTGGCAGCCTTTCAGAACAGGATGGAGTTGGGGACGGATGGGGAGCTGGACCCAAACCTAGTGCTTTTGAATCACCCTGCCTTTTAGGCTGCTCCAAGCTTACCAGCCTCACCAGCGTGCCCAAAGGAGTAAATAAACTGCCACACCTGTGACTGTCTATACCGTGCTCGGGAGCCTGAGGTACAAACTGCAGAGGAATCTTAATTCAAAACATGGCTGCTCTGGCAAGAGATCACATCAAAAGTCCTTTCTAGGTCTGTGTGATCTAGCTGAAATACAAACACGCCTTTAATCCAGGAGACAGGGGCAAGCAGATCTGAATTCAAGGCCAGCCTGGTATTGAGCAAGTTTCAGGTAAAGAAAAGCTTAGGTCCAGACACGGTGGTACATGCCTTTACTCCTAAACAATGAAGGTAAAGTAGAAGGAAGCACCCACGTTTAAAAGTGATATCTAATTTCGTGGCAGAAAAAAGAAAGTGACAAATCAGAGTAGAATTGACAGAATAGGATAGGCCCAACTCTCACCAGAGAAGAGGAAAAGGAAGCTAGTTAAGGGGCAATGCAGAGAGAAAGAGAGAGAGGAAGAGGAGGAAGAGGATGCAGTTTTACCCAGACAGTAATAACAGAGACTGATTGCAGAGAGAGAACTCAGGTGAAGACCAAATGAGCCAGAGGTTAGAAAAGATTGCCGGAGTTAGTTTGAGGCCAAGCAGAGCAATTCAGAGGCCTAGAGAAAAGCCAAATTGAATAAGTCAGCTGGATCAAACCAGTCAGCCCAGAGCTCAATAAGACAAAAAGGAGTGAGTTTATTAAGCAGTAAGCCTCAGAAGCTGAAAACATTCTAGGCCTAGGTTAGATTGTGTGAAGGCTAGAAGCTTTCAGGACTAGACCTAGGGGTAAGGCCTAGGGAGTAAGCCTCCAAGATAGCAGTTGAAACAGGTGAATAAAAGTTCCTTTTACAACAAACACTGGGGGATTCTGCTGCCCCTGACAGAGGACTGTGAATCCTGACACCAGCAGGAAAACTACTGGAAATCTGAGTTCTGTCAGGGAGGTGTGTGCAGAATTCTGTCTTCGGTGCAGTCTTAGTTTAAACGGTTACATGTGTGATCTTGGGTATTTAATAACCTTTTTTTTGTGACAGAAGAAGAAAATAAGAACTGATTAAGTGTTGGAGGACAGCTAGCAAGAGCTACTGCTGAATTCAAAATATTGTGTCTCAGCAAACAGTGCTTCCTCTCTGCCCCAGGCATATTCACCATACTTCCTCTAACCAGGAAGTGAGGAGAGAGGTGGCTGCAGTCACTTTCCTGTCTTAACACTTTGCTTTCATCATAGTTGTTAATTAATTAGTAAGCACGTGCAGGTGCATGAGCATGTCTGTGTGTCTGTCCTTGTCCATGTGTTCAAAGGCATTTTAATAGACTGGCTCACAGGCTGTGCTCTGGGTATTCCAACAAAGATCGTCTCACACTGCAGAGCCCAGGAACCTAGCAGAAGGTCAGCCCACAAGGTCAGCAGTCCCAGGCTGCCACTGGAGTTACTTGTCTTTTGTTTGTGTTATAATCCCAATGCAGCTGGTTCTAAGAGCAGTAAAGGAATGCCACAGCAACAGGGCAGATGAACATGCCAGTCAGAGTCAGGGTACACAGGCAAAAAAAGCAAAGTTTCTTTCTTTAGTGTCCATCTATCTGGGCTTTCACCAACAGGTGTCACATTTAGAGTGGGCCTTTTCTCAAAGAATCTTATCAAGGAAGAGGCTGGAGAGATGGCTCTTCTGTTAAGAACACTGGATACTTACTTTCCCAAAGGATGCAGATTTGATCCCCAGCACCCACATGCCTGTGTGACCCTCCTGAGGGCCACCTTCAAGAGGCAGGATGGAAGGGTGCAGGTGGGTTTCTCGAGGTACTAGTGACAGGCAACATCCAAAGGACCAGCTGAGAAATCCATCCTCATTTCCTGAACAACTACTGGATTCTTGGACTTTCCATTGGTAAACAGCCATTGTTGGACTAGCTGGACTACAGTAAAGTATTCTCTCTCTCTCTCTCTCTCTCTCTCTCTCTTTCTCTTTGGATAGACAGACAGATAGATAGATTCAATCTATAAGTACTGATCTCTAGAGAACACTGACTAATACAACCACGAATTATAACTTCAAGGCCTTATCAGAGCTACAGTGCATGGATGGTCACATGGTTGAGAGCCTGACCATGCCCCCTGAAAACCTAGAGTCAGAAAATACCTTTGTGCTATGAAACTTAAAGGTCTGCATCTCTTGAGGGCCCCATCAAGGCTTCCTATGGTCACAATACTATCTCCCCTAATGAGTGCCTGTTGGAACACTGTCCAAGAATGGAGTCATGTGAGAACTGAGCGCTTGTGAGGACACTCCAAGAAAACAGGACAAGAGTCCTTTGCACTCAGTTACTTCAGAAACACGGAATTTTTTCTTGGAATGTGTTTCAGTGCTCCTAAATATTGCAGATAGGAGTGAATTTGCTTGTTTACTTGTTATTCATATGGCTCTTTGGGAAAACGTGTTTTTGCCCCATGTCTCTTGTCCTTGTGATTATATGCTTTCCTCGGGTGACTCTTCTTGACACCCAGGGGATAAATTGTCTGATGGCCTGAATAAGGCTGTCTATTGCATGAGACTTCAGTCTGCCTCATTTTTAGGACTCACTCTCCAGGTTCACGCCACCAATAGAGAGGTAAACAGGTACCCACTGTAGATCTTCGTCATGATTGTTTATGGCCATGCCTGTAAGTCTACCAATGTAATTTCTCTGAAAGTTAGTTTGTCTCAGATTTTATTTTCTATGAACCCCCTGGAATTATTTACTTATTAAATTAAAAAATGTTTTTTTTTCTCATATATTACATTCTGACCACTGTTTACCCTTCCATCTCCCATCCCATCCCTCCCCTCCCCTACACTTCCCTTTTCCCTCCCTCTTTCCCCATACATTGCCCTGTCTCCCTTCAGAAAAGGGCAGGCAACCAAACGTGGCAAATGAAGTTGCAATAAGGCTAGGTACAGTCCTCATATTAAGGCTGGACGAGGCAAACCCGAATAAGAAGTTGCTTGTGTTTTTTATCTTAGCCATTCTGACAGGTGTTAAGATGGAATCTCAGTCATTTTGATTTGCATTCCCCCTGATGGTTAAGGAGGTTGAACATTTCTTTAAGTGTTTTCAGCCATTTGAGATTCCTCTGTTGAGAATTCCCTGTTTAAATATGTATCATATTTTGTTGTTTTGCTTTGTGTTTGAGACAGGGTTTCTTCTATGTAGCCTTGGCTGTCCTGGAGCTCACTCTGTAGACTAGGGCTGCCCTTGAACTCAGAGATCCAACTGTCTCTGACTCTCCAGTGCTGGGACTGACTCTCCAGTGCTTGCCCTGCACAAGACTTTTTTGTTTGTTTGTTTGTTTGTTTTTGTTTTTTCGAGACATGGTTTCTCCATGTGGCCTCAGCTATCCTGGAACTCTGTAGTCCAGGCTGGCCTCAAACTCATTGTACCACATTTTTAAACTGGCTTATGTCATTTGTTGATATCTAGTTTCTTGAGGTCTTCATATATTTTGGAAATTAGCCCTCTGTCAGATGTAGAGTTGGAGAAAATATTTCCCCATTCTGCAGGCTGCCATTTTGTCCTATTGACGGTGTCATTGCTTTACGGAAGCTTTTCAGATTCATGTGGTCTCATTTATAAATGGTTGACTTTAGAGCCTGTGCTGTTGGTGTTCTGTTCAGGAAGTTGAATCCTGCACCAATGTGTTCAAGGCTATTTCCCACTTTCTCTTCTGTCAGGTTCAGTGTATCTGGTATTATGTTGAGGTCTTTGACCCACTTGAACTTGAGTTTTGTGCAGGATAATAAATATAAATCTATTTGCATTCTTCTACTTACCAACATCCAGTTAGACCAGCACCATTTGTTAAAAATGTTTTGTTCGTTCCATTGTATAATTCTGACTTCTTTGTCAAAAATCAGGTGTCCATAGGTGTGTAGATTTACAACTGCGTCTTTGATTTGATTCCATCAATCAACCTGTCTGTTTTTATGCAAATATCATGCAGTTTTTATTATTATAGTTCTATAATAGAGCTTAAAATCGGGAATGATGATACCTTTGGAAGTTCTTTTATTGTATAGGATTGTTTTAGCTATCCTGGGGTTTTTTTGTGTGTGTTTTCCTATTGTTATGCCAGGTTAACGGACCCTCAGAGACCACCAGGAGACGACTCGATGCAATTGCAAGAGAGCTTTATTACGAGAGCGATCGAACTTGGGACCCAAGTCTCACTGGCGCAGCAGTAGAGAAGTGGGACCCCGAGCTCTGAGTGAACAGGATTTTTAAAGGGAAAGTCTGTGAACTGGGGGGTTTCCATGGCAGCAAACAGGAGAGCACAAGCCTTGGCATTACAGAATTGGGTGAAGTTTAGCAGGGCGGGGTGACCTTTTCTGAGGTACATAATCACAATGGCTAAGGCATATAATCACAATGGCTATTTTTCTAAACCATATCTGAAACATTGGAGAGAATTTTCCCACCCGATTCTCAAACGATTCCCATTGATTATTGCCAGGGAGTTTGTCTCTATTTTCTATGAAGCATTTATTCTGTTATATTTCCTAGAGGCTGTTGCTAGGAGAGTTAACTTTGATTTCTGCCAGGTGTACATTCTGTGATATTTCCTGGTACCTGAATTCAGTTCCCAGTCAAGATCTTTATTTCAAATGGAGTTATATTCAAGCTATCTTAAGTTCTTCACTATGTTGTTGAGAGTTGTTCTTTTAAGGTCTGTAATAAATTGTATTGGAATTTTCATGGGGATTGTGTTGAATCTATAGATGGTTTTTGGTAAAATGGGAATTTTCACTCTGTTAATCCTATTAATCCATGAGCATGGGAGATCTTTCCATCTTCTGATGTCTTCTTCAATTTCTTTCTTCAAAGACTTGAAGTTCTTGTCATGTAGGTCTTTCACTTGTGTGGTTAGAGTACCCCAGGGTATTTTATAATATTTGTGGCTATCGTGCAGGTTGTTGTTTTCCTGATTTCTTTCTCAGCCCATGTAGTGTTTGTATATAGAGGGCTACTGATTTTTTTTAACTTAATCTTGTATGCAGCTACTTCACTGGTGTTTATCAGCTATTCCTATTTGGGAATTTGGGAGATTGCTAATGTAAATTACCCTATTACCTGTGAATAACGATGACTTCTTCCTTATCAGTTTGTATCCCCTTAATCTCCTGTAGTTGTCTTATTGCTCTAGCTAGAACTTCAAGTACTATATTGAATAGATAATGGAAAGAGTGTTTTCATGGAATTGATTTGATTCTCTCCTTTTAATTTGAAGTTGGCTATAGGCTTGCTGTATATTGCCTTTGTTGTGTTTAGGTATGTGCCTTAAATCCCTTATCTTTGCAAGACTTTTATCATGAAGGGGTGTTGGATTTTGTCGAAGGCTTTTTTAGCACCTAATGAGATGATCATGTGAGGTTTTTTTTTCCTTTCAGTTTTTTATATGGTATATTACATTGACAGATTTTTGTATGGTGGATGATCTTATTGATGTATTCTTGAACATGGTTTGCAAGCGTTTTGTTGAGTATTTTTGCATCAATGTTCAGAGGGAAATTGGTCTGTGATTCTCTTTCTTTGTTGGGTTTTTGTGTGGTTAATTATCAGGGTGACTGTAGCCTCTGAAAATAAATTTGGCAATGCTCCTTTGAGAGTACCAGGCCTGATCCCCTCTCCCCCAAACACACACACAAGTTATCAGTCCCAGTTACTAGGCCATAGGTCACCAATTCCAGGAAGAAGACCATAACATTCCAAGGAATAGCCTGGCGGTAACCACAAGAATGGAAAGGTATCTTACCGCAGGGTGGGGCATCTGTGCTGGGCAGCCAACCAGCCTTGTAATAGAACATTCACGGCACAGAAAATACATAACATTCCTGAGGTCTACAGACAGCTCCTTCAATGTTATGTTAGTTAGCCAATCACTTTGTAACAAGTTTGCCCTTGCTGAATGTCACCCAATCGTATAACTGTTAGGCTGGAAATTTCCAGTTCTTGCTCAAACCTCAATAAAAACCCTTCCGTGCAGCTGCTCAGGGCTCTCTTCCCTGATCCACTGCATTGGTGATGGTGGACAGATTGAGCTTAAGCCTGAAAAAAGCTCTTTGCTCTTGCATACATAGTCTGGCTCCTGATGGTGTTTGGGGACCCTAAGATCTGAGCATAACACCTCTTGTTTTTATTTTGTGGAATAATTTGAGGAGGATTGATATTAGCTCTTCTTTGAAAGTCTGGTAGGATTCTGCACTAAAACCCTCTGAGCCTGAGATTTTTTGGGGGGGACTTTTTAATGACTGCTTCTATTTCACTAGGGGTTATAGGTCTATTTAAATTGTTTGGTAAGTAGTATCTATCAAGAAAATTGTCACCAGGTATGGTGATCCCTGCCTTTAATATCAGCACTCGGTAGGCAGAGGCAGGCCAATTTCTGTGAGTTCCAAGCCAGTGTGGTCTACAAAGAGAATCTAGAAGACATCTGTCCAGGGATTTCTGGCTTTTAGAGATTGAACTGAGAAGTTGAGTGTTATTCTAATGGGTTTGCCTTTATATGTTACTTGGCCTTTTTCTTTCACAGCTTTTAATATTCTTTCTTTGTTTTGTATGTTTAATGTTTTGATTATTATATGGTAGGGAGAACTTTCTTTTCTGGTCTAATATTTTTGGTGTTCTGTAACCTTCTCGTACTTTTATAGGCATGTCCTTCTTTAAAATTAGGAAATTTTTCTATTATTTTATTAAAAATATATTCTGGTTCTTTGAGTTGGGATTCTTCTTCTATTCCTATTATTCTTGGGTTTGCTCTTTTCATAGTGTCCCTGATTTCTTAACTGTTTTGTGTCAGGAAATCTATTTATTTGCTTTATATATATATGAATGTTTTGCCTGCATGTATGTCTGTGTACTATGCACATGCCTGGTGTCTGCAGAGGCCAGAAGAGGACATGGAATCCCCTGGAACTGTAGTTACAGATAGTTGTAAGCCATCATGTCAGTGCTGGGAATCAAAGCCAGGTCCTCTGGAAAAGCAACCAGTGCTCTTAACTGCTGTGCCATAGGCTTTTTCTTTTTTTCAAAGTGTTCCCTTTTCATCTTCTGAATTTCCTTGATATCTGCTGTAATGTTTCCCTGCTCGTCTGTTTTGATAACCTGGCTCTTCTCTACCTTTTTTGTTTTTTCTTAATCTGGCTATGAGTCTATCAATCTTATTTATTTTTTCACCAAGAACTAGCATGTAGATTCATTGTTTCTTTGTAATGTGTTTGTTGTTCCATGTTTTTCTGCCCTGATTTTTATTGTTTCTTTCCTTCTATGATATTTGGACTTGGTGTGGTTTTGTTTTCTAAACTCTTGAGGTACACCAGTAAGTTTTTATTTGTACTTTCTGTTTTGTTTTTGTTTTTGTTTTCCCTAGTATATGCACTAGAGCCATACCTGTCCTTCTTAGGGCTCCTTTTAATGTGTCTCAGAGGTTTTGTTTTGTTGTCTTTCTGTTTACATTTAGCTCCAGAAAGTCTTTATTTCTTTCTTGATTTCTTTTTGACACATTCATCATTCAAGAATGAGTTGTTTAATCATGCGTTTGTGTACTTACTAGATTTTTTTTCTGTGAATTTTAAGTTTAATTATGGTCAGATATAGAATTATTTCAATTTTTCTTTATTTGTGAGATTCATTTCATGTCCTATAGAATGCGGTCTATTTTAAAG
Organism: Psammomys obesus; assembly: GCF_907164565.1. NCBI lineage: Eukaryota > Metazoa > Chordata > Mammalia > Rodentia > Muridae > Psammomys > Psammomys obesus. The sequence goes on along the minus strand of NW_026586662.1, from coordinate 9,706,345 downwards.
AAGCTTCCATAAACTTCCGAGTAAAATGTGCATTGTCTGGTGTTTGGGTGGAATATTCTATAGGTATCTATTAGGTCCAGTTGATATATACTATCACTTAATTCTGATGTTTCTGTATGTGTTTTTTGTTTGTTTGGTTGTTTTGTTTTTTACTTGTTTGTTTGTTTGTCCATATGGCTAGTCTATTTGTAGAAAATGGGGGTATTTTCTATTATCACTGCACTGGGGCTAAGATGTGCCTGTGGTGGTTTGAATGAGAACAACCCTCATAGGTTCATATATTTAATTGCTCAGTGAGTGGCAGTACTCAAAAGAGTTATGGGGTGTGGCTTTGCTCAACAAAGTGTGTCACTGGGAGAGAGCTTTGGTGTTTCAAAAGCCTAAGCTTTCTCTTCCTGCTGCAGATCTGAATGTAGAATACTCAGATACTCCTCACCATGTCTGCCTGCATGCTGCCATGTTTCCCACCATGATGAAAATGGATCAAACCTCTGAAATGGCAAGCAAGCCACAGTTAAATTCTTTTTTTCCTAAGAGCTTCAGTGGTCATGGTGTCTCCTCACAGCAATAGCACAGTGACTAAGATAGTGTCTTTAAGCCCAACTACACACTTTTTTATGAATTTTTTTTATTAATAACACTTTATTCACTTTGTATCCTCCCTATAGCTCCCTCCCTCCACCCCTTCCAATCCCACTCTCTCTCCCCATTCTCCTTTCATGCCCTTCCCCAAGTCCACTGATAGGGGAAGTCTTCTTTTCCTTCCTTCTGATCCTAGTCTATTAGGTCTCATCAGGAGTGGCTGCATTGTTTTCCTTTGTGGCCTGGTAAGGCGCTCCCCCCTCAGAAGGAGGTAATCCAAGAGCAGGCCAATCAGTTCATGTCAGAGACCGTCCCTGTTCCCATTACTATGGAACACACTTGGACACTGAACTGCCATGGGCTACATCTGTGCAGGGGTTCTAGGTTATCTCCATGCATGGTACTTGGTTGGAGTATCAGTCTCACAAAAGACCCCTGTGCTCAGATTTTTTTTTTTGTTCTGTTGCTCTCCTTGTGGGACTCCTGCCCTCTCCAGATCTTACTATTTCCTAATTCTTTCATAAGATTCCTTGCACTCTGCCCAAAGGTTGGCTATCAGTTTCAGCATCTGCTTTGATAGTCTGCAGGGCAGAGCCTTTCAGAGGTCCTCTGTGGCAGGTTCTGTCCTGTTTCCTGTTTTTTCCTTCTTCTGATGTCCATCCTCTTTGCCTTTCTGGATGGGGATTTTCCCAGATGCCCCTCAACTGAGGAATGGATACAGAAATTGTGGTACATCTACACAATGGAATATTACTCAGCAATAAAAAAAAAACAAGGAAATTATGAAATTTGCAGGTAAATAGTGGGAACTAGAAATGATCATCCTGAGTGAGTTATCCCGGAAGCAGAAAGACACACACAATATATACTCACTCATATAGACATATAACATAGGATAAACCTACTAAAATCTGTACACCTAAAGGAACTAATCAAGAGGGAGGACTCTTGCTAAAATGCTCAATTCCCATCCCAAAAGGCAAAGAGGATGGACACCAGAAGAAGGAGAAAACAGTATACACTTTTTATGAAATTGCATTTGCCAGAGTTTGGTATATATATGTTCAGGATTGCAATGTCTTCTCGGTTCATAGTTCCCTTGATCAGAATGAAGGGTCCTTCTGTATTCTTTGTGATTAACTTTTGTTTGAAGCCCATTTGTCAGATATTAGAATAGCAACATCTTCTTGCTTGCTGGTCCCATTTGCTTGTACTTTTTTCCCATCCTCTCATTCTAAGTTGTTGCCTAATCTCTAAGTAAGATAACAAAAGATGGATTTTTGTTTCTTGTTTTAAATAATTTTAAATAAATTATTTATTAATTTATTTTATGTAGATGAGTGCTCTATCTGCATGTATACCTGCAGGCCAGAAGAAGGTATCAGATCCCACTATAGAGGGTTGTGAGCCACCATTTGGTTGCTGGAAATTGTACTCAGGACCTCTGGAAGAGCAGACAGGGCTCTTAACCACTGAGCCATTTTTCCAGCCCTGGAATTTTTTTTCTTAATCCATTCAACTAATCTGTGTCTTTTGACTTGGGTGTATTTAAAGTTATTATTGAAAGGTGTGTGTTGATTGCTATCATTTTGTTGTTGGCTTTGTATTTTTTCTGTTGATGTCTTTGTCCAACTTTTAAATTTCAATTTTTATAGCTTCATTTGTTTTTTTTTTAACTTGTAGTCTTTTTGCTACGTTTATTCCTCTCTTCTATCTGAAATATTATTCCAGTATTTTCTGCAAGCCTGGTTTGGTGGACATAAAGGCAGTCTTGTAGAATTTTGAAAGCATCATTTTGAGCTCATCTGGTTTTTAAGCTGTTATTCTGATGGGTTTGCTTTGATATGTGATTTGTGACTTCTCTTTTGCAGCTTTCAATTCCCTTTGCTCTTATGTGTTTAGTGTTTAACAGTAATAGGACACAGGGTGTTTCCTTTCTGTTCTGTCTATTTGGTGTTCTGTGTGCCTCTGGTATCTGCATTGACATGTTTCCCTTCACTTGGGGAAATATTCTTCTATGATCCAGTTGAAGATCTGGTCTATGCCATTGACCTTGGATTCCTCTCCTTTTTCTATGCCTATGATTCATAGATTTGGTAGTTTTGTGGTATCCCAAAGTTTCTGGGTAGTGTGTGTGTGTGTGTGTGTGTGTGTGTGTGTGTGTGTATCAATTTCTTTAACTGAATGGTCAAATTCCTCTCCTTCATTTTAGGTCCTGATATTCTTTCTTTCTTTCTTTCTTTCTTTCTTTCTTTCTTTCTTTCTTTC
>NW_026586662.1:9668677-9703485 GCF_907164565.1 Psammomys obesus | reverse complement strand
TTTCTTTCTTTCTTTCTTTCTTTCTTTCTTTCTTTCTTTCTTTCTTTTTGTCCATTCTACTGGTATGACTGTCTATTGAGTTTTGAAACTGGGTCTGTGAATTTTTCAATTCCATTTTCATTTTAATCAGTTTAATCATTAATTCGGTTTTAATCATCTTCCACATTTCTATCTTCTTATTAATTTTCAGTTTTCAACTCCTGAATTGTCTTCAAATTTTCACTCAGCCATTTGCATTTTCTTAGACTTAGGGGTTTATTTCTGTCTCTTTAAGTTCACTGGGTGTTGTACTATATCCTCTCTAAACTTCTTAAATTCCTTGATCATGTTTCTAATTTCCCTTTTAAATTCTGTGTCCCAAGATTCATCTAAATAATTCCCAGTGGAGAACATTTTCATAGGACTAGTGGACTTTAGAGAGGTGGTGTAGTGTCTTAATGTTGCATAAGACAATATATGCAACTTTATAGTTTTATGATGTGACCTGAGCTTTTACTTTGTGGGTTGTGTCTAGGGTATGAGAACCTAACCTGACTATATTGATTGGAAGTATGGTTCTGTTTTTGTTGTTGTCCAGGCTTGCTTAATTTTGGATGAGCTAGGAGTGGTAAACAGGTCATTTTTTAGATGGTCAGGTCAATTCCAATTCAGTGGTAACCACTGTGACATGGGAATCTTAGGGGTAACATGAGATTGCTTGAGTGAAGACCAAGAGGTCTCCTAGGGTAGCTCCAGGAAAAGATATGAAAATTAGGCACAGGGGGGCGGAGCCAAGATGGCGACTAGCACACACAGTTTCCGAGCTATGGAAGAGATAAAGTTCTGAGTTGATGAGTGGAAGAACTTCTGAAGCCAGGGAAACAACGGAGAGACTTTCTAAACAGCAGGGAACATCGCAGGAGGTGAAAACCTTGGTCTCGGGTCACCCAGGGACTTGTTTGGGGAAGGTGAGAAACGATCCTTTGATCTCTGGGCACTCCCCTCCCCCAGACCTCCCTCCTCCTCGGCACAGCGGACTCACCTTTCTCAGCACAGACCTAACTGCCTGGGGCCTGCAGCCACTGAGGCGGAGCCCCAAGCCCTTTATCGGCAAAGGCCAGCAGTACTGTGTCTCGGAGCCCCAGTTTCGCGCGGAGGCTGCACCATCCTCCCAGGGCCAGAGTCTGCTAGATGCCATACTAGCTCCGCAGGAGCGCCATCACTGACGGTACAGCCCGCCCAATCCCACAGTGACAGAGAATATGCTATATATTCACCAAAACCAGACAGAAACGCCATACAAGCTAGACACACCAGGCGCTGGGCCTCCGAAGCTTGGAGAGCACAGTGAAGAGACCCCAGGACTTCCCAGAAAGCATCTGGACTAGCAACCCAGTCTCCAGTTACAGCGGGACTTTTTAACCTGGCGGCGGAGCAGCACTGAGCTGGCGGGGCACATCAGCCCTCCAGTTTAAGACTAACCAGGGCCAAACCAGAGAACAGAAAGGCTGGTTACCCCGATTCCCACTGACGTGACCACCCTGAAATCTCCAGCTGCAGCAAGACCTCATAACCTGGCAGTGACAGCAGCACGGAACTGGCGGAGCACATCAAAGAAGCAGGGCCAAACCAGAGAGCAGAGAGCCCAGATACGCCGATCTCTGCCAAGTGTCCTGCCTGTAAGTGAGTGCACCCTTGAGAATCTGCAGCTCCACTGATCCTGGGTTCTTCTAAAACAGAAGCCAGGCATCGAACCCCCTCCCACCCATATACCCACTTTGGGAAACAGAGGGGCACTTGGAACATTGAAGTTCCTGCTCTGTGGGTCTAATTGAGGAGTTAAGGCAGTTAATGCCAGAAATTGCGCTGCGATCATCACTAGCGCCTGCGACATATACATTGCAGAGCCCCTCCCACACACTCAAGGGTTCAACATTAGCCATCACTCTGTCCCTCGAGACACACGCCCACACCCACTTACACACACACACACACATATACACACGCACGCACGCACGCTTGCATTTGCCTCTGTTTGCACCTGCGTACTTTCCTCCCACAGGTACAGCTAGTCCTCAGCATACGCTAAGGATACGGGACCTCTCTCAACTTCCTGAAGAATTCTCCAGACTCGAGAGAGAGACAGTACCAGTCTGATCGGCAGAATCCAAAAACAAACAGGGAAGGTCTCAGATAAGCCAATGGCCAGGGGTAGGCGAGAGAACACTTCCAACATAAATCAGGACATCATGACTTCACCAGCAAACCCCAAAATCGATGGATACTCCAATTCATCAGAAGCACAGGAAAATGACCTTAAAGCCATGCTTGCTCAATTACTTGAGGCTCATAAGGAGGAAATGAACAAATCTTTCAAAGACTTGGCCAGTCAATTGGAGGTAAAGAAAGAAGAAATAGACAAAACCCTTAAAGAAACACAGGCAAACATAGCCAAACAAATAGAGGCACAAGTAGAGAAAAAATTAGTGGCATACAAAAAGGAAATGAACAAAGAAATAGAGTCCATCGTAGAGAGACAGGAATCCAAATTCAAACACATAAAAGAAATGGTGCAAGGCATGAAAACAGAATTAGAATCAATAAAGAAAACACAAAATGAGAAAACTCTTGAGCTGGAGAACTTGGAGAAAAGATCAGGAACCACAAAAGTAAGCATCACCAACAGAATACAAGAGATGGAAGAGAGAATCTCTGGAGCTGAAGACACACTTGCAGAAATTGATACTTCTCTCAAAGAAAAAGTAAAATCAGAAAAATTCCAATCACAAAATATCCAAGAAATCAAGGATGCTATGAAAAGACAAAATCTAAGAATAATAGGAATTGATGAAAAAGAAGACTCCAGGCTCCAAGGTCCAGAAAATATTTTCAAAAAAATCATAGAAGAAAATTTTCCCAACTTAAAGAAAGAGATGTCCATAAATATACAAGAGGCCTACAGAACATCAAATAGACTAGACCAGAAAAGAAACACATCACGTCACATCATAGTCAAAACACTAAATCTACAGAACAAAGAAAAGATATTAAAAGCAGCAAGGGAAAAAGGCCAAGTAACATATGAAGGTAGACCTATCAGAATCACACCAGACTTCTCATCAGAAACTATGAAAGCCAGAAGGGCCTGGGCAAGCATCATGGAGACTCTAAGAGATCACAAATGTCAACCGAGACTACTATACCCTGCAAAGCTTTCAATCAACATAGATGGAGAAAACAAAATATTCCATGACAAAACTAAATTTACGCAATATCTATACAGCAAACCAACCCTACAGAAGATACTAGAAGGAAAACTCCAATCCAACGAAAACGAATTCACCCAAGAAAACAGGGCATACAGATAACATCCCAACAAAAATGAAAAGAAAACAAGCAATGAAACAAGGTAAGATCATCGACTCCATTACAAAAGGAACTAACATGCATTGGTCAATATTATCTATCAATATTAATGGACTCAACTCACCAATAAAAAGACACAGGCTAACAGAATGGTTACGGAAACAGGACCCAACATTCTGTTGCATCCAAGAAACACACCTATGCAACAAAGATAAACACTACCTCAGAGTAAAGGGCTGGAAAAATGTTTTTCAAGCAAATGGTTCCAGAAAACAAGCTGGAGTAGCCATCCTAATATCTAATAAAATAGACTTTCAACCCAAGTTAATCAAAAAAGATTAAGAGGGCCACTATATTCTCATCAAAGGAAAAATCCAACAAGAGGACATCACAATTTTGAATATCTATGCCCCAAATACAAGAGCACCTACATTCGTAAATGAAACAATATTAAAGCTTAAATCATACATTGATCCTAATACCTTAATGAAGTGGGAGACTTCAACACCCCACTCTCATCAAGGGACAGATCAACCAGACAGACACCAAATAGGGAAATAAAAGCACTCACAGAATCCCTAAATCAAATGGACCTAATAGATGTCTACAGATCTTTTCACCCAAACTCAAAAGAGTACACCTTCTTTTCAGCACCACATGGAACCTTCTCCAAAATAGACCATATAGTTGGTCACAAAGCAAGCCTCAACAGATACAAAAGGATTGAAATAATCTCTTGTATACTATCTGACCACCATGGACTAAAGCTGGACATCAACAACAACAGAAACAACAAAAAGCCGACACGCACATGGAAACTGAACAACTTACTACTCAATGACAGCTGGGTGAAGGAAGAAATAAAGAAAGAAATTAAAGACTTTCTAGAATTCAATGAAAATGAAGGCACAACATACCCAAATTTATGGGACACATTGAAAGCAGTGCTCAGAGGAAAATTTATAGCACTAAGTGCCTACAAGAAGAAATCCGTAACATCACATACAAACAACTTAATGGCCCAACTGAAAAACCTAGAAAAAAAAAGAAGCAGATACACCAAAGAGGAGCAGACGGCTGGAAATAATCAAACTAAGGGCAGAAATCAATCAATTAGAAACAAATAAAATTATCCAAAGAATCAATGAAACAAAAAGCTGGTTCTTTGAGAAAATCAACAAGATAGACAAACCCTTAGCCAAACTAACTAAAAAGCAGAGAGAAACCATACAAATCAGCAAAATCAGAAAGGAAAATGGGGACATAACTACAGACACTGAGGAAATCCAAACGATTATTAGGTCATACTACAAAAGCCTATATGGCACAAAATTTGAAAATCTAAATGAAATGGATAACTTTCTTGACAGATTCCATCTACCAAAATTAAGTCAAGATCAGGTAGAAAGACTGAATAGCCCTATATCTCCCAAGGAAATTGAAGCAGTCATTAACAGTCTCCCCTCCAAAAAAAGCCCTGGACCAGATGGCTTCAGCGCAGAATTCTACAAGACCTTCAAAGAAGTACTAACACCAATTCTCCTCAAACTATTCCATAAAATAGAAACAGAAGGAACACTACCAAACTCATTCTATGAAGCCACAGTCACTTTGATACCTAAACCACACAAAGATCCAACAAAAAAAGAGAACTTCAGACCTATCTCTCTTATGAACATTGATGCAAAAATACTCAATAAAATACTTGCAAACCAAATCCAAGAACACATCAAAGATATCATCCACCATGACCAAGTAGGCTTCATCCCAGGAATGCAAGGGTGGTTCAACATACGGAAATCCATCAATGTAATCCACCACATAAACAAAATGAAGGAGAAAAACCACATGATCATCTCCTTAGATGCTGAAAAAGCATTTGACAAAGTCCAACTCCCATTTATGTTTAAAGTCTTGGAGAGATCAGGGATACAAGGCACATACCTAAAGATAGTAAAGGCAATATACAGCAAGCCTATAGCCAACATCAAACTCAATGGAGAGAAACTTAAATCAATCCCACTGAAATCAGGGACAAGACAAGGCTGCCCACTCTCTCCCTACCTCTTCAACATAGTACTTGAAGTCCTAGCCAGAGCAATAAGACAACTAAAGGAGATCAAGGGGATACAAATCGGAAAGGAAGAGGTCAAAGTGTCACTATTTGCAGATGATATGATAGTATACATGAGCGACCCCAAAGATTCAACCAGAGAACTTCTTCAGCTGATTAACACCTTCAGCAAAGTGGCAGGATACAAAATCAACTCAAAAAAATCAGAAGCCCTCTTGTATACCAAAGACAAAAAGGCTGAGAAAGAAATTAGGGAAACAACACCCTTCACAATAGCCACTAATAACATAAAGTACCTTGGTGTGACTCTAACCAAGCAAGTGAAAGACCTGTTTGAGAAAAACTTCAAGTCTTTGAAGAAAGAAATTGAAGAAGATCTCAGAAGATGGAAAGATCTCCCGTGCTCATGGATTGGTAGGATTAACATTGTGAAAATGGCCATCCTGCCAAAAGCAATCTACAGATTAAATGCACTTCCCATCAAAATACCAACTCAATTCTTTACAGACCTTGAAAAAAAGATTCTCAGCTTCATATGGAGAAACAAAAAACCCAGAATCTCCAAAACAATCCTGTACAACAACAGATCATCTGGAGGTATCTCCATTCCCGATCTCAAGCTGTACTACAGGGCAACAGTAATAAAAACTGCATGGTATTGGCATAGAAACAGAAAGGAGGATCAATGGAATCGCATAGAAGACCCAGAAATAAACCCACACATCTATGAATACTCAATATTTGACAAAGAAGCCAAATCCATTCAATGGAAAAAAGACAGCATCTTCAACAAATGGTGCTGGTGTAACTGGATGTCTACATGCAGAAAAATGAAAATAGATCCATATTTATCACCCTGCACAAAACTAAAGTCCAAGTGGATCAAGGACCTCAACATAAAACCAGATACTCTAAATCAGCTGGAAAAAAAAGTGGGAAACAGCCTAGAACTCATTGGCACAGGAGACAACTTCCTGAACAGAACACCAACAGCACAGGCTCTAAGAGCAATAATCAATAAATGGGACCTCATGAAACTGAAAAGCTTCTGTAAAGCAAAAGACACTGTCATCAAAACAAATAGACAGCCTACAGATTGGGAAAGAATCTTCACCAACCCTTTATCTGACAGAGGGCTAATATCAAGTATATATAAAGAACTAAAGAAGCAGAAAAGCAACAAACCAAGTAATCCACTTAAAAAATGGGGAACAGAGCTAAACAGAGAATTCTCGAAAGAGGAACATCGAATGGCAAAGAAACACTTAAAGAAATGCTCAACCTCATTAGCCATTAGGGAAATGCAAATCAAAACGACCCTGAGATTTCACCTTACACCCATCAGAATGGCCAAGATGAAAAACTCAAGTGATAGCACATGCTGGAGAGGTTGTGGAGAAAAGGGAACCCTCCTCCATTGCTGGTGGGAATGTAAACTGGTTCAACCACTTTGGAAGTCAATCTGGCGCTTTCTCAGACAACTAGGAGTAGTGCTACCTCAAGACCCAGCTATACCACTCCTAGGTATATACCCAAAATTTGCTCAAGTACACAACAAGGACATTTGTTCAACCATGTTCATAGCAGCTTTATTTGTAATAGCCAGAACTTGGAAACAACCCAGATGTCCATCAACGGAGGAATGGATACAGAAACTGTGGTATTTTTACACAATGGAATACTACTCAGCAATCAAAAAGGAAGAAATCATGAAATTTGCAGGCAAGTGGTGGGATCTAGAAAAGATCATTCTGAGTGAAGTATCCCAGAAGGAGAAAGACAAACTTGGTATATACTCGCTTATATAGACCTACAAGACATGATAAACATAATGAAATCTACACACCTAAAGAAGATAATCAAGAAAGTGGACACAGGTGAAGGTGATTAATCCTCATTTAGAAAGACAAATGGGATGTGCATTGAACTTATGACAGGAGTCTACCACAAAAGGCATCTGAAAGACTCTACCTAGCAGTGTTTCAAAGCAGACACTAAGACTCATAACCAAACCCTCGGCAGAGTGCAGGGAATCATATGAAAGAAGGGAAGTTAGTATGATATGGAAAGGATAGGAGCTCTACAAGGACCAAATATATCTGGGCACAGGGTCTTTTCTGAGACTGACACTCAACCAAGGACCATCTATGGATATAACCTAGAACTTCTGCTCAGATGTGGCCTGTGGTAGCTCAGTAACCAAGTAGTTTTCCAAAGTAAGGGGAACACGGACTATTTCTAACAGGATCTCAAGGGCAGGCTGTTTGACCTCCCCCCCCCCCAAGGGAGGAGCAGTCTGTTAGGCCACAGAGGAGGACTTTGCAGCCAGCCCTGAAGATACCTGATAAAACAGGGTCAAATGAAAGGGGAGGAGGTCCTCCCCTATCAGGGGACTTGGAAAGGGGCAGGGAGGAGACCAGGGAGGGAGTGTGGGGTTGGGGAGGGAATGAGGGAGCGGGATACAGCTGGGACACAGAGTTAACAAAATGTAACTAAAAAGAAAAATAAAATAAAATAAAAAAAAGAAAATTAGGCACAGGAGAAGGGATTAAATAGACTCATTGAAAAAGCAGCAAATTCGATCCCCAGCTAGGCCTGCACTGGGGTGGAGGGGCAGCGTGGAAGGAGAGACCGAGTCAAACTGAGGAAGAGAGCTCAGGAGTATATCTTGTATCTGGGCATGGAAGAGATAAATGGAGGGTGGCTCAGGGTCCTTGAACTGGTCAAGATAGCAAGATGCTGCTGCTCTGGCCTGGGCCTGAAGGTGCAGAGTTAGCAGAGAGTCCCAGGGCAGACTCAGCAAGAGAGTGAGCTGCTGCTGCTGCTCATGCCTGGGCCTGGGCCTGGCCCACAGAGGCATCATAGAATAAAGGTACTGAACCAGACACACCAAAAGAGGTCATGGATATGGCCTTGTAGCCTGGGCTGAAGAGGTGGCAATGAGATGCAACTCGGGTAAGAGCCCTGGGTCACACCAGGCAAGACAATTCAAGCATGTAGCTCCACCTGGGTCTGGGCATAGGCCAAGAGGAAGAAGCTAGTTCAGTGGTGAAGGGTGAAATTCTGGGTCAGAATCGTCAGGAGAGTGTGAAGAATTATCTCCTGCTTGAGCCTGGTCCTCCTGGAAGAACAGTGTGTGTGTGTGTGGGGGGGGGGGAGAATCTTACTGTGAGTCACCAAAATAGCTCACAGACTCTGTACCCTCAAGAACCTTAAGGGACAGATGGACAGGTAGTGCTGGTTAGAATCCAGAGTCGGACTGTCAGGATAAGGCAAGATTCAAGCTCCCGCCTGGGTCTGAGCCTGGAAGAGCAGCCTCAGTGGATGGCTTGGGATGGGGGTGCTGCTTAGATTAGCTTGCTTTCCCTTGAAGCTAGTTTAGTTAGCCTTCCTCTTTAGATGTAACACCGGGAACCCCGGCTCACACACACTTCAAACACACCAGCTACATAAAGCATTTCTTCATGTTTATTATCTCAAAAGAGCAGGATCAGCGGCTGCTTCACATTTTTGCAAAACTCCAGAGAGACTGGGACACGAGGACTCGGTCAATGCAGCCTCACTAAAACTTGAAAATCTTCCTGGCCTCTTCGATTTTTTTTGCATCCATGGGAGGCTTTCTCTGGCTGCCAGGCTGTAGGAACTTCTTCACATTGGGGAGGCTGCTGATTCTGCTCTTCAGGGCCTGTAATCCAGAAACCACAGCCTGAGAGTAGGAACTGCTTGTGTGCACAGCCCAGGAAATGTGAGCCCCTCCCAGATGATGACCAACTGCATCCCTGTGACAGCTCCAGTGTAGACATGAGAAGCATATCAAATCCATAAGCCAGAAACCATAATTTCTAAGACAGTGTAATTTGTCTTAAAAACCTTTTTGACATTCAGTTCCCATCTCCTCCCAGACACACCCTGTAGATCTGCTTTCTGTGGTGCCAAGCAGGCAGCACTGTGTCCCTCAGGCATGAAAGGAGAGAGAACCAAAGAAAACTGAAGACATGAAAAACTGAGTTGGAAACAGAGACAGGAAATACCAAAGCCTAACCAGAAGCAACTCACAGTCAGTGTTCAGAGTGGGAGACAAAGATGGCCTCAGTGGGGCCCAGGAGACAGCATGGTAGAGGCTGTGGAGAAGGAAGCACAGAGCTGAGAGCAGAGACAGAGCTGAGGGAAGGGGAGCAGCATGACAGAGAGCTGCTCAGACACTGAGTGTGCAAAGATAGGACGCACGAGATGGAAGATGAAAGAGAGGCCAGAAACAGCCTGCAAGGAACAGGGGTCCAGGGAGAGAGCTTTGGGGTCCTGCACCTTTCTCATTACAAAAGCAAAGTACTCTTCTTGGGGTACCATCCTCACATCTCTGCACATAAAAAGATGATTTTCCAGCCTGAAATCCAGGGTCTAGCAGCTGAGTTAGGAGACCAGAGGGTGGGATGTCAGCAGCCCACAGGCCCACATTATATTCTCAGAGGCATGTGTGTGGCTGCCTCTCTGAGTGGTCTCACCTTCAGCAGAGGGAAGGGGGCCAGAAGGCTGGGGTCAAACTCTTCAATGTAGAGGAGAAGTTCCAGCAGTTGAATGTCTGCCCTGGTCAGCCTGTTGCCTACAAGGTAGTTTTGTCCATGGCTCTTCAACACCTGAAAATTAAAGGAGACAGATTATGGGCACATGGAGTTGGTCTGGAGCCACTAACTTCCCCCAAGTCTCTCAAGGCTTTGCCTTTACTCAGCTTCAAGTGAAAAACCATTAATAGGCTTGTACATTGTCTATGTATGCAGAGAAAAGAATTATAATTGCCACGTTCACAAACAAAAGTAAGCATCAAGTGTTCTTCTGCACATAGCTCATTGTGTACAAGAAGCTCATGGTTCTCAACCAGACATGACATAAGCAGCCATGTCTGGCTAGAGTGTCCTATGTGTTGTGGATGTTTTGGTTTATGATATGTAACCATGTTTTTATTAAAATTCCACATTAGGGATTTTAGTTTGTCCACACCTGTTAAGTGACTAGTTTGGAGCATGGCGTTTGCCAGACAGAATTAGTTGAATCCTAAGGACTTTGAGGGATCAGGATTTGTATACGACAGCCTAGAGGAAGAAGGCACGGCTACTTGGAGGAGGGCGGCTTGCTGCTGGTTTGTCCTGCTGCTGCATTTGATATTTGCTGATTTGCTGGTTACCTGGATTTCTGGATGACTGATACTGCTATCACTTCCAACAGAATCCTATGACCCTATCCAGCAGGAAGTAGCAGAGAGAACTCTACCCTTGTCCCCACTAACCTTTCCTCCCACCCGGTGTTGGGGGGAGGGGTTGGAAGGGAGGTAGAAGCTTTTAATAACCCTAAATAATGTAAGTTTGTTAAAAAATCAAGGTCAACACCTATGAGACATGCTCTTGACTGTCAGCCTGACAGGCTGTGGGGGACTGTGTGAAGACCTGATGGTTCCTGAAACTCTTACTGCTTCCATGGTGCAAAAACAGCTGTGAGTGAAGGTTCAGAGAATGAATGAAAATAAGGTAATACTTTATAAAATGGGATTTCAAATAAGGTCTTGTTGGAACACGGTTCAAGAATGAAACTGTGCAAGGAGACTTCTGAGTGCTTATGAGAAAACTCTAAAAGAACCAAGACAAGAGTCTTGTCATCTCGGTTTCTTCAAACCCGTGCAATTGTTCTTGGATTATGCTTTCGCGCCCCTCCTAGGTGGAGTGGATAGTAGTGAGTTTACTTCAAGTTATTCACTGAAACTGGCTACTGTCATTTGTTTCCACGTCTCTATGGGAAAACATGCTTTTCTGTCACTTGGGACACCATGGCCACCACACATGGCTTGCTCTTGTGACTGTACATTTTGCTCATGTGACTCTTTTTTTTTTTTTTTTTACACCACTTTTTTTTTTCTAGGTGTGTCACTTTATTAGGGGATCTAAAATGTTAACATTTTTTTCTTTTTTTTTTATTAATTACTCTTTATTCACTTTGTATCCCCCCATAAGCCCCTCCCTCCTGCCCTCCTGGTCCCACCCTCCCTCCCCCTTCTTCACGCATGTCCCTCCCCAAGTCCACTGATAGGGGAGGTCCTCCTCTCCTTCCTTCTGATCTTAGTCTATCAGATCACACCAGGAGTGGCTGCATTGTTATCTTCTGTGGCCTGGGGAGGCTGCTTCCCCCTCAGGGGGAGGTGATCAAAGAGCAGTCCAATCAGATTATGTCAGAGGCAGTCCCTGTTCATGTGACTCTTCTTAACCATCAGAGTAAAAATTGTCTGATGCTCTGAATAAAGTTGGCTATTGAATGAGACTTTAGTTAGCCTCATCTCCATTTTCCCAGGCCCCACCTTCTCTGGAGCAGTAAACAAGTTATCACAGGAATTTGTAAGGTGCCCTCATCCTCTGGGATCATAACTTTGTCTCTTATCCTTTCCTTTCAGATGTTTAAGTACTTCTGAAGTGTCCTCAGTGTACCTCCCAAGAGAGGCACTACGTGTACCCAGACAAACCTTCATTTGTCGAGTGCGCATGGCTTTCCCCTTAAACCTGACATCCATAACCCCAATTCCTGCAGCTCAGTTTTCTTTAACATCTCTTCATCAACCTCCTCCTCTCCACCCTTCATCACTGTTCTTGTTCAGATACTTCTCCTCTGTCTTTGAAGCCCTATCATAATTCTGACAGGCAGCTGTTTTTCTGGCCTCCCTGTGCAACAGAATATGACAATACTTTCTTCTCTGTTGTTTTCTGCAGTTTGCTCTGGAATTGAGACCCATTGTACTCTGCAGGATCTAGGAGCATCTCTGGGGTGGCTCAGCCTTCCGCAGGTCCAGTTCTAGTTGTGGCCATGAACCCTGTTGAATACTGAATGCTAGGTTGTCATGACCATGCCCAGGCCATTTTTATACAGTGCCTTGTAGGAGCAGGAAGATGCATAGGAAGGCTCATGGAAGTGAAGGTGGGCTCTGCAGCAACCTTTCTCTCCCAGCCTCTGCCTTTCTCTTGTCCTTGAAACTTAGTGTCCCCAGACTTCGAAGAGCCTACTTACTTTTTCAAAGGAAGGCAAGTAACGGTTTTTGGTCCTGTCTTTTAGCAAGGAAACCTTGGCTTCTTTTTGGTCTGGGGGACATATGGCCATCTGCAAAATCATTTCAGTCAGATCAAAAATACCTTCTGAATACATGTCAATCCTGAAATAGAAAGGTATTCAAATTGTCAAGAGCTCTGTAATTTACATTTCAACCTAAAAGCCTGAGAAATTTACACCACTTGCCATTAGTGGGTCTCATTACTTTTATGCTTAACAGGTAGAGTAACTTTCCCCATAGAACGTCCTGTCAGTCCAGATATACTTTTAGAATATTTTTAAAACTCTCCTCTCATACATTACATTCAGACCACTGTTTCCCCTCTCCCTCCATGCCTCCCAATTTTTTAAGAAATTTTGTTACACACATGTGACCCAACCCAAGCACAAAGAATGTCCCTCATCCCATGTAGAGATGCAGTCATGAGATATTTGGTGGCATCACAGAAGATAATCACCAACTCTACAACAGGCATTCTCTCTCACTCTGTCTCTTTCTCCTCTCTTTCTCTCCCTGACAGGGTTCGTTCTCAACCATCACGCTTAGATTTTCAGGGCTAACAAGCTTCCTCCCATGTAAGCTCAACACAGAGCCCCTGGCTGAGCCACCAGAAACCTCTCTGCTCATCACTCATTCTGCCTCCCAGTCTAGTCCAGAGTCTTTCCTGGTCAGTGTTAAAAGTTCTCCATCTGCTTCTCATGAAGCGTCTCTGTTTGACCTTCACCTACCGCTGATTTGAAATGTCTGGCCTTGTTAGCATTTGTCAGTTTAACCATAGCATATTCCAGGGTGTGTGGACTCCCCTGTTTCAAACAGTACTTTCTACAAATTCTTTTTGGAAAAGAAATTCACTGTCACATATTCACATGGCCTCAAAACGTAGCACTTTGTTTCATTACTTTTGCAGAATTCTGAAAACGTCATTCTCCGGTTTTAAAAGACTTTGGTCACTCTCCATCCCCAAATCTTGCCACCATGGCAGCTGCTAATCCACTTCCTCCTTAGTCATACTAGAAACTTGTGCCCTGGTGTCCTGTTTCGTTACATAATAAAGTGCTGGCTCTTTACCTTTGTGTGGCTTCCCTCACCACTTCAGCTATTTTCATGGTTAAAATTCACAGTTTGTGTTTCTCTTTCATCTGTTATTGAATACCTTGGATGACTCCACCAGTAGAAAATGATAAATAATGCTGCTAGGAATATTTCTACACAAGTACTACTGAACCCGTGTCTTTATATCCCACGGACATATGTTCCCCATGTTGGAGTTGCTGGCTAACAGCACGTTCAGCTTTCTGAGCAACTGCAATACTCCCACACAGTGGTTTATGAATGAAGGATTCTGTCGCAGCAGAGTGGATCCCAGTGTGGGTGCTACCATCAGCCTACCTGCTTTAGTCCTGAATTAAACCCTTCAGGTGACCCTGGTCCCTGGGAACCAGCTGCACTAAGCCTCCTTAAGTTGCCCAGTCCATAAAACTGGCTTAAATTCCAGTTCTTGCTGCACACTGTTCCTACTCCTGGGACGTGAGAAGCAGCTTCTTTTGCCCTTCCTTTCATAGGATGCTCCTCTAAGCTCAGGCCCTGTGTCCTTTGTCCTAAGCTGTTGGCTGAGGTCTAGTCACTGAAGCCTTGAGCACTTGGGGTCATGATTTCATCATGCTCAGGACTCATGGCCCGTCTAGCTCTGTCCCTGTGCTGTGCTGGCAACATCATCCTCTGCTGTAGCCACACTCATCAGAACCCACCCCATTTGCTTTTCCTCCCCTCTGTAGACTCTGCCAGATTTGGCCTAAGTGTTTATGCCCAGAACCCATTGGGGTAACAACAGGAAATGTACCGTACAGGGCTCTCTCCTTCATGTCCTTCCCATAGAGGTCATATTTGGTGGCAATGTAGTTGAGAATGGCTCTGGTCTGTACCAGCTTCATCCCATCAATCTCTACCATGGGCACTTGCTCAAACACCAAACTCCCATCTGTGAAAGGAGAAAGGGAAAGGGTCCATCAAGTGTCCAAATCTCACTTCTCAGGAACATGTCTGAACGTGCAGGGGAAACATAAAGCATTGGCTGGAGTCTTTCAAGCAGAATCTCATCTACTTTTAGCCTCTGTTTCCTCCCTGTCTCGCCCATCTTCTTTTGCCTTTTGACCTTCTCTCATTCATCTTTATTTCCTATCCAGATACATGCTCTGTCTCTCATGCATGTTTTTATGTTCAAGTCATGTCTCTAGATACAGTCAGAAGGGGGGAAGGGACAGCAGAGGGCCAGCATGCAAGCAGAGCTAAGTAGGGACTTTGAAAGTCCCATTATGTTCATGACATTAAGGTGTTGTGAGGAAGTTGCCTGTGGAGTGAGTCACCAGAGGAAACACAGACTCCTCTGGCCTGTGCTTGTCAGGAGATAGGAACTCATCAGCAGCTATAATAAAAATGCTCAGAAAACTATCCCAGCTGTTTCTCCATCCATGATTTAATCCATGGTCATGTGTCTGTGTGGTTGTTGGATAGAGTGGGTAAAGCACGGACTGAATGAGTGAGTGAGTGAGCCTGAGTGAGATAGCTCACTCTGATGTAGAAACAACAAGGAAACACTCACAAGTCACCAGACAAATGGGGAAATCTGCCCACCCCATCACTGTTCCCATTCTCACAGCACTCAAGGAGCCCCACAGCCTACCTCATACCACTCTGCCATTCCTGACTATTTCCACCCACCACCATCACCTTCAGGTAAGCCTTCTATGTGGCACGGCAGTCACACAGATACCTTTTCTTAGTTTTTCCAAATCTTCTGAAGTCTTTATAAACTTCTCTTCAAACTGAAAGCAGAAAAAGCAAATGCATTCTATTAGTTCCTCCTGTGTTCTGTAGACTCTGGAATTTCACTGATCCGTGCCTGGTACTTTATTTGGAGAAATCACAACTTCCAGTAGTCTGATCGTGGCCAGTTGGAAATTCAGATTCGCTCCGTGAACAACATGGTGTTGATCAAACGAAGGTGCCGGTTCCTGTACTGTTCCTCCACCCTGACTCCATGCTTAGGTCCTAAGAAGAGAGTCATCTCCCTGGTGGGCCAGCACTGGGAAACTGACTGCTGAGGTTTTCTGCTCTCAGGAAAGCCTGGAACTCCAGTGAGAACAGAACAGGACTTTCTGTGTGTCCATCATGGTGGATGGCATGGGCCCATCATCATCTACATTTCTAAATTTAGGGGTTTATTTTATTTTTTTATAATATTTTATTAAGAAAGGGGAGTTCCAGATAGCCAGAGCTACAAAAAGAAACCCTGTCTCAAAAACAAAACAAAACAACAACAACAAAAAAAAAAACAACCTCCCCACCCTCCCCATGTCCTCCCAAAAGAAGAGGCCTATTTCATTACTTCTCAACTGTAAATAATAAGAACATAACACATCATGATGACATCAGGGATCACAGTACACTAATTCCTACATTGTCCTTCATATAATTGATGAATATTATTTAAGCAAAATTAATACTTATTAAAGAACCATTTCTGAGCCAGGCAGTGGTGGTACACACCTTTATTCCCAACATTCAGGAGGCAGGGGACAGAGTACCTCTGCTAGTTCAAGGCCAGCCTGGTCTACAGGCCAGCCAGAGCTACTTAGTGATGACTATCTGGAAAAAAAAAATGGTTTATTTTTGTTTTCAAGACAGTGTTTCAAGACAGTGTTTCTCTGTGTAGTTTTGGCTGTTCTGGAGTCAGTTTGTTAACCAGGCTGGCCTTGAACTCAAAAAGATCTGCCTACCTAATCATATTCTTTTCATCTTTGCCATCCTTGAGCTTTAAATATTATGCCTTTGCATTTGCTGGCCCTATTTCAAGATCCTACAAACAACGGCCAATTGTTACCTGACAATTTGGCATCTTCTATTTACAACTATCAATAATGAGTTCAGCCTAACATTGTAGGTTGTAATCTGAATATACCTTTTTTCTCAGTAACAACCTTTGAAGTATTCACATATCTTAAAAACTTATGCATATTTTAATAGCCTTCTCCTGGTTCTGAGACTTGAAAATGTATTTTCAATGTTTTTTAAAAATATTTATTTATTTTTATTTATATGAGTGCCCTATCTGCAAGCCAGAAGGTGGCATCAAATCCCATTATAGATGGCTGTGAGCTACCACGTGGTTGCTGGGGATTGAACTCAGAACCTTTGGAAGATCAGACAGTGCTCTTAACCACCGAGCCATCTTTCCAGACCAGAATTGTTTTTACAGTTTTCAGTTAGTAATAAAAATATATCTATATCTTTATAAAAATTGTACTTATTTTATGTGCAAGGCTGTTTCCCTAAATGTATGTCTATGCACCAGGCACATGCCTGGTGCCCTCAGAGGCCAGAAGAGGCCAGTAGATCCTCTGGAACAGGAATTACAGATACTTGTTAGCCACAGCATAGGTGTTAGAAATTGAACCACGACCCCCTGGAAAAGCAGCCAGTGCTCTGGACCTCTTAGCCATTGCTTCTCCCCCTTCCTACATCTTTCAGTTTTATATTTGGGAGCTGGAGAGATGGTTTAGTGGTTAATAGTACCAACTGCTTTTCCAGTGGACCTAGGTTCAATTGCCAGCACCCACGTGGTGCCTTACAACTATCTGTAACTCCCGTTCCAGGGGATCAAATGCTCTCTTCTGGCCCCCTTGGGCACTGCATGCACATGGTGACCTCATATTCATTCAGGCAAAACACCCATACACATAAAAAAGTTTTTTTTTTATAATTGGCCAGACACAGTGGCACATTCCTCTAACCCCCTGCGATCTAGGAGGCAGAGGCAGGCAGATCTCTGTGAGTATGAGGCCAGCCTGGTCTACAGAGTGAATCCAGAACAGCCAAGGCTACACAGAGAAACCCTATCTGGAAAAAAAAAATATTTTAAAGTAAATTTACATATACATTCTTATGGGAGACTATCACGGTCTTTGGGTAATGGTCCAGTTGCCCTTTCTTTCAGAGCTTCACATCCTCAGTAACATAAACTTGACAGATTTTTCACCTCTACTCCTACATTTCCAAGCATCCTCACTATTGCACAGTCTTTTAGTTATCTGACCAACTCCCCTGTTCTATGTCCAAAGGAAGGGTTGAAACTATTCTGATCAAGAACTGGGAACCCAATGTATCGACAGTGTATCAACTTACCATGCTCAACAATCCCTCTCGATCATGCTAATAATAAAATTTTTCATATTCAAATAGTTTAATATAAATACCTGTTACACCTGTTCCCGTTCTCATTTGAAAAGTCTCAGTCCTGAATCATAAGTTTCTTAATAATGCAATCAAAAGTACATACTTATAAAATTGAGAGGTCTCCTCGCTGTGAATCAGGTGCCTTTTTCCTCATATATATGATGCATGGAAATTGTGTGCAGTTTGGGGAATGATATCCACAAACAATTCTAACATAATTTGACCAGTTCCATCCCTTTGATGTTCACTGCAGGTTCTTGGCATTGAAAGGCTTAGATGAAGGGACAGATGAGACATGCCTAAAGAGGGTACACTGGACTCTTTGATGGGGTTGCTTGGTGTTCGAGCCAGATCTAAACTACTTACTTTTATTATCCTTAATTATTGGTATATAGGTGCTTGTTTGTGAAAACTGGTGCAGAATCCACAGAGGAAATAGGCAGCAGAGTCCATGGATTATTGCTTCGGCAGTTCTGAGCCACAGCATGTAGGTGCTGGAAACCAAATCTGTACCCTCTGCAAGCCCATGTAGGCATGCTAAAATACTGGGCCATATTTCTGGCTTCTCATCTACAGCATGGGATGCCTTTTTTTGTTTGTTTGTTTGGTATTTTGTTTGTTTTGTTTTGTATTTCAAGACAGGGTCTCTCTGTGTAGCCTTGGCTGTCTTGGAACTCACTCTGTAGACCAGATGGAGTTTGAACTCACAGAGATCTTCCATCTCCTGCCTCTGGCATACAGGGTTTAAAGGCATGTGCCAACATCTGCCCCCCGATTTCTCTTTTCTTTTTTCAATAATTATTTATTTTGTGTGTATACATGCATTTTTATTAATGTGGCTGCATAGGCACACACACATACACATAGCAAAACATGTTGTGATATATCAAAAGACAAACCAATTTGTGTTTTTACATATGTTCCTAGGCTCCAAAATCTGGTCATGTCATTTTGCCTTTATCTTTTATCTCATCCTTTAAGTCATTCCTTTCCCTTCATAGTTTAAAGGAACTTTTTAGCCATAGAAGGTTGCAAATGGACTTCTACCTTACTCGGCATGACAGTCTGCTGATGATTTAATAACTACACGGTATTGGATTGATAGGCAATGTAATGATCAGTGCCAATACCTTGCACAGCATTCAGAGGCACAGGGAGTAGTGACAGCCAACACACAGGGGGCTGAACTGTGATGGGTTGGTGGGTATGAGGTTGCTGATGAGGCTGAAGTCAAGGCCAGTCTGTGGGCCCATTGAACCTGGAAGGTTAGAGCTAGGGACTCTAGCAGCCCTGCCCACTGCCTTCTCAGTCACCGTGCCACACAAAAGGGGGGGTTCTGGGCAGATGGCCCCAACCCCACTTTCCTCTTACCTGAACTCAGCAACCAAATGGCTGAGAACATATCCCTGAGCCACAAAGCAGGCATAGACTCTGGCACCCAATTATTCCTTTATTTAAAGCGTTCCTCTGAGGATGGCTCTGGGGTGTCTCAGTTCTCATGCACCCGTTCATTTGAAAGGGGCCAGCTGAAGCCCTATTCATTTAGGAATGGAGAAATGTGATTCCACAGCTGAGGTAAACACGTTGCCATGACACTGAGAGACGACACCAAAGCTGCCTTCACAGGGCGCCCCTTCACTCTTTAAGCCCCCATTCTGCTCCTGTCTGGGGGCAAGATCTCCAGCTAATAGTGCCCATGACTTCCTCTCCAAGAATCCCAACTGCTGAGCTCCCCTGGTGTGAACCGGAAGTGCTTTTCCGGGTAAGGCCTCTAGAGGGAAGCCATGAGCATTTTCTGCTCAAAAGCTGGACAGGAAGACATTGAACTGCAGAATGCTGTTTCTGCTCCACACTTGGAACACTCACACACTTCCCTGAAGGCTCATAGACATGGGGTCCCCCGAGGAAGCGAGCCCTTTCCTGTTCACCACCTGTATCTTCCAGACCAGGCCTGCACCCAGGACTTGACAGTCTCTATAAAGTGATGACTGAGTATTGCTCTGTTTGGACAGGCCGGTTGTGACAACTTTCTGTGTCAGGCCTCCCATTTGTGGCGCGTGTTTTAAATGTAAGTCTATTTGGCTTTTCTGGTATAGTTTATCTACTTTAATATTTTTAATACTATAAGCAGAAAGGCGTGTGTGTGTGTGTGTGTGCACGCACGCGCGCGCAAGTGTCCATGGTGGTCACAGGCCCAAGAAGCCTCTGAGGCTATAGAGACAGGTGTTTGTTAGCAGCCTGACTGGGTTCTCTGTAAGAACAGAATGAGAATTTAACTACTGAGCCATCACTTCAGCCCCCCAAACCCTTTAAACCATTTTTTATCATGGAATTTTCTGGTTCTGTGTTGTAAAACTTCATACAAGATGCTAAATTCCTCCATCTGTCAATCACCAGCTCCAATAACCCACAGGTAAAGTCCACCCTGCTCATCCCTGTGCCATCTTCTCTGAGACTCTGACCGTGATGTCAGGAGGACCTGAGGTGACACAAGTCGCCATTACAAACCCCTCACCATAAATCTCTAAATGTAAGCAGTCTTTCTAAAAAAAAATCACAGTATCACACCACAAATATGCAATAATCAAATAGCATTACCTAATAATCAACATTCAAGTTGCTATTTCCATGTCTCATTATGTGACTTGATTCAGCTTAAATAAGCAAGTAGCCAAATAAAGATTTAATTTTTCTCCTGAAAAGATCTTTTAATTGTGAATGTGTTCTATATAGAGAACACATAACATGGTCATTTGTTCAAATCGGACCGTCTCCTTCTGAGTACAAGACAGTTACCATGTAAGGCGCAACTTCATACCCTCTCGGCTTAGAGAAGTATTTTAAGGCGGATCTGAGCTCCAGCTGCAGAAGAGCCATGCACAACCCACCTCCACCCCTGCCGCAGCCAGGAGCCACCTGATGCACTCCATTCTGCCCCGGGCATCGAAGTAGTGAAGCACGGGCTTCCCGGCCATGGCAGCGACTGTGGTTCACCAGCTAGGGACAAGAAGCAGAGAGGTCAGCCCCAGGGCAGACTGTGCAGATCTGTTTAGTTATGCAGCACTAGGCAAGGGCAGTCTGCCTCCTCCGTGGACGGCTGCAGGGCCCAGGGTGATTTCTTGACTTCATTTCTCATTCATCCTTAACCACCAACCTGCGACTGCACCAGACCGGTCTCAGCTGGCCCCAGGCCTTCACTTTGAGGACATAAATGACCTTGGCCTGAATCCAATAGTGATGAAGTGTTGTGATGAAGTCCAGTGAGCCTTGGAAAGCAGGGACATCCCAGGAGTTGAGGCCAAGTCCCTTCCCAGGCCTTTGGTTCCTGGGCTGCGCAATTTCAGCTTTTGTTGACTTTGTGTCAGCCTGGCTATGCCAAACCCTAACCTTCCCCACAGGAGAGGGGCTCATCTCTTGCTGTGGTTGTTTCCCACGGCTACACTGGACCACGTTTCCTGGGGCAGAAGGAGAGTAGCTGATGTGTGAGCTCCATATCACAAGAGAAGTAACTGCCTTCCCTGTTCATGTGATCACAGCAGGTGCTCATTTGAACTTCATTTAATCAGCACAAAGTTTCCTGGTCTGGAGCTGTCGCTGTTGCAAGTTTGCAGAAGACAGTGGGGTCCATACAGTCACATGATGAGGAAGCCCTGGTGAGGGCAGCTGAGCCTGCAGAGTGGCTGGACATGCTGGGTCCCTGCTGCTCAGTGTGTGGAAGTCAGCATCATGGGTCATGGGCAATGTCTTGAACTTGGGATAGGAGAGACAGAAAATTTCAGACTCTTTTACAAAGAATTCCATTTTTACCTTTAAGTGTGTGTGTGTATTTAAGTGCACATGAGTTCAGTGGCTGCAAAGTCTAGAAGACATCAGATTCTCTACACCCCGTGTGCTCTGAATGCTGGGTCATCATTACCAGACCTTAGCAGCATTCTCTCCCCCCTCCTTTCATTTCTTTTTTTTTCTTTTTCTGCTTGCCTTCCTTATTCTTCCTTCCTTCCTTCCTTCCTTCCTTCCTTCCTTCCTTCCTTCCTTCCTTCCTTCCTTCCTTTTGTTGTCTTGTTATTTGATATGGGGTTGCTCTGTGTAGACCTGGCTGTCCTGGAACTTGCTCTGTAGACCAGGCTGGCCTCAGACTCAGAGAAATCTGCCTGCCTCTGCTTCTCAAGTGCTGGAATTGCAGGCCTATGGCCTGGCCTCAGCAGCATTCTTACCCACAGACATTGGCTTCCCCATCCAGCTGCTCCTGTGGGTACCTAACAGCTACCTGCAGAGCTCTGTTACAATGCTCTGTTCTCTTTGCCTTTCTGTTTCCCTTTCTTTCCATTGCTTTCTGCGGCTCACCATTTAAAAACCCAGGTTGTGCTGGGTAATTAAACAGTAAAATAGCAAGGAAGTAACAAACCTTAACTATGAAACCTGATACTCTGCTATTTAAAGAGAGTTAGCAAAGCAATGGCAATTCACATGGCAAACAAGAAAGGTAGAAAACCAAATACGGAAAGTGCTTTGGGAGGGCAGCCTGGGGAGAGAGTCTGGGTGAAATTCAGTTCTCCAGTGAGAGGACTCTGCAGGTTCACTGTGGGATCAGCACACTCAGTGCAAGAGAAGAACATAATTGATCTTGGGTTTGCCTGAGACCCCACCCAGGTCCACTCCTCACTATCCTAAATCCCATGCATGTAGATTCCCTCACAAACACATGGAACCCCATCCTGTGGTTCAGTGACCCTGAAGGAGAAGGAAGGAGGGAAAAGACGGAGAAGCAGAGGAGGAAAAAGAGGACAGGAGAGCCAGAAAGAAAAGGAAGAAGAGAAGAATGAAGACAGGAGAGAGGAAGAACGGAAGAAGGGAAGACGGGAAGGGAAGAAGAGAGAGAGGGACGGAAGGAGGAAAGAGAGAAGAAAGAGGAGAAATAGCTTGCTACTTGATGTTAGTCACAAAGCAATTCATATGAGCTGGAACCAAATGCAGGTAAAATCAATGCCAATGAGCAGTGAATATAATCAAAGTATATTATATACATGAGTGAAAATTACATAATAATACCAGCATTTTTATGCAATTATTGTATGTTAGATTAAACACAGAAAACCTATTTTCCAATGATACAGACAAGAGAACGTGTCACACAAGTTATAAAAGACAGTACTGACCTCCTGAGGGCTCAGGCTTCCTCTCTACTCAGCTCCCCAATTCCAGCTCCAAATGAGTGTGGAAACTGCTTTAAAAAGATGACAATTCTAAGCCAGGGTCTGGTGACCAATAGGAAACAGCCATTCCCTTACACACCCACAGAGTTCAAGATTCCAGATTTTCAGGATAGACAAGAAAGATGACCAATCAGGAGGGACCCATGAGTCCCCACCCCTCCCTGAAAATCTAGAATCCTTTAATATGGTCACTGATAAGGTTCTTACAGTTTGTAAATGACCCTCACACATGCTTCTATATACAGCTCTACAGAGATTCTTTTATCTGTTAGTAATATCTTTCTCTCTTTCATACATGGAGTGGAAGGATGGGAAGGAAAGGAGAGAACAGAAAACTGTTTGACAGTCTTGAATAGCACGACCCTTAACTGAGTCAACCCACAGACCCCTCAGCTATCATATCAAAATATATGTTTGAACTACTCAGTTTGAGGAGTAGTTTGTTATTTAGCCCTAAATAACAGAACTAATACGTTGTTTCAAATTCAAGGCTAACTTGAACCAGCAGGATACACTGGCCCCTGATTATTTTATCTCATGGAGCATGCTAAAATCCTGCAATAGTACAATATCTGTCTTAATCTTTGTCCTGGTTTAATCAAGGGCAGAAAGGAATTTCACAACTCACTTAGCTGAACCTAGATGACCATCAACAGTCTGTCCCAGCATGCTCTGGGTCTCAATGCAGCCTTTGAGCTCCTGTAGTCACTGCTGTGGAAAAGTTGCCTTGTCATCATTACCAATGTCATTTCCAAGCTAGTGAGAATGAGTGTTACTCTGTGCCAAGTCCAGACTCCTTTCTCTCATGCACAAACCAGGACATCTACCATTGACTGTACTTACAGACCAAATGCTGATTTGTGATTATAGTTACAACCACTGATTCATGGGTCTTGGCTTCCTAATCATTACCTGATGATCTGGTTGGCCAAAGCGATGCATTATCATTCACCTGAGTCTGTACACCCTACCAGTGACCGGGGCTGGCCTCTCTTTGTCTTGGGAAACTCTGCTAATGTCTCCCCAGCTGTAACATTTCATTCCTCAAGGGCACTTCACGTTTCTAAAATCTAGCAGTGCTACATTCCAGGG
The DNA here is from genome assembly GCF_907164565.1 of Psammomys obesus. NCBI lineage: Eukaryota > Metazoa > Chordata > Mammalia > Rodentia > Muridae > Psammomys > Psammomys obesus. The sequence continues at coordinate 9,679,448 of NW_026586662.1, read as the reverse complement.
TGTGCACATGAGAACTCACAGGATCTCAGGTTCCTGAGGAAGTCTCAGTCACAGGGATGAGTTGTGTTTGAACACTAGTCATGAAAGAGCCCATGTCACAGGCTTTGAGCTCATGGCAGAGAAAGAAACAGGGCCTGTGGGGAAAGGAGAGTCTCGGGAGAGCAGTGTTGACACTTGGCAGAGAGACCTGGAAGATCTCAAATGCACACAAGGGCTGACTCCGGAGTTCTGCTGAGGAGTGCTGTTGCCTTGGAACTGAGAATACTGTCCCAGCCTGGAAAGAAAGGAAGCGCTCAGCTGCCTCCCTGTCCTGGGCCATTTGTCTGTGATCCTGTTGACTCCCTGGCCTACAAGCCTGCTTTAGCCTTTCTCTGCAGCCCAGCCTCTGCCCTTACCATTTCTTCAGCTGGGCCTACTCCTCTCCACCCTCAGGGCACGATGCTGCCTTCATCAGGTTCCTGTCCAGACAGTGGGTGAGCAGCTCTCCTGGGCGTGGTTCCAAGTTCCCATGGCTGACCAGGTGTGCGGCCCAGAGAGAGGCCTCGATGATCATGTGGCCAACTCTCCTTTAGTGTTGCAGATGTGTCAGTGTGGACAGGGTCTAGAAAGGACAGTCAGGTGGCCCATCGTGTGCCCGCCGCCCAACTAACGAGTGTAAAAAGTTCTTTGGTGCAAATCCTAGACTTTATCTTCAATAAAAATGTAATGTGTCCTTCAAACGTGTTCTTTAGAGTAACTTGGGCTTTAGGAGAGTTTCACAGGGCAGGGAGTGCCCCTTGGTGGTAAAGCTTGTTCTGGCATGCTCCCAAGAACCTGGGGTAGAGCCCCAGTGAGGGAAAGAAAAGTTCAATGAGATAGTCCCCAAATACTCTTCCCCCAGTGTGACAGTTAACGTGGGCACCAACACTTTCTGTCACCTCACTCTTGCACTGTTTCTCTTTGCCTCTGAAGAGTTTGTGCTTTCGAAGCATGCTAGCCAAGCTTTTTGGAGTGTGCCTCGGGCCTTGGGGCGTGTCAACCAATCCACGGCTCTTCCGAGGCCCCAATGAAAGAACAGAGGGAACCTAGTTTCGTGTCCTTCTCAGGAGTGGACTTGGAAAGGACAGTTTGGGGATGAGGCCCGGTCCTCAAAGGAGTTAAGGTTTTGCTTCCTGGGAACTTGGCTTTCCTTGCTGAAGAGACTGGAGTTATCAGTCTCAAGGCTGCTGTGTCCTCTGTCTGAAACATTCATGAGATGCCCTGTGTTCCCTTTGTGCAACATTGAATGATTAGCCTCCTCCTGACTTTGTCCCATTTCTCCCCTAAAAATAGTACAGAAGATGCTATACTTCTCAGTAAGCTTTCTTGGCATAAGAAATAGCTTGTATAGAACCCTCCCCCCGATTCCAAGGTTTTCTATCTCCTGAAGAATGACCTACTGGCCCAAGTCAGGGCTTTCTTGTTATTTTCAGATAACTTGATTAAAGTTAAATATTTCTTTTTGTAAAAGTAAGGCAAATTAATGTCATTTCTCCCCCAATATACAATTTCTCAGTGTCATATGCAGTAGGAAATATTTGGCGACTTCCTGGAGACTTTCTATAGCAAAGCTATTGTAGATTTATATTTATTTTTTATTCTGGGGCCAAGACCTCTGCTGTTCTTTCATAGAAACCTGGTGGTTTGCCTGCCTGTACACATGTTCACCACTGTCTGGTGCATGCAGGGGTCAGAGGGAGCTTTGGATTCCTGAAACTGGAGTTACACCATGTGGATGCTGGGAAGTGAACCTGAGTCCTCTTCTAGGACAAGTGCTCTTAACTGCTGAGCTATCTCTCTAGATGGCAGGAATCTGCTGCACAACAGTGGCACATGCTGGTTACCTCAGCACTTGGGAAGCAGAAGCAGGAGGGGTCGGTACAGAGTTTCAGGCCACCTGTGTGTACACAGTAAAACCCTGTTCCCAAAGTAAAAATACCTAAGTAAATAATTTTAAAATGGGGACCAGAGAGATTGGTTCCCAGAATCCATGCCAGGAGTCTCACAACTGTCCAGCTCCAGGAGTTCTTCTGCCTCTAGGAGAACCTGCATACACAAGCAGCATATATGTACAAACACACACACACACACACACACGAATAAGTAATAAGCTAAGGATGAAAATGAGGGTTTGGGATAGAGAACAGTGGTAGAGCTGTGTGAGGCTATAGCTTCAACCTCCTGTGCTACAAAATAAAACAAAAAGAATAGCCAGCCTGGCACCGGATTGACTTTGCTGGCACCGATTCAACTGGCTCAGTGTCTTAGGCCACTACAGTTCATAACTATACACGAAGAACTCGGAACTCAGAGCTCAGGCCTGAACACCAGCCCAGCTGCTCACTGGCTTGCGCTCGCTGGCTTATCTCTGAGCCCAATCCTTCAGAGGGGAAGCAGAGCTCCTGACAGGGCTAGTGCGAGATGCAAACATGCGCAGCGCCGCACACAATCGCCTAGGGCAGCTGCGGTCAGGGCAGGCTGTGCGGCCAATCTGCATGGACAGAGACGAGTTGCGCGTGTCCACAGGCTGCAGGAATCTCGGATCCTGGGTCCATAGGGTGCGGGTAGGAAGATGGCAGAGTCAAGGCAGCACTCAAAGTTCTAGAGTCTTGTCAGGCAGAATCTCACCAAAGGAAGGGTGGAGTCTAGATAAATATTGATGAGAAGTGCAATCCAAAGCTAACGGTCAAGTTTGAAAAGACACTGAAACTCAAAGTCCAGGTCGTTAGCACCGGGAGTCCTTCAGTAAATAAACCCAGTGGAGGAAGTTCAGTGCCATGGAGCAATAGGTCAAAGTGCCAAAATTAATGTGAGGCCTTAAAGGGACAGGCTGAAGCCAGGCTTGGAAAACACCAGATGCTTGCTGGAATGTGGTCTTAGGAACTTTGCTGTTTTATAGCACATCTAACAAATTAGGGAATCTTTACCTTCCATTTTCAACAGAGACCCACACTCTCTGACCCACAGAAGCCTCTAACCACACACATTCCCTGACTCTGTTTGCCTGTTTATGTGGTATTTGAGATGCTCTCAGTTGCAAGTACCAGAGGACTCCACATATCTCAGCAAGAAGGACCACACATCAGCCCAGGAACTGCAGTGACCCTGGGGACAGTTGACTTGGCAACAGGCTGATACTATCAAGGACCCTAGGAAGTTTCAGCTCCTCATCCTTGTCAGCAACAGGCTAGAACTGAGCAGAAGCTCCCTTCCTCCTAAGGTCCTAAAACCCTCCCCACTCCTGTCACTTAGAGACTATGAACACAAACGGCCAGTGAAGAGACCACTCCACCATGGTTCTGTAGGGAGGAAGCCCCTCTACCAGCACTCAGTGCTTATGTGGTGTCTCTGGCTGGATGGAGGACATATACAGAAAACACAGTGACAAGAAAAAAAAGCACAAACGTTTTATGAAATCCCATGTACGTGGGGATCTTCGTTAGAGATGAGATCCGAAGCATGACTGTGTAAGGTTAAGACAAGGGACAGTGTGAAACAGAACACACAGACCTCAGAGTTAAAAGAGTACATTCTGGGGGTGTTGTAGCGGGGGCAGGGGAAAAGGCTAGTGCAAGGTCAGAGTTCAGGGCTATTCTCATTACAGCCCCAGCAGTGGCCTCCTGTGATCAGAGCTATTTCTGTCCTTCTCCCAAAGGATTGTAGGAAGAGACTGGTCAAGGAGTCCCTTCTGAAGTTACACATCAATGATTTCAAGCCTGAGATAGTTCATGGACCGTGGGCATTACGTGCTTGATGTGGCCAGGTAACCACACGCCTCAGAGATGTCCTCGATTCTGGACCAGCCGGCAGTGCTTGGGATTCTTTCATTGCTGCTTCTGCTCTGTGTTCTGAAGAAGCGGTGGGAGAGCTGTACCTCCAACCCCTCTCCTAGCATGTGTTAAGGGTAATTTTCAAACAAATTGGAGTCTGAGTAAGAAAACTGATTCCAGAGTGGTGTTTTCCCATTCCTACACCCCTACACCCCCACACCCAGACGCCAGCCTACAGCTTTGGTCACACCTCACGTCTAGCCAGTTATCTCCAGTGAGTGGTTGACAGGCCTCTGCTGCAGTCTATGAGCAGAACCGCCTCCACACAAGGTGGAGGTTTCATGTGTGCAGGGCTCTCAGATCTCAACTGCAGATGTGGTTTGTGTAAAACACACACACACACACACACACACGGTCCAGGAAGGCAGCAGGAGCAGATCCTTAGACCTTGGGAAAAATCCAGTTCCAGGCCCCACCCAACCCTACTGAGCCACTTTAACATGATGCCTAGGTAACTTTTGTTTAGAGTTTGAAACTGCTTCTATACGAACGGGTTCCCCAAATAATGACACAATTTTAGCATCTTAACATCTCCAGATATGCAAATGTCCTGTAACTGTTAATCCCCTGTTGCTGTTTTCACCTTGAGAGCTTCTCCCTATTTCTGCCCACTCAGGTCTGAGACCTTCCGGGTGGTGGTGGCTCTCATGGGCAGTGCTGTTTGTCACTCTCAGAAGCATGGGACTATGTTTTACTCCATCCAATTCGATGATAGTTTTATAGGAGGGTACATCCTTCTCAGCAGCCAGGGAAATTTCTCAAAAGCTGGCCACATGTTCAGACACTGTTGTTCTTCCCAGTTCACGAACCCCAGAAGACCAGGAATAACTAGACTCCACTGTAAATACATGAGGGTCTTTTTATTGTAAATTACAAGCTGCAGCTTGGGCCCACACACCCCCACCGCCAAAGCTATGACTTTTGGGTCAGATATACACATTAAACAGATGTTTTTAACATGACGAGAAGCACCTTTAAGTCTATCTCCAGAAGCCAACCAAAGAAAATTAAAATCTCAACCTGGTGACTGAATAATAAGCAGTCAGTGCTCCATCAACTTATCAGAACTCTATTGATTAATGCCAAAACTCTGAACTTCTGAAATCTTATAACATAAGCACAACAGTAGCAAGGGGGGGGGGAATCTAAAGTATCTCCCATTTTTAATGTGTTTTAAATTATTTTTTTGTACCTTTATAACTCATAATTATATGTTAAAATATCAACTTAGACTCTCCGATCTTTTTTGCATTTATTAACCCTGAAACATTTTCTCAGACCAAATAACACTTTTTAGATTTTTAAAACCTAAACTCCTGTATCTTCAGACCCTACATAAGCTCCATTTATTTATCTTAAGATACAGGCAATTAACATGAGTCCTGTGAGCAAGGCAAACCTGTTTTTCTTCTAAATAAGAGAGCTAATACCTAGTAGTTTTAACTAGCTAATGAACTGATCAATGAGCTAACAGTGGATCTAATTGTCTTCTCTCTAGCTGCAAACCTACAATAAGCTTAGCATAGCCATCAAGGTGTTCAGAGACCTGAGAAGGATAAATTATAAGCAAAATAAATATACCAATCCATGTGCCAATCAAAATGACAGAGATGACTAGTTAGTCCATCACCTAGGCAGTGTCCCTGGCTCCTGTGTCTCACAGCATCCTGAACAGAGGCAGTCCAGCCAGGCACAGAAGATAAGAGACTGTTTCTGTGGAGAAATGAGAGAATGGCCTCACCTCACCCTTAGCAACATGAAACATTGACTCTCCAGGTGTCCACAGTTTAGGCTGGGCCCTAGCAGTGGGCCAGTTGAGGCAGTATTGCCCAGTGGTTAGCATACCACAGTCCAAAGTCACGGTCATCTGTTGTTGTGCCCAAATCTTCTCGGAGACCTTGGGGAGCTACTGCCAGGATTTTGGGACTTTCTGTTACAATAAGCTTACACATGTTAAAATGCCATATTCATCAGATCTCTGACAAGCTTGAGGGCCGGCATATCTGAGTTACTCTTTGTCTTTACCATCTGCTCTAAACCGTGTCCTATAAAACAGAATGCTATGATCTCTAATTCTAGCTTATTTCTGAGATGCATGTTCTAGAACTATATATTTTAAGTAGCCTAGGCTTAACCTTAAAAAAACCTAAACAAAAAGACTAGGTAAGGCTCAACTGCAGTATTTAGCATAACTTCAAATCTGCACTTTTTGAACTAAAATCAAAGCAAACCTTTTAATCAGATACAGTTTATAGAGAGGCTAGCAAATCTTGCTGATCCTACCACTTTGCATTAAAATTGAACAGTAAAAAGCTTTGCACTTAGCACTTAGAAGACTGAACATAACTGAGAGAGCTAAACAAAAATGATCGCAACTTCATGGCTCCACCCTCTTTGTCTCCGGACCAGCATGGGGGCTGGCCACGTGTAACTGAACTTAGCTGGAAGTCCTAAACAAATATGGCAGCAAAACTACAGCTTCACATGCTCCCTATCCCTGAACCATCATGGTGGCTAGCCATGTGTTAGCACAGGCTGCGACTGACAATTCCAAACATAGCCATTAGGTGTTGCTAATGGCGTTGTTGGCTCCTATAACCAAAAGTCCTAACATTGTGATCAAATAAGTTTTAGAACCAACTGCATAGCAGAACAGTAAGGAACAATCTTAAACTGTACGAATTATTCTAGCCATACCAAACCTATCAGCCAGAATTCTTTCCCCTTAAAAGAGCATAAAAAACATTTTGCAATGAGGAATTATCAGCCTTTTAAATGAAGTATAACATATATAAATACAGTTCTTTCTCAAATCATATTAACTCTCTGGCTTTTTATAATACATCCACTAACCTTCTGCAACATTCTATATACCTTAAAAACTCTCATCAAAATCCTTTCTATTCTGACATGATCCTGCTGGAGCCCAGCGTCTACGATTTGCTTTTTATAGGCAAAGCAAAAACAAGTTACATTAATACAAAACGTTCTGAAACTGCCAAATTTTTTTTTTAAAATAACTTCCCTGTAGCAGATAACATAAAGGTAACATAAACAAACTCTAAGGAACTTAGAACAAGTTTTAAGGAACTAGGTGAAAACATGTTTTTCCATAAACAAAACAGCTTAACAAACAGCTCTCCACAAGATACATTTTAAAAACCGTAATTTTCTCAATTAGTGCAAACCACATGGCTCAGTTTTACTTAGTAAAATTAATAAAATAAATACCAAAGTATTTTTATTCTCCCCCAAAGTATTGAGAAACTTTCAAATTTCGGATGAGCCCCCAAAATGTTTTGCCCAGTTCATGAATCCCAAAAGACCAGGAATAACTAGACTCCGCTGTAAATACATGAGGTTCTTTTTATTGTAAATTACAAGCTGCAGCTTGGGCCCACACACACCCACCGCCAAAGTGGTGGAAGCCGGGCACACATGCCCAGGTTAGTTGGGTCATTTAAAGATTCTGGTCCATCCCAGCATGCCCAAAGCAGGGGCAATTCCTGCCTGGCAAACATCTATCGGTCAAAATGCTACATTTTTAATCGATTGGCTATAGGAAGGTTCCCAGGCCATTAATGATCTGTTGTCCCTCCCTAGGGGGATGGGCCAGTTTCCTAGCAACTGTATCTCTAGTGGATGGGGAAAGAATGCAGTAAAGCGGTCCTTCCCCTCAGGGTATTACTGGACTTCTCCACCCACCTAGTTCAGGCCTTAATTAATAATAGCTGCTAATTTATCTTTTGGTCTCTCACTGTCTCAACAAATATTGGAAATTGAAATAACCTCTGTATTCTATCTGACAACGATAAAATAAAGCTAGATTTCAACAGTAATAAAAACTGAACAAAGTACAAAAACCAAACTCATGAAGACTGAGCAACACAGTGCCAAATACCGATTGAACAAAGTACAAAAACCAAACTCATGAAGACTGAGCAACACAGTGCCAAATACCGATTGAGTCACTAATGGAATCAACGAGGAGATAAAATGTTCCTTATTAGAATAGAATGAACAACATGTCAAAATCTTTGGGATATAGTGAAGACAGTTCAAAAAGGGAAGTTTACAGTAATTTTTTATGGTTTTTTTTTTATATAGGATTTCCCTGTATAGACTTGCCTGTCCTAGAACTAGTTCTGTAGACCAGGCTAGCCTGGAACTCAGAGATCTGCCTTCCTCTCCCTCTTGAGCACTAGGTTAAAGATGCCTGCCACCACCACCAACCAACCTGAATTAATAATTTAATGATGCACTAAATTTAAGAGTGAATTTCACCCTTGGAAAAGAAAACCAAAGCAACAACAAAAACAGTATACAAGAATACATATCACGAATCAGGGCAGAAATTAATGAAACACAAACATTAAGGGGCCAGAGAGATGGCTCTGTGGATAAGAGCACAGTCTGTTCTTCCAGAGGTCCTGAGTTCAACTCCCAGCAACCACATGGTGGCTCATGGCTATCTATACTGGAATCTGATGCCCTCTTCTGGCATGCAGGCAAATATGCAGATAGAGCACTCATATATTAAATAAATAAATAAAATCTTTTTTTTAAAAAATGCAAAGAATAATCGGGGCACAGTAGCACACACCTTTCATTCCAGTGCTCAGGAGGCAGTGTCAGGTGGATCTCTGATTCCAGGCCAGCTTGGTCTACAGAGTTCCAGCAGGGCCAGGGCTACACGCAGAAACCCTGTCTCAGGAAAAAAACAAAACAAAACAAAACACACAGTGGATGAATTTCTAGATCCATATAATCTAGCAAAATTAAGCCAAGAAAAAAAAAATCTTGGCTTCTGCCCCACTCCCACCACCTGTTTCTTTTTAAATGAAACTTTTTTTTCTCTATTAGTCTCATTTCTAAGTACAAGGCCCTGAATCTCACACCAGTTTTGTATAAAATAAAATCCCGAGCTTTAACAGCTCAAGTTAAACCAGGTATGGTGGCACATGGCTTTAATCTCAGCACTTAGGAGGCAGGAGACAGGAGACAGGCAGATCTAGGAGTTCGAGGCTAGCCTAGTCTACAGAGTGAGTTCCAGGACAGCTAGGGCTACCCAGAGAAATGCCCCTCCTCTCAGCCCCCAAAAGAGCTCAAGGTGGAAGCATTGGATATCGGACATTTTCTTCCCTATTTCTTTGTACAGGTGAACATTAATTTGGCATTTTAATGAAGGTCACTACCGTACCCCAACCCTACATCTACTCATACCTTAATCATTTTACATTTATTGTCTACTTATTTGTGTGCATGTCAGCCCTTGTGCAGGCCAGAAATCAACTTCGGGCACCACTTTTCTCCTCCAGGTGGGTATTGAACTCACATCACTGGGTTTTAGCAGTAAGTGCTTTGGTCACTAAACCATCTTCCTGGCCCTAGTTGTGCTTCTTATTACAGCTAGAAAGAAAACAGAAACTCCATAAAATCAAGTCATTTTAGTGGCTAGACTTTGGCTGGCCCACTGCTTATGTTTCTGCCACAGAAATCACCTGGGACCTGGGCAAGCCACCATCTCTAGAAAAATTCCCACTCTCAAGTCCAAACGCCTTATGGACACTCTCCCCTAGGGAGGGCAGAATCCACACTTGTTTAGTTAGTAAACAAGTTATCTTTTCAAATTTCCTCCGTGAAAATAGCATCCTGAAAATGGTCCCTCAGATTCCCAATAGGGTTTTTTTTTTTTTTTTTTTTTTTTTTTCAAAGCAGGGTTTCTCTGTGTAGCCTTGGCTGTCCTGGACTCACTTTATAGAGCAGGCTGGCCTCGAACTCACAGAGTCCCACCTACCTTTGCGTTCCCGAGGGCTGAAATTACAGGCGTGCGCCACCGTGCCTGGGTCTCCGATATGTTCTTTAGTCACACAATGCTGCTCCTGCAAAGATGGCGAAGCACACACTCAAATCTAATCGTGCCATCGTATAGCTCAGTGGTACAATGGGTGGCTTAACACGTGTGAGGCCCTGGATTCTGTACTCAGCACCGAGAAACAAAGACAGATTGGCAGGAGATAGAATTCGTAAGATCAGCGGAGAAGTAGGAGAGAGGGCCAAGAAGAACCGGGATCCAGATGAGTTCCCAGTTGGAAGACTGCTTGGCTGTGGACAGCGAGCAAATCACTTCCTGGCCCAAGCCCTTGGCTTCTTGCATTTCTTCGGAAGGTTTGGGACTCGGCACACCTGCCTCCTGGCGGTTCCCTCCACGCCGGTCCTGCGGGGCCTCTCTTTCCATACTAGGTGCTTAGGGCTCCCGCAGAGGCAGCTTCTTGGGGCACTTTACCATCTGGCTCCTTGCTGGAGTTAGCGCTGACGTAATTTTACAGATCCTAAAGCGTACGATTCCTAACAGGCTGGAACCTACTAGAAGACAGAGCCTAACAGGCTGGAACCTACTGGAAGACAGAGCCCTCCTTTCTGAAGAGGCGGATGTTGCCTCCAGATACCTTCGGAGAGGGCCAGGGACTCCGGGACCCTGGCAAACAGCGTCTCCTATCTTACTGGGATACCTGCCGACTCGGGGAGCAAAGCGTTTCTTACAGCCCTCAGAAATGATATACACTCAAACACGGAAATGCCAACACTTGCCAGGCGGTGACGGTGGCGCATGCCTTTGATGTCAGCATTCCGAGTGAGGCGGTGGCATACAGATCTCTGTGAGTTCAAGGACAGCCTGGTCTACAGAGCTAGTTCTAGGACAGCCAAGGATACACAGAGAAAATATCCAGAAAAACAAAACAGCAACAAGAACCAAATAAAAAAAGCCGGGCACGGTTGGGCACGCCTCTAATGCCAGCAGGAATCAGAGGCAGGAGGTTCGGTGAGTTTGAGGACCGCCTGGTCTACAAAGCAAGTCTAGGACAGCCAAGTTTACACACACACACACACACACACACACACACACACACACACACACACAC
>NW_026586662.1:9640504-9668667 GCF_907164565.1 Psammomys obesus | reverse complement strand
CACACACACACACACACACACACACACACACACACACACACACACACCCTGTCTCAAAAAACAAACAAAAAAAAAAAAAACAAGGAGAGCGACAGAGAGAAATACCAACCCAACCCATAGGACCTGTGCTAGGGAGTCCTGTACTGTAAGAACACATTTCTACTTCATGCTATAGGAAGGACTGCAGGAACTCACTGCTAATGATGTTTGTTAGCCTTCAACCTAAGCCATCCTAAGGACTGGCTGACATGGCCTAGGATCTCAGGACACTCCCTTTCCACAGAGAAAGAGAAAGGCCACCTGACCAGAAGGGCAAGATTAAGTTTGGAGCAAAGGCAGAATAGTACCTTTGTTTCCCCTCCCCAGACAAGCTGCTGGTTAAAGACGAGATATGACAGATCCTTTGGACTCAATCTCAGGTCAACAGCTCTGGGAATAAAACACAGTTGAAAAATTCAATACCTGCTTTTTGTTTGTTTTGTTAGATTTTTTTTTTTTGGCATGTGTGAAATGAAGCAGGTCATTTATAATTAACAACAATGAGATTTCCTCAACCATACAGATGCCCAAGGCTCCTAATATGAAATATTTTTAATTTAATTAAAAATAGCCTTGGCTGTGGTTACCGTCCTAAGCCATTTTGTTTGGCTTTTGTTAAAGAGGTAGCACTGGAGTTTTTGTTTTGGGGAGGGAATTATTCTTCACCCTCCTGCAAAGCCCCGGTCCAACTTCAGGTTTTCCAGCCTCCTTCTGCTGAGTTGTTGACGCTAGGACAAAGACGCACCCCACCCTATCAGCCCGCTTTCCTTTCCATTGTACCATCCAAGGCAAACAGCTCTCCCAGCACAGTAGGATTTGACCTCTTTCATTTCCACAACAATGAGAGCTGGCGGTGGCCTTTTTGTTTTGTTTGGTTTTTTGTCTTTTATGATTAGTTAGTGACAGCTGGGCCAGTGCCACAAGCCTGCAATACCAGCATTCAGGGAGGCAGAGGCAGGCAGATCTCTGTGAATTCAAGGCCAGCCTGGTAAACAAAGCAAGTCCAGGACAGCCAAGGCTACAACAGAGAAACCCTGTCTTGAGAAAAAAACAAAGCCATTTCAAATAATACATTGACCTTCATGCCATTACTTCTAAAACTCTTCCTTTGAACTTTATTAAAGCATTCTTCGGTTTGTTATATTAGGGCTGAAAAATCCTTTTATCTGCCACACATTTGGAATTCACAGTATTTTCTGAATTTCCCATTTTTCTATGTGCTAGGGCACAGATTCCCAAAGGCAAGACCAGTCTTCGTTGTTATGGGAGGGGTGTTGTGAGTTGGGGGCTGAGGTCTGAGCACAGACAGAGCTCCCCGCCTCCCATTCTTCCAGGTCAGATTTGGAATACTGGAATGCAGTACTGAACCTCAACCATCAGTTAACACTGCCACAATTCCTCTGTCAACTGAGCCTTTTCAAGGTTCATGATAGCGCACTGAAGAAAATACTGCCACTACCGGCTCAAAAATGGTGTCTGAGTGGGCCTTTGAAGAAATAGTCAATCTCTTTGTATTGCTTCAAGGGAGCAAGTGAGACTGTTGCCACCCTTGCTGAAGAGAAGTGGTAACAGCTGGCAAAAAAGCATGTGAGGGAAGCATTTTGTGTGGGTGCCGTGTGTATGACACTGGAGATTTAAGCCAGGGCCCGGAGCATGCCAGACCCATCTTCTACTAGTCATATCCCCATGCTTCCTTTCTGTCCCCCAAAAGAACAGCAATTCACCTCTAGGAATTTAGCTCACAGACATGTTGGCAAAAAACAAACATCAATTGATGAATTCAACACACCCGAAAAGACGAAAGTTTGCAAGGTTGCGAACAGCCCTTCGAAATCAAACTAAATGAGTATCCGACAGCGTGGGAAAAAGATCATCTACATTTATAATTAACAGACTCTAACTGGGTGGTGGCTCATGCCTAGAATCCCCGCAAGCAGGTGTCTGAGGCAGAAGGCTTGCCACACATTCAAGGCTAGCCAGGGCTACATACACAGTGAGACCCTGTCTCAAAACACCAAACAGGGTCAGCAAGACGGCTCAACTGGTAAAGGCACTTGCTGTCAAGCCTGATGACCTGAGTCTAAAACCCCAAAACCTATAGCTGAAAGGAGAGATCCAACTCCAGCAAGACATCCTCTGGTCTCTGCCCATTTGAAAATGGTACACACATCCCCCACTCCACACACATAGAGAGACGAAGGCATAAATACCAATTTTCAAAACCCTGGAAATATATATAGGAAAATAAAAACTCTCTCATTGCTGCAGAGAAAATGGATGAGCATGAAATCGGTAGTAGAGACTTCTCTATCATTTCAGGGTTCTAAAAGTTTTCATTTCTGTATTTGCGTGTGTGCAGTGTATGTCTGTGTAGGGGTGGGGATAGGTGTGTGCCGTTTGTGGGGAGGTCACAGCACAGCTTGAGGAAGCCAGTTGTTTTCCCTCACCTGCCAATTCTTGATATTACAGACACATAATTCAAAGCTGAGCGGCTGTAGCACTTAGGCAGCAGAAGTGGATCTCTGTGAGTTCGGGGACAGCCAGAGCTACAACAGAGAAACTTTTTTTTTTTCCCTCAAGATAGGGTTTCTCTGTGTGACCTTGGCTGTCCAGGACTCGCTTTGTTGACTGGGCTGGCCTGAAACTCACTTCGATCTGTCTGCCTCTGCTTCCCTGAGTGCTGGGACTAGAGGCATGCACCACTATGCCCAGTTATCTTATGATTTGACTAAGGCTCAGTACAGCTGTGACTTGTTTATTCTTCTACCCTTATCCTCATAGATGGAAGACTGAAGCACAATATTTATATGCTCACGATGAGAGTAAGTTGAAAGTGGAAGATCCAAGATTTAAAGACAGCCTGGCAGTGTGTCTTATACTGTTTTTAATTTTTTTAATGCTTTACTCTATTACCTGTTTCTTATAAAATTGCCTTAAGCTCATACTCGGGTAAAGAAAAGGTACAAAGGAACTGCCGACACTGTCAGGTTTGTGAACGCCAAGGAAGGAAAGCAGGGAGGGGCTCTCAATAGATGTAAATGTGGAAAACAGACAAGCAAAGCCAGCTGGTGCTCCCGGTTCCCAGCACCCAGGAGGCAAAGGCAGAAGGAGCCCCGAGTCAGGAACAGCCTGATAGAGGGAGTTCCAGGCCAGCCAGGGGTACAGAGAGAGGCCCCACCAAAAGACAAAACAAAAGCAAAAAAATAAAGCAAAAGACCTTCAAGCAGCAGACTTGGTATCCGGAGGGAAGTTGGAGAAGTAGACGATTCGTACTAAGCCCACGTGAGATCACTTAAGGTGTAAAAAAGGTGGGGAGGAGTTTGAATTTAAATCCAACAAAGACTTCTTGGCCCTGGGTGTGACTGCACACAGCTATAATCCCATCACTTTGGGCGTGGGGGTAAGAGGGCTATGAGTTGAAGGTCATCCTCAGGTAGGCAGCAAAACAATGTTTTCCTTAGTGATCACAAGAGGGACATCTGTTACCGAGTTTGAAAACATGATTTACCTCAACAGCTTATGCTTTTTTCCCCACTACTGTCAATACTATGTATGTTACACATGGTACTTGTTTCTGACCGCCCTACACACAAATGCAGATGTATACATGAATACTTTTGTTTTAAGGTCTTAAAGTCAGAAAGATCCCCAAAGTGGGAGCTCTTCCAAGCCAACTACCAAACTGGTCTCCACTAGGGCAAATACCTGCTTTGGTGGCTCCTCACCCATAAGAAGTTCCAGCTACCCTTTGGTGCCCAAATCAGAAATTCACATCCTCATACTACAACCTAAGTAGTATTTCGCACCAGGCTGAAGGCAGAAGCTAAAAGATCCCACAGGCGGTGTCCTGATAAGGCCATTTACAAAGGCACAAAGGTGCAGGAGAGGGTCCTGGCTCTTCTGGATTTTAATGAAGTATTACTTTACATTAGTGGCTTTCAGAACTATTGTTCTTGATGATATTCCTGAGGCATTCCAGACACTACTGTATGGTACATGCTTCCCTAGAACTTCGGTTCAGTGACACAACGCGTCACTGAATTCAGTTCAAGCTTAGGCTCAAGAATCCCACCTTCATGGTGCGTCTCATAGACCTTCAATCCAGTAGATACAAGAAGCTATTTAATTACTTCAATTTTATTATTTACTTAACATCCTTGGAAGGAGATATTCACACCAGAGCCCACCGCAAAGCAGGGTGGTCCAGAGATACCTTGCTGGAATACAAAGGATATAAAACAAAGTTAAAAAGCAAGCCAGGCCCATCCCACGGGGCCACAGCCTACTCTCCAGCCAGGACGAGTCCCAGCGACCGGAAACTGGCTTCACTCCAAGAACCCTAGGTCCAGGTTCTTCATGGCTTCCTCCAGGTTGAGCATTCCTGCATGAGAAACACCAACAGGAGGATTAAGTGTTGTGGAACAAAAGGAGCCCTCAGGATTCACCTCCTCTCTCAGCATCTTTTGTGGACCTCTCATTCCATTCTGGGTCTAGAACCTGGGCACCCCTGGGACAGTTCTAACGTTCTCCTAGAAGCCTGGAGCTGGAAGTAGAGAGGGACTGAGTTACCCAGGATAAATAACCCAGCCTAGAGGGACCAGTCCAATCCCCTCTCACCGTAGACTCACCTCTGGGGCCCTGAACGCTCAAAGATTCTGAGAGGCAGTTCAGAGAGCAATGGGGAGGGGGCCCCCTGGTGATGCCCAAGGTAAGACAGCCTTAGGGGAATGCAGGCTGTGGATAGGTCAGAAGGGGGATAAGGGCAGTGGAGGGAGGAGGCTGCTCTACCAGGCCTTAATTCAGAGCACCTGCAGTGTCTCACCTCTCTCCAGACGCAGGCGGCACCTCTCAGCCATGGACTGAAGAATCCATTTAGCCCGAAGCTTGTTGTTATGAGAGCCATAAACTAAGATCTCGATGAATTCAGGAGATTCCAGAGTCTTGACCTCGAACATGGTCTGGCTCACCTGCTCGATGTGAGGGATTCGAGATCCCTGTGGGCCTGTTGGGGGAAAGGAAGTAAGAGCTGAGGGCCAAGGAGCCTGGGCCTGGGCCGCCGGGTCAAGACTTGCCACTCACCGAACAGATACTTTAGCACCAGCGACTGCACTTGTAACACTTCTGGATCTTTCAGGTCTTCAGGAACTTTCACCCACGGTGGGATATCTTTACGGGTCCGGGCGGTTTCCATCCTCAGTTCCTCGCAGGCAACCAGTTTCCAGAGAAGACTAGGTCAGACTTAAACCTGTGGCCCACAGCCCCAGCATTCAGAAAGCTTATCACCGAAGGGGGCGGTGCCTGGCTAGACCACTCCCATAGGGCCCGCCTCCTTGGGGACCCCGGCTCAGACCCACTGCCTGAACCCTCAGGCTGTGCGCCTAGGAGACAACACCGTCCCTTCCCGGGTCAGCTGTCCCAAACTAACTAGGCTTGTTGCCTGTATTGTCTTGTTCTTCCGAATCCAGGGGGCTGGGGGATAGAAGCGGGTACTGATGGCCTTCCTCTATGAAAAAAAAAACTGACTGGAACTGAACCCGAAAAGCAGAGGGCCACGCTGGAAGACTTCTAAAAGACTGTGGTTTTCCTCATCCTGAAGGAACTGGATCATGGCGGCAATTTGTAGGGTGCCCGAGCAATTCCCAAGAACTCAAAAATAATTCTTGTCATTTAGTAAAGATGGAAACAAAAGCTGGAAATTCATTCCTTTCACTAAAACCCGCGGGTGCCTTTGAAGTGTGTCCACTCTCTTCTTGAAGGCCCTGGTTTTCGTGTTATCAACTGAGCTGGATTTCTTTGACTAACCACTCTGCCCCAAATTAGTCTAGGCTTCAAGGGAGCATCTGAATAAACTTGCCTTATTCATTATTAAAAACACTATTTCAAACAAAATTGAAGCCGTGTAGTGGGTTCACGGTGAGGAGCTGATTTCAGTGTTTTATGGTTTATGGTGAAGACCAGCCTGAGTAACTTTTGCTTTGGGATTTTGTTTTGTTTTGTTTTATTGTTTGTTTGGGGGTTTTTGTTTTTATTTTTATTTTTTCGAGACAGATTTCTCTGTATAGCCTTGGCTGTCCTGGACTTACTTTTTAGACCAGGCTGGACTCGAACTCACAGAAATCCCCCTACCTCTGTCTCCCCCAGTGCTAGGATTACAGGTGTGTGCCACCATGCCTAGCTGTGTTTGTTTCTTTGTTTCTTTGTTTCTCGGTACATCCATGGCTGTCCTGGAGCTAGCTCTATAAACCAGGCTGGCCTTGAGAATTCAGAGATCCACCTGCCTCAGCCTCCCAAGAGCTGAGACCCAGCTTGGTTTGGTCTTTATTATAAGCACCAGCATTAACGCTTTAGAAAATGGTCACCAATAGCTAAAACTGTTGGAAAAAGGTTAGTGAAGACTAGACATTTAAAAGGTCTGGAAGTCTTAGGACATTGCTTTACCACTGAGACAACAGGGCAAGGAGAAAACTGGTTTGTCAATTGTCACGTAAACAAAGGAAGTCAGAGGCCCATTTAATTAGTAGATTAAAGGGACAGCAGAATGCTGTGCAAATAAGTGTTCTTGACTCAAAGACTAGCTCAATGCAAGGAAGAAAACAAAGATGAGCAGTATTATGAAGTTGTTCAGAAATTTCTACAGAGTAGCTGGAATAGGCACTTGGGACGCTGAAGTAGGAGGCCCCTGAGCCTAAAGCCAGACTGACAGACTGTGAGTCCTGTTTCAACAACAACAAAGAGGGGGCTCCAGACGGCCCAGTGGTTAAGAACACTGTGTAGGGGCATATGAGTTTAGTTAGTTATGGAGGGCAGAGGTCACATTCCATGGAGACAGAGTTACAGAATTACACAGGCACTAAGGATCAAAAATTGGATCTCCTGCTTACAGCCCCCCCCCAGCTTTAAAATAAACCAATTGTCTATGCTCTCAACTCTTCTGTAATTTGGTTTTTTTTTTAATAATTTTTTCTGTAAGAAATTATGAATGAAAAATAAATGAAAGCTGGGCACGGAGGCACATGCCTGTAATCCCAGCACTCAGGGAGGCACAGGCAGGTGGATCTCTGTGAGTTTGAGGCCAGCCTAGTCTAGATAGTGAGTCTAGGACAGCCAATGCTACACAGAGAAACCCAGTCTTCAAGAAAAGAAAAGAATAGAAAAGAAAAGAAGAGAAGAGAAGAAAAGACAAGACAAGAGAAGAGAAAAGAAAAGAACATGATGGCTCCTAGGTATGATGAAGGAGAATGTTTATTGCAGATGTGTGGGAGGGCATGGCCAGAGGGAGGGACATCTGGGAGAGTCCAGAGTGGACTTGTTGCTAAGCCATGTGGGGGGGGGAGGCACCCACCAACCAAGAGGGGCCTAGAGCATAAACAAAAAAGGCCAGAAAACCAAAATGGTTGGAGAATAGGTAGAAGGATGGCTGGAGGAAGGATAGCCCTAGGCTAGAGAAGTTTAGGGCAGGGGTGGGGTGTGCCAGACAGGAAGGGCTGAAGAATGCTAGGAGGACCTGGACACCAGATCCGATTTGATAATAGGCACCTCAGTCCTTGTTCCAGGTTTGAAACCTAACATAAGTATGTGCACATACCCAGTGTGGAAGAAGTCAGGGGACAACATGAAAGTGGTTCTCTCCATCCACAGTGTGGGATCTGGGACCGGAACTCAGGCATTAGACTGGGGACAAATGCCTATACCCACTGAACCATCAAAAACACCCTCAAAAGTTTTGTTGTTGTTTTTCAAGATAAGATTTCTCTGTACAGTCCTGGCTCACCAAGCTGGCCTTGAACTCAGAGATATGCCTGCCTCTGCCTCCTGAGTGCTAGGATTAAAGGCGTGGTCCACTATCCCCAATCACTTGAATATATTTAAACTTTTTTTCTTTTTGGTTTTTCAAGACAGAGTTTATCTATGTAGCCTTGGCTGTCCTGGACTCACTGGACCAGGCTGGCCTTGAACTCACAGAGATCTGCCTATCTCTGCCAGCAGAGTGCTGGGATTAAAGGCATGTGCCACCTTGCCCTGCTCCTGAAATTTTTGTTTGTTGGTTAGTTGGTTTGTTATTCAAGACAGGGTTTCTCTGTGTAACCCTGGCTGTCCTGAACTCCCTTTGTAGAGCAGGCTGGCATGAAACTCACAGAGATCCTCCTGCCTCTGTCTCTCCAAGTGTTGGGATTACTGGCATGTGCCACTGGGCCTGGATTCTTTGAAAATTTTTAATGAAAGAAAATATAAGTACTATATAGCATCAGATTGTTAATAACAAGAAATTTTAAGGGGAGGTCTAACCCATCTCCCCATTGAGAAGTTTCCTCATAATCTCTAAACCTTCATCTCCAATTCCTTTGGTCAGAGGGGCAACATAATACCTTAAAAGCACTGGGAAATTGAGTTCCTCTGTGCGGCCCGATCTGTCTTGGAACTCATATAGACCTGGATGTAGACCAGGCTGGCTTCAAACTCAGAGAAAGCCTCCTGCCTGCCTCCTAAGCGCTGGGAATAAAGGCATGTGCTACCACTCCCAGGCTGGAAACTGGACTTTTATGCCTTCAAAAAAATTTTTACAATTATTTATTTATTTGTTTATTTATTTATTTTTAATATTTCTTTATTATGTATACAATGTTTTCTCCACATGTACACCTGCACTCCAGAAGAGGGCACCAGATCTCATTATAGATGGTCGTGAGCCACCATGTGGTTGCTGAAAATTGAACTCAGGTCCTCTGGAAGAGCAGTCAGTGCTCTTAACTTCTGAGCTATCTCTCCAGCTCCTGTATTTATTATTTTTATACTGTATTCTACCTGCTTGTGCGCCTGTATACCAGAAGAGGGCACCAGATCTCATTGTAGATGAGCCACCATGTGGTTGCTGGGAATTGAAATCAGGACCTTTGGAAGAACAGCCAGTAGACTTAACCTCTGAGCCATCTCTCTGGCCCCTTGTCAGTGATTTTAAAAAGGACATACTGCCCAAACTGTGTGTGTGTGTGTGTGTGTGTGTGTGTGTGTGTGTGTGTGTGTAGGTTTTGTAGTTTTGACAGGAGTCATGTAGATGTGCTGGCCTCTAACTCTCTCTGTAGCTAAAAATGGTATAGGTCTCCTGACCCTCCTATCTCCACCTCTTCTGAGTGCTGGGATTAGGATTACAAACCCAGATCACCAGTCTGGGTGTCAGGAGCACTTAATTATGCCAGAGGACTTTAACCAAGATGCCACAAAGTTCGGCAAGGTATTGATAAAAGCCAACGCCAGAATGATTTTTGAATGCTGCTTTAATCACACAAATCACACAACTATCTAACAGTTGCCTAGCTCATTATACATCCTACGGGGAATACTACCTGGCCACAGGTACGGGCTCGGACACTTTTGCCTCCGGCTTTGGCTGTCTTCTAGGTCCCAGAACTTCACAGTTCGAGCCAGACCTCAGATGCATCTTCTGATGACTTGACAGGCCTCGGAGCGTCTCTGCTCCAGCCAGGCCTCAGATGCAAAGGAAGCTGCGGTTTCTCGGGAGCCATCTTCCATGGCTGGTCTGATATGGTGGTCCTTTCAGAACTGGTTTGTTAAGGTGGTCTGGGCTTTTCAAACATCCGTTCGGGAATTGGCTGGTTAGTGGTGGTCTCTCGGCATACGCACCAAAGAGTCTGGCCTGCCACACCTGAGTGGGCTCAGGCTCCAGTTTTTACGGCATAGCTTTAACTTATCATTCTTTCACACACACACACACACACACACACACACACACACACACACGTCAGCTGCCTTAAGAGCGTTCTTAGTTACTATTACTATGAATATCTTCTTATCTATCCTTGACAGCTCTGCTGTCTTACAAGCTCTCGATAACTTAAGGGCGATGCACAGTCACTGTCACCAAAAATGTCTCTTAACTTTGCTCCTGACAGCTTTGCTGTCTCAGAAGCTCATTACATTGGGCCTCTCTGTTTCTGCCTCACCAAAGGGCTGTTCTCAAAAGGTTTCAAAAAGCTAGCTTCTGGTACAAGAACGGGCCTTATTTCAGGTTCTAGAGACTCTTTCGAGCCTTGGGAGAGGTTCTAAGCACTCAGAGAGTCTCTGCAAGTAGGTCATCTGGAGGCCTAACTTGATGCTTGCTGACTAGGCTAGAAAGAGAAGGGAGAGGCTCCCCACAGCTACATATACTCGGACCATTGACCATTTGGCTTTTGTCACAGAGAAAGCCTCTCCAGTGGCTAGGCCCCCATTTTCATGCCACCCTCCCTCTTCCCACCTCAGCTCCCCAATTTCTGGGCCAAAAGGTAGAGCCATTCACTCTTTTGTCCTCCCTTCTGTTCAGATACAAACAAACAAACAAACAAACAAACAAATAAACAAAGAGCTTATGGCTGATGAGACACATATATTGCTTCAGGTAAAAACATGAACAATAAAGCCCGAACTCTTGAGGCCAAGGCTGCCTTCTCAGCTCTGGACACATGAAGTTTAGTTGACCCCTTTCTCAAACCACCTGAAGCATAGCACCAGCCAATCCTAGTTTCTTTGAAAATACCCTCCCAGGAAAGACTTGCTTGGAAGGAGGAATGGAAAGCCAAATGGCTGTATTTGGGAATTTTTGACTCTTACTCCGGAACAAGGAAACTATTTTTTTCTGGCCAAGATATGCTGACACAGGTGAAACCAATTAACACTGCTTCTGTTTTTGTTTTTATTTTCATGGCCGTGAGTTTTTGGCCTGCGTGTATGCCTATGCACACAGAGGCCAGAAGGTGGCAATAGTCCAGAATGAGATGATTTTGAGTCATCATGTGCTGGGAGCTGATCCTGTACACTTTGCCAGGCAAACACATGCTCTTGAATTCTCTGAGATCTTCCCAATCCCCTCAAACCACTCCCCTGGCTCAGTAAGCTGAGACTGAGATCTCCCATCATCCTGGATAATTTTATGTCAACCTGACACAGGCTAGAATCATCCGGGAAGAGAAACTCTCAAAGGACAAAATGCCTCCATAAGATTTTCCTGTAGGCAAGTGTGTCATACATTTTCTTAATTAGTGATCGATAAGGGAGAGCCCAGCCCACTGTGGGCTGGTGTCACCCCTGAGCAAGTAATTATGGGGTGTATAGCAAAACATGCTGAACAAGCCGTGAAGAGCAAGCCAGTAAGCAGTACTCCTCCGTGGTCTCAGCACCAGCTGTCTGGAATTCCTGCCCTGGCTTCCCAGGATGTCCTCTCTTCAAGTTGGTTTACGCCTGGACTTTTAATCACGGCTATAGAAACCCTGAGACATTCATGAGGTCCTCGAAGGTTACCACCAAACACACCTCTGCTATTTCCCAGATTCGGCCACTCGGCAGGTTCTCCATGGAGTCCATGAGAGGAAAACCCAGCCTCTTTGGACCTGTGAAGGTCTCCAGCAGGCATTCCTGGAGTTGTTTCTGCCCTAGATGTGAAGAGTGGAGTCAGGTGGTTTATGTTTCCCTTGTGTTAAATGTCTGGAAACATGAGCTGAAAATGTTTAATAAAGAATGACAAATGCCCAGGTCTGTTACTTGCAAGGAAGAAAGAAAACATCATTTCCCCGCCCCCAGTTCCCCAGCTCCCCACCCAGCAGCCAAATGCTCTTGAACTCTGTGGCTGTCTTCCACAAGTCAGGTGGGAATCAGGCTGACACCATCAACCCCCAACACAGACCCTGCAGCTCAAGTATTTTCCTTATTGTGCTAGAACCCAGTGCAACTAACATTTGGATGGAGCAGCCACTAAGTCACTTCTTGAAGAACTTTTCCAAGCAATGGCTATTTTACTCAGGTGCTTTCAAATGTCTTGGGTTCAAAGCCTGGGTGCTACCAGCATAGTGGCTGAGACAGCTGAATTTAAAAGAGTTTTGCAGCTCTGTAAGTTACATAAAAAAATGTAGGAGAGAATATGTGTGTGAGTGTGTGGTCAGTTGGGCAGATCCATTTCAGCATGTGTGATGGCCTGTGTTGTTTGCTCTTTGCATCCGCCTTCAGACTGATCTTACTGTCTTTCTAGTTCCTCCAGGAGTTATTTTGGTCAAATAAAACCTTTGCACATGCTCAGAAACAAGAGGGTCTGTCAACATGGCTCAACAGCTGAAGTGTTTGTCACCCAAACCTGATGAGCTTAATCTGAACTCAAGAGCACATGTATTTTAGTGGGAGGAGGAAGGAAAAAACCCTCCAGAGTGGTCTGCAGACTTCCACACAGGTGCTGGGACACGTGGGACCCTCTCACCCCACACACAGCAATGGTAAAGCAGAAAGAGCAGGTGGGAAGCACAGACACTGCTAAGCTGCATCCTGGAGTCACTGCTTCTGTCCTAGTACCCTGATGCTGCTGTCCCAGCTCTGTGAGCTGAGCCAACTGCATGTCCCAAACCAGTTCAGGTGCTTGGCACCAAGTTGATAGATAATTTACATTGGCCCTTAACTGTGAAGAGAACAACAGAGCACTCTCTTATCTTCAGAGTAAAGCAGGCACACACTTCTCATCCCAGTACTGGGGAGGCAGAGGTTGGAAGGTCTGGAATTTAAGGTCCTTCTTTGCCGTGTATCAGCTCCGAGATACATGTTTCAATTCCCCCCCACCCACGTGGGGGAGGACTAACCAAATGAGGGTGGGGAGACAGCTGGTAGGCACAGAACTTGGTACTAAAACAGGAGGAACTGAGTTTGTTTTCCAGGCTATCACTTAACACAAAGCAGGGCACCCACGTCACACCTGCCATCCCTAGTGTTGGGAAAGCAGACACAGGAGGATCGTTGGTGCTTATTGGCCAGCCTAACTACCTGATAGGCCACATAGTAAGACTGTGTTAAAGGGGGGGGGGGGTTAAGAACCCAGGGCTTAGAACCAGCGCCTTAAATCAACTGTTAAAAACGACAAAGGGGGTGAGATGGTCTGGCATGGTAGTGCACACCTTTCAAAGAACTTGGGAAACAGAAGCAGGCAGATCTGAGTTCAAGGCCAGCCTTGTCTAAATAGCAAGTTCCAGGACAGTCAGAGCTACATAGGGATCCCCTGTCTCAATAACAAGGTACAGAGTGAAGAGTTGAAACTATAAAGACGCCTTTTCCCCACACTCCTGGGCAACTAAGGCAAAACAACTGCTTCAGCACAGGGGTCAGGGCCCAGCCTGGGAAATACGTTACCCCCATCTCAAACACTTAAAAGAGCTACCTTTAAAGCCAACTGATGTTCTTGAAGGCCTGACTTTATAGTGTGTTAGAAACTGTAGAAACACAATCCCAGACACACACACTGATCCCATTAACTGAACGGTCAAATATTTTAAAAATTTACTTTAATTTGTATCGTACAAAAATTGTATCGTACAAAAAAAAAAAAAAAAAAAAAAAAAAAAGAAAAGAAAAGAAAAACCCCAGTCGTTCCTATAATAGAACAGTCCTACATAATTGCTATTTGCAAAAGAAAACAAGCAAACAAAATGCACTCATGAAGGCAAAAAAGAAAGGTTATAGAGACTTTAAGAATCCATATTTGTCTTCACCTCCAGAGGATGACACAGGGCTGGCTGTCAGTCAGCAAGTGTCTATTGCTCTGTTACACGGGTTGATTGGGGAATGAACTTTCAGGAATTCTTCGACTCGGGACACACATGTAAAGAACAGATCTCGGGTTCCAACCACAGCTACATAATGAAGAGAATTTGTCTCCAAAAATAATCAGCATCATCATCGAAAATTATAATTTAAAGCTAGGTGGCACTTAAGGTGCAGAGGAAGGCACATCTAGGAGTTTGTGGCCAGCCTGGTTTACATTCTAAGTTCCACAATAGCCAGGAATACACACAGAGACCCTGTGTTGAAAAAACAAAAGAACAATAACAAACAAAAGTGAAAAGATGCCTGTGTGCTCAAGGGCTTGAGAGCCTCGTAGGATCACCAGCACGAATTGATGTCACCAGATCTGTCCTCGGGTGGAGGAGGCTCTACAGCCCGAGGGAGCAGCAAAGTCATCAAACCAAGATGACTGCCACCGCCTGGGTCTCCTCCTAAGATAAAGCTCTGCGAGGAAATGTGATGACTTGAAGGTGAGCTGGTGACTGTGGGGATGCTGTGGGATTGAATTCCTCCGGGAGGCCGGACGCGGGCTTTTGCCTGAAAGTAGAGACGGCGCGGTCCCGGCGACAGAAGCGGGAAACCGCGGTGCTGAGCACGTGCAGAAAGGATCTGCCTCAGTCCGAGATCCAGGCTGCGCCCGAGTTCCGCCCGGGATCCGCCCAGCAAGGAGTGCGCAGGCGCCAGAGCCGGGAGGTGGAGCCTCCGCCCCTTCCCCGTCCCGCCCCCGCGTGGGCAGCGCCTCTCCCGATTGGACGGCGGCCTGCGATGGGCGGGAAGAGTCTCCTGCCGACCTGCATTTAGGCGGCGGCGGCGGCGGCGGCCGCCCCGGCGGACTCGAGCTGTGCAAGATGGCTGAGTGTCTGGCCTCCATCTTCGGCACCGAGAAGGACAAAGTCAACTGTTCCTTTTACTTCAAAACTGGAGCCTGTCGTCACGGAGACAGATGCCCCCGGTTGCACAATAGACCGACCTTTAGCCAGACCGTCGCCCTCTTGAACATCTTCCCAAACCCTCGGGACTCCTCCCGGGGCGCCGCCGCTCTGCGCGGTGCCGGGAGGGACGTGGAGACGCAGGAGCACTACGACGAGTTCTTTGAGGAGGTCTTCGCCGAGATGGAGAAGTACGGCGAGGTGGAGGAGATGCACGTCTGCGACAACCTCGGGGACCACCTGGCGGGGAACGTATACGTCAAGTTCCGACGGGAGGAGGATTCCGAGAAGGCCGTGGCCGACCTGAATAACCGCTGGTTCAATGGGCAGCCGGTCCGGGCAGAGCTGTCCCCGGTGACCGACTTCAGGGAGGCCTGCTGCCGCCAGTACGAGACGGGACAGTGCGCCCGAGGGGGCTTTTGCAACTTCATGCATCTGAAGCCCGTGTCCAGCGAGCTGCGGAGGGAGCTGGACCGGCGCCGGCAGCCGAGGGCCAGGTCCCGAGCCCGAGCCCGAGCCCGTGGGCGTGAGCGGGACAGGGAAAGATCCGAGCTGTTTCGACCGTGTGTCTGCTCGACAGTGTTGTAGTGTACTCGGTGGACAAGCCAGTTCATGATGGCATTTTTTAAATAAGAAAATAAACAGAGATGGGTTTCCGAATAAAATTTGCAGTGATATAGTTCAAACAAGTCTTCGATTTGTTTCATTTTCGTCGCTCGAAGAGGATCAAACCAACAGTCAAGAGGGGATCGTGGTTTTAAAGGGAAGGGGTCCCCCTGGACCTGGGATGAGCAAAGAATGGCGCCTAAGGCTGATCTTGGGGGGCTGGTCTGGGTGGGTGTGTCTGAGCCGACTTTGCTTCTCAAGGGCCTTGGAAAGGGATTCCCAAAGACAGTAGTTTCCTGGTGTTTGGAAAGTGAAAGAAAACACCGCTGACAACAACAACAAAAATAAAACCAGAAGCCGGGAATTTCCCGTGGCTTCCTCCCAAGGGAGGTCCTCAAAGTCCCTCACCTCTCCTGGCGAACTTTTCTTTGTGCGTTTCCGCCTTGCTCAAGAGCATTCTTCTTACTCGAGCTTGTGCGCTGGGTCGTCCGAAGACGGTGATTTCAGTTAGGTTTCCAGAGTCGGCTGTGTCCACTGTCAGCAAGGTCTGGGTCGCCCACTCCATTTCTGAGATTTTGGCTTGGTTAGGACCTGACCAGGTAAGAGAGAGGAGAGAGGCTCTAAGCAGGAGAATGGCTTCAGGTGGGAAGGAGCGCGCTTTGGAGGCTTGGCCAACAGATTGGACTGAGGAATGTGCCCCCAGCCGAGTAGAATGATCTAACACAGACCCCTTCACCAAAATCTGACCCAGACTTCCATGAAGAATTCCAGAGAGAGCAGGGGTGGAGTCAAGATGGCCACTAGCAAGCACAGTTTCTGAGCTGTGGAAGATCTGAACGCCTGAGTTGGTGAGTCGAAGAACTTCTGAATCCAGGGAAACAACGGTGAGGCTTTCTAAATGACAGGGATCATCGCTAGAGGTAAGAACTCTGTTCTCCGCTCACCCGTGAACTTGTTTGGGGAAGGAGAGAAACGATCCTTTGATCTCCTGGCACTCCCCTTTGTAGGACAACCATCCTCCTAGGCACAGCTTTCTCACTGAGATTCTCAGCTCAGAGCTCACTGCCGAGGATTTGTAGAGGCTGAGACAGAGCTCCTAGCCCCTTAGCGGTGTAAGACCTGGAGTCTCATTGCTCAGGAGCTCAGGATCATGCCCTTCCCAGGAACACTCACCGACCACAACTTGATGCAAAAGCATGAGGTTTATTGCTATTGTGATAGGGTCGCCCCTCCAAAGACAGAAGATGACCCCAAACATGCAAAGCACAGGGTTTTTATACCTGAAAATCAGACCAGCATGAAGATAGTTTACAGCTGGTTGTAGATAGTTTACAGCTGGTTGTAGATGGTTTTTCTCAGAACAGTTCACCCTGCCCTTCAAGAGCTATCTGCACCTGGCTTCAATTCAAATAATCACAGTTGGTTTTCTCATTCCCGGGTGGTCCCTCATTCCCCCCTCCTTTTCTTTTTGCCTCAATTTTAACCCTAAAATTGTGGATCAACCTCAGGGAAAGGTTGATACTGTCTCTGGAGCATCAGGACCTCATCTCTCCTTACATGTTCCCATTCCCTGACGAAGGCGAGTACTGGTCAGAGAGTTTATTATCCCTGATGAGTTTCAGTTTTAGCGGGTTGCAGGAGGCTTGGACTTTCAAGGTGACTGCAGGTTGATGAAGAGCAGGCTTAACATGTGACCTGTGACGCGTGTATCCAAGCTGCAATGCCCTCTACTTTGACGGCAGTTGGGGTGGTGAGCAGGACATAATAAGGACCCTTCCACTGAGGTTCCAGATTCTGGTGCCCTGTCATCGCACATATACCAGATCTCCAACCTGGAACTGGTGGGGCACCTCCAAGGACCCAGGAGCATATGCACTGCCAACCTTGCTCCAAATCTCTTTCTGAATAAGCTGCAGTCCTTTCAGCCTGGACAAGAAGTCAGTTACCACTAGTTATGTCAAGGGGTCCCCAAGAAGAGTCAGGGGAGCAGGAACCCATATATTAGTTCGAAGGGAGTCAGGACTAGTAGGGAGGGAGTATTTCTGACTCTTAAAAGGGCCAAGGGAAGAGCACCACCCAGTCACCGCCAGTCTCCATGGTCAATTTGGTGAGAGTCTCTTTTAGAGTTCTATTCATTCTTTCTACCTGTCCTGAACTTTGGGGTCTATAAGCACAGTGTAATTTCCAATAGAGCCCCAGAACCCTGGCCACCTCCTGACTTACCTGAGCAACGAAGGCCGGCCCATTGTCTGACCCATTTACCTTTGGAATACCGAACCAAGGAAAAATGCCTTCCAGAATCTTTTTGGCTATTACCAGAGTG
Organism: Psammomys obesus; assembly: GCF_907164565.1. Classification (NCBI taxonomy): domain Eukaryota; kingdom Metazoa; phylum Chordata; class Mammalia; order Rodentia; family Muridae; genus Psammomys; species Psammomys obesus. The sequence goes on along the minus strand of NW_026586662.1, from coordinate 9,651,183 downwards.
GTTTATTTCTTTTTGGGAAAAGCTTGCACCTCTCCTGAGAAGGTGTCCACAAAGACCAGGAGATATTTATTGCCATACCTGGCTTGGCTGGTTTAATTTCAGTGAAATCCACTTCCTTGTGCATTCCGGGTCTAGTTCCTCTCAGCCGCTTCTCTGGGCTCTGGAAGTCCCAGAGTCACTCTCTCAGTCAGGGTGGTGAGGTTTAGTATTCGGTACTGGGATTGGTGGCAATTTCAGCCAATTTCTTTGCCCCCAAGTGAGTCCACTTATGCAATCAAGCTTTTTGGATAGATAGGTCTCTTCCAGGGTCCAATTTTCTGTGTTAGCACCCATTTGGCCATTCCCTGATTCTCTGCCACATAAAGTTGGAAGGGTTTGTTCACATCAGGGAGTCCCAATGCTGGGGCCAACATTAAGGCTTGTTTGATATTATCAAATGCGGCTTGTTCATCCTTTCCCCAGATGAAAGAGTCATTGCCCTTTGTAAGGGCAAACAGAGGGGCTGCCATCTCGGCAAATCCCGGAATCCACAGCCGGCAAAACCCTGCTGCACCTAAAAATTCCCTCATTTGTTTAGTAGTCTGCAGAGGGGGAATATGAAATACAGTCTCTTTTCTAGCCTCCTATAGCCATCTCTTTCACTCTCTTAATATATATCCCAGATAACTGACCTGTTTCCTGCAAAGCTGGACCTTTTTCGCCGATGCTCTGTAGCCGAGCTCACCCAGCTCTTGCAACAGCTGGTCGATGGCTTCAAGGCAGGTTTCTTTACAATCTGCAGCTAGTAGAATGTCATCCACATATTGGAGAAGAGTTACCTGGGGATTGGTGGCCCGGGAGTGCTCCAGGTCCCGGTGTAGGACTTCATCAAATATTGTAGGGGAATTTTTAAACCCTTGAGGAAGTCGAGTCCATGTAAGCTGGCCTGAGACCCCTGTGTCCGGGTCTTTCCATTCGAAAGCGAAAATGTCTTGGCTGGTAGGGTAAGTTGAAGACAAAAGAATGCATCCTTAAGGTCCAGGACTGTACATCAAACTCTGTTAGGGGGAAGGGAACTCAACAGGTTATACGGCTTGGGCACGGTAGGATGTAAGTCCGTGACCTGTTTGTTAACTTCCCTCAAGTCCTGTACAGCTCATTAGTCATTGCTCCCAGGCTTTCAAACCGGCAGCAATGGAGTATTCCAGGTGCATTGGCATCTTCTGTGAACCCTTAGGTCAAGGAGCTGCTGTATGTGAGGGTGGATCCCGTCACGGGCTTCCTTAGACATCAGATATTGTCCCACTGAGATCTGGGTAGCCTGAGGCTTCAGCTCTATCTGAACTGGGGGCTGTTTCTTTGCTTTTCCTAGGCCAGCCGTTTCAGCCCATGCCCTGGGATGTCTCTCTAGCCACCAGTCAATGTCTTTTTCTGGACTTACCACCTTTTCAAACAGGCGGTATTCATCTTCCAGTTGAATCATCAGCACATGATTAGGATCCCCTTTATTGTCTGTCACCTGTGGGCCATCTGGTCTAAAATGGAATATTGGCCCCTATCTAGGATATCTTGCCCTAACAACGGGTAGGGGCACTCAGGGACAATTAAGAATGAGTGGGATACCTGGCCCACTCCAAGGTCCACCATTCTTCGGGTAGTCCATGAATATTGTTTACATCCAGTGGCTCCTTGGACCCACGATTTTTTTTTTCCTCCAAAGTCTTGTAACAGAACAGAATGCTGGGCACCAATGTCCACTAAGAAGTGGATCAGCTTCCCCTCCACCTTAAGGGTTACCCTGGGCTTGGGGAGGGGGGCCGAATTCCATCCCCCCTAGTCACTATCATCGCCCAGGGTTAGGACCCAGATCTCCAGGGCTCGAGCATTTGTTTTTTCTGGCTTTTTCTTCCTTTTGGGATAATCCTTGATCCAGTGTAATTTCTCCTTGCAATAGGCACACTGATCCTTAGACAGAGAGCCCCTCTGATTGCCAGGAACTCTCTCCCTATCATTACGACTCTCCTGCACTATGGTGGCCAGGATCTTAGTCAACGTTGTCTTGCCTTGTATCCCTTTCTCTTTCTCTCGCTTCCTGCTCTTTCTGCTTTCTTTTCCTGTTTCTCTTCTTCCATCTCCCGGCTGTAGAAAACCTTTTCTACTACCTGCACTAAATCCTTCAATGACTTGTCCTGTAAACCCTCTATTTTCTGGAGTTTTCTACGAATATCTCTGGCTGACTGGTCTATAAAGGTTATAGTCACCATTGCCTTTTTCTCCTCTGAGGTAGGATCACAGGGTGTAAGCCGGTGGTATGCCTCCATCAGCCTTTCAAGAAAGGCTTTGGGAGACTCATCAGACCCCTGAACCATCTCTCTTACCTTCGTCAAATTGGTGGGCTTTTGAGCGGCCCCACGGACACCCACCAGTAGAGTCTGGCGGTAGACCTTCAGGTGTTCCCTACCTCATGGTGTGTTGTAATCCCAGTTGGGGCGGATGAGGGGAAAGCCATCATCAATCTCATTAGGGAGGACAGAAGGCCTCCTGTCCGTTCCCGGCACATTCTTTTTCTTCTCAAGGAGGCCCGTCCCCATTCTTCGGTAGTCAGGAGGGCCGGCAAGAGTTGCTGGCCATCATCCCAAGTGGGGTGGTGTGAGAATAGGACAGAGTTAAACAAATAAGGTGCCCTCAGGTAGCCATCCAACCTGAAAAGTAGGCCACTCCGAGGAGCAAGAAGTTTGCCATTTTCCCTTTTTAACTTCAACTGAAAGGTTATGTTCCCTATATTTCACCTCCGAGAAATGATCAAGAGTGAGGGATAAGGGTGTAGTCAGAGTCTGTCCCCTAATAAAGTCGTCGTCAAGAAAGTAAAAAAAAAGGCAACAACAATAGAGACAAAGAGAACAAGACAGGCAATTAGACAAGGATGCCCTTGCAGGTGGTACCACACAATTCTGATTGAGAGGCTGCCTGGCGGCAGCCGTCTCCAACAAAAAATAGATGGGAGGAGGACCGTCCCGGACCTAGCCTCCCCAAATGGAATCTGGAGTGTCCTCCAGCTCCCAGTGAAGCAATATTCTGACACATCTGTCTATCGCAACGACTGGTCAGACGACTTAATAGGTACAGATTGGTGCCTACAAAAACAGAGTGGTATACCAGAAATCAGACTAACCTGTTCTGAGCTCGACCTCTGAGCCCAGTCAGGTGAGGGTTGGGGAAGGGGCATGCCATTTCCTGGCCAATGCACCAAAATGTAAGACTTGGACTCTCACTGCTCAGGAGCTTAGCATCACACCCTTCCCAGGAACACTCACCGACCACAACTTGATGCAAAAGCATGAGGTTTATTGCTATTGTGATAGGGTCGCCCCTCCAAAGACAGAAGATGACCCCAAACATGCAAAGCACAGGGTTTTTATACCTGAAAATCAGACCAGCATGAAGATAGTTTATGGCTGGTTGTAGATAGTTTACGGTTGGTTGTAGATGGTTTTTCTCAGAAGAGTTTACCCTGCCCTTCAAGAGCTATTTGCACCTGGCTTCAATTCAAATAATCACAGTTGTTTTTCTCATTCCCGGGTGGTCCCTCAGTGGCAACTGCCAGCTGTACCGTACTTGGGGTCCCAGATTCATGGCACCATCCTCCCAGGGTCCCAAGTCTGTTAGCTGCCATGCTGGCTCTGCAGGGTTTCTCAGCCACTGACTGTACAGCCCGCCCAAACCCTCAATGACCGAAAATATGCATTATACCCACCAAAGCCCAGCAGACCCACCATACTAGCTAGGCACACCAGGTGCTAGGTCTCCCAGGCCTGGAGAGCACATTGGAGGCCCCCATGACTTCCCAGAAGGCATCTGGACTTGCATCGCAGTCTCCAGCTGCAGCTGGACTTCCTAACCTGGTGGTGGCAGCAGCACTGAGCTGGCAGAGCATGTCAGTCCTCCTACATAAGACCAAGCAGGGCCAAACCAGAGAGCAGAGAGCCTGAATACCCTGATCCTTGCCGATGTGACCTGCTTGAGACACCTCGTGGAACCTTCTCCAAAATAGACATATATGTGGTCACAAAGCAAGCCACAACAGATACAAGAAGATTGAAATAATCCCCTGTATTCTATCTGACCACCATGGACTAAAGCTGGACCTCAACAACAATGGAATTAGAAAAAAACATACAAGCACATAGGAACTGAATAACTTGCTGCTCAATGATAGCTGGGTTAAGGATGAAATAAAGAAATTAAAGACTTCCTAGAATTCAATGAAAATGAAAGTACAACATACCCTAATTTATGGGACACAATGAAAGCAGTGCTCAGAGGAAAATTCATAGCACTAAATGCCTTCAAGAAGAAATTTGTGACATCTCATACAAGCAATTTAATGGCCCAACTGAAAGCCCTAGAAAAAAAAAAAAGAAGAAACAAATACACCCAAGAGGAGCAGACAGCTGGAAATAATCAAACTCAGGGTAGAAATCAATCAATTAGAAACAAATAAAATTGTTCAAAGAATCAATGAAACCAAGACCTGGTTCTTTGAGAAAATCAGTAAGATTTTAGACAAACTAACTAAAAGGCAGAGAGAAACTATGCAAATCAGCAAAATCAGAAATTAAAAGGTGGACATGACTACAGACACCAAGGAAATCCAAGCAATCATTAGGTCATACTACAAAAGCCTATATGCCACAAAATTTGAAAATCTAAAAGAAATGGACAATTTTCTTGATAGATTCCATCTACCAAAAGTAAGTCATGATCAGGTGGAAAGATTGAATAGTCCTATATCCCTCAAGGAAATAGGAGCATTCATCAACAGTCTCTCTTCCTCCCCTTGCCCCAAAAAAAAGTCCTGGGCCAGATGGATTCAGTGCAGAATTCTACCAGACCTTCAAAGAATTGCTAACTCCAGTTCTCACCAAACTATTCCACAAAATAGAAACAGAAGGAACATTACCAAACTCATTCTATGAAGCCACAGTCACCTTGATACCTAACCCACACAAAGACCCAACAAAAAAAGAGAACTTCAGACCTATCTCTCTTATGAACATTGATGCAAAAATACTCCATAAAATCCTTGCAAATCAAATCAAAGAACACGTCAAAGATATCATCCACCGTGACCAAGTAGGCTTCATCCCAGGCATGCAAGGGTGGTTCAACATACAGAAATCCATCAATGTGATCCACCACATAAACAAACTGAAGGAGAAAAACCTCATGATCATCTCCTTAGATGCCAAAAAAGCACTTGACAAAGTCTAACAAAAGTCTTGGAGAGATCAGGGATACAAGGCACATACCTAAACATACTAAAGGCAATATACAGCAAACCTATAGCCAACATCAAACTCAATGGAGAGAAACTTAAATCAATCCCACTGAAATGAGAGACAAGACAAGACTGCCCACTCTCTCCATATCTCTTCAACATAGTACTTGAAATACTAGCTAAAGCAATAAGACAACTAAAGGAGATCAAGGTGATAATAATCAGAAAGGAAAAGGTCAAAGTGTCACTATTTGCAGATGATATGATAGTATACATGAGCGAACCCAAAAATTCAACCAGAGAACTCCTTCAGCTGATAAACACCTTCAGCAATGTGGCAGGATACAAAATCAACTCAAAAAAATCTGAAGCCCTCTTGTATACCAAAGACAAAAGGGCAGAGAAAGAAATCAGGGAAACAACACCTTTCACAATAGCCACTAATAACATAAAGTACCTTGGAGTGACTCTAACCAAGCAAGTGAAAGACCTGTTTGAAAAAAAACTTTAAGTTTCTGAAGAAAGAAATTGAAGAAGATATCAGAAGATGGAAAGATCTCCTGTACTCATAAATTGGTAGGAATAACACTGTGAAAATGGCCATCCTGCCAAAAGCAATCAACAGATTCAATTCAATTCCCATCAAAATACCAACTCAATTCTTTACAGACCTTGAAAGAAAGGTTCTTAGCTTCATATGGAGAAACAAAAAGCCCAGGATCTCCAAAACGATCCTGTATAACAACAGATCATCTGGAGGTATCTCCATCCCCTGTCTCAAGCTGTACTACTGAGCAATAGTAATAAAAACTGCATGGTATTGGCATAGAAACAGAAAGAAGGATCAATGGAACTGAATAGAAGACCCAGAAGTAAACCCACACACCTATGAATATTTGATTTTTGACAAAGAAGCCAAAATTATTCAATGGAAAAAAGATAGCATCTTCAACAAATCGTGTTGGTCCAACTGGATGTCTACATGCAGGAAAATGAAAGTAGATCCATATTTATCACCCTGCACAAAACTAAAGTCCAAGTGGATCAAAGACCTCAACATAAAACCAGATACACTAAATCGGTTAGAAGAAAAAGTGGGGAAGACCCTAGAACTCATTGGCACAGGAGACAACTTCCTGAACAGAACACCAACAGCACAGGCTCTAAGAGCAACGATCAATAAATGGGATCTCATGAAAATGAAAAGCTTCTATAAAGCAAAGGACACTGTCATCAAAACAAAACGAATGCCTACAGATTGGGAAAGAATCTTCACCAACCCTTTATCTGACAGAGAGGTAATATCCAGTATATATAAAGAACTAAAGAAGCTGAAAAGCAAAAAACCAAGTAATCCAATTAAAAAATGGGGAACAGAGCTAAACAGAGAATTCTCAATAGAGGAATATCGAATGGCAGAGAAACACTGAAAGAAATGCTCAACCTCATTAGCCATCAGGGAAATGCAAATCAAAACAACCCTGAGATTTCACCTTACACCCTCAGAACAGCCAAGATCAAAAACTCAAGTGACAACACATGCTGAAGAGGTTCTGGAGAAAGGGGAACCCTTCTCCACTGCTGGTGATAATGTAAACTGGTACAACCACTCTGGAAATCAATCTGGTGCATTCTCAGACAACTAGGAATAACAGTTCCTCAAGATCCAGCCATATCTCTCCTAGGCATATATCCAAAGGAAGCTCAAGCACACAATAAGGACATTTGCTCAACCATGTTTGTAGCAGCTTTATTTGTAATAGCCAGAAGCTGGAAACAACCCAGATGCCCCTCAACTGAAGAATGGATACAGACATTGAGCTACATCTACACAATGGAATATCACCTCGCAATGAAAACAAGGAAATCATGAAATTTGCAGGTAAATGGTGGGAACTGGAAAGGATCATCCTGAGTGAGCTGTCCCAGAAACAGAAAGACACACGCAGTATATACTCACTCATATGGACATATAATATAGGATAAACCTACTAAAATCTGTACATCTAAAGAAACTAATCAAGAGGGAGGACTCTGACTAAAATGCTCAATCCCCATCCCGAAAGGCAAAGAGGATGGACATCAGAAGGAGAAGAAAACAGGAAACAAGTTAGGAACCTGCCACCGAGGGCCTCTGAAAGGCTCTGCCCTGCAGACTATCAAAGCAGATGCTGAGACTTATGGTTAACTGTTGGGCAGAGTGCATGGAATCTTATGAAAGAACTGGGAAACAGTAAGATCTGAAGAGGACAGGAAATCCACAAAGAGAGCAACAGAATCAGAAAATTTGAACACAGGGGTCTTTCCAGAGACTCATACTCCTACCAAGTACCATGTATGGAGATAACCTAGAACCCCTGCACAGATGTAGCCCACGGCAGCTCAGTGTCCAAGTGGGTTCCATAGTAATGGGAAAAGAGACTGCCTCTGACATAAACTGATTGGCCTGCTCTTTAATCACCTCCCCCTGAGGGGGGAGCAGCCTTACCAGGCCACAGAAGATAACAATGCAGCCACTCCTGATGAGATTTGATAGACTAAGATCAGAAGGAAGGAGAGGGGGACCTCCCCTATCAGTGAACTTGGGGAGAGGCATTCGCGAAGAATGGGGGAGGAAAGGTCGGATTAGGAGGGGAAGAGGGTGGAGTTTATGGGGGATACAAAGTGAATAAAGTGTAACTAGTAAAAGTTAAAAAAAGCAGTGATCATTACTTTTCTTCATGTATTGGTCATAAAAGTATAACAAAATGGGGCGGGGGAATAAGTAACCTTTTATACTTGATGATCTTTACCAGATCACGAGCTAGTCTGAATTTTCCATTAGACTCAGTTCCCAATAACAACTTTTCAAGATTTGTAAAAGCAAGATTCACAAGATCAAGTCTGGATAATAAGAATACAGGGAAAACAATCAAGGTTGCAGACAAAGCATCCAAAACTTGATGCTTTTGAGGTTTTACCTTAAACACAACCATGGTGTTTACAAAAGTTGATCATACATACAAAGGTAGAAAAACATTACTTTTTCAGCTGAAGGCAGCAGTCCTTTTAAAGGGACATCCTCGGCAATCCAATGAATAGTAGATTTAAGAATAGTAAGCTCATGACAATGCTGAAGAATGTTAAGTTGAGCTTCATAGAGTCTTCCTCAGCAACGATTTCCTCGTGTTCCCCAACCTTGGCCACCTCTACTTCCCCTGAAGGCTCCTCTCTGCTCAGAATTAAAGTTGTCCAAATTGCTGCTGTACTTCCCACTAGGAGGATTCTAAATTTGCCGGGCACCCCTTTTTGGTCCTCCTGGAGACTTCTTGCATGATGAACCTGAACTTGTATCTTCACTGGTTCTCTTTTGCCCAATCTCAATTTTCTGTACAGGTTTCCAGGACAATGTTGCTGTGCTCTTACAAGAAGGAGGAATGTGGAAGAGATCCTTGATGAAAACATTGATATTGTTTTTTCTTTTTAATTATCAGCTTTTATTTTGTTCTCCTTTGTTTTTAAGGCCTCACCTGTTTTACTCTGGAGATCCAAGAGAAGCTGTCTGTGACCTGCCCCACAGGGCAAGTCGAGCAGGGTTACCTGAAGGAAGGAGTGGGAGTGATAGGGAAAGAGACACAAGGAATGGAGTCAAGACAGGATTCTGTTCAAGACTCATTTATTCAACACTGATAGCATTTTTTAAGCAAAAAGCCACAAACAAGTTCCTTAAAGCAAAAACTACACCAGTCAGTAACAATTTGCCCAACAGTTCACTTGCAGAAGACTTCTCTATTTAAGAACAGACAGTGGTAAGAGCATCTGTTTCCCTAAGGTCTCTGTGAGACTAACCTTCAGACTATATGCTAAAAATAAGGTAAATAAGTAAAATTCCATAAGCTGACTCCTTCATGTCTGATATAAACCTGAAGGCCCCATGCAAAGCATTTCAACGTAATTTGGAAATCTTTGGGCTTTTCTGCATTCAGTTTTACTGTTAAGAAATCTGGAAGCTTTCGGTCCAACTGGTGAAAAGTGTATATATAATAAGACTCCAACTCAACTGCAGCTTGGGCTCATCATTACCAGTGTCCTCTCTGTTTTCTGCTTCTCCTGGAGGGAGAGGCATATACTCCAATAACTCGTCCAATAGTTTTATTTAATTTGTTTCTAGTTTTTCCATGCCACCACAAAATGAATTCCTCTCTGCCAACAATTTTAACACCTCCAACTGTACGTCGAGACACTCGACTAGTGTAGTCAGGGTACTGAGATAGGGAGAACCTGCTCACAGAAATATGTCACGAACCTTATAGAATGGATGGTTTTAGAAAAGAGGCACAGCTTGCCACGTGCACTGCAGGAGCCTGTCCACACAGTCCGGGCCTGAGGGCCTGAGGGGTCTGTTCCCTGTCAGCCTGTTCAACCACCAGCTCTACCGGCTGCTGTCTTCCACTCACTGTCTGTAAGCTTTTTAACCCCGATAGTATCTTCACGAACAGAACAAAGTCTTCACCAGTCACATCTTCCAGGACCTTTTAGGACTCCGTGAGGACGAGCTCCTCTCCTTCCTTAGTGAGCACTTCTGGGAGCGCCTTGAGCTTTGTGGACAGGAACTGAATTGCTCGTTCTCTGACTACGTCTTCTCCTTGAAGAATCTGGCTCAACAAGCCACCTACTTAACAGAGCATTGTTCGCCAAATTAAATTCTGCAGAGTCGTCTGTCTGCAGAGGCTGGGTCAGTGTATCTGCTACTCTTGGAAGAGTTTCTCCTGTGGCATACTGAGGCAGCTCTTTAATTGCCTGGCGTCATATCGACACATCTTCATCCTCACAGAGGTCTAACTGCGCGTTGATAGCACAATCAGCCAGGCCTGGAAAATGCTTAAAGAATTTTGGAAAGAAACGGAGCTGCTAATCGCTTCCCCTCGGTGCCTCCACTCAGTCCATACTGTATCACTCGGTAGGCATCTTCCTGCTGGCCACTAGCTCCGTGGCATCGGCGAGGATGCCATAGTGGCGGAACAGCTCCTGCAAGGTTGGCATACTGAGCGCCAAGATGCAGGCCACTCCACCTGCTCATCACATCGCTGTCACCACCACCGCCTCTACCGAACTTCTCTAAGCCTTCCACCGAGCTATCATGCTTTCAGCTGCCGCCTGGACCTGGTGGTTCCCACTGCAGGAACTCAGCAAACCTTTGGACTTCTTCATGGAAGCCTGGATCGCAGAAAGGATTTTTGGTGAGCTGGTCGCCCCAAGGCATCTGGGTTAGCTCGCTCTACTCGGCTGGGGGCAGCGAGCCCACACCCACATTCCTCAGTCCAATCTGTCGGCCAAGCCTCCAAAGCGCGCTCCTTCCCACCTGAAGCCATTCTCCTGCTTAGAGTCTCTCTCTGTCTCTTACCTGGTCAGGTCCTAACCAAGCCAAAATCTCAGAAATGGA
>NW_026586662.1:9613972-9625504 GCF_907164565.1 Psammomys obesus | reverse complement strand
CTGTTGATGGGCATCGGTTTTTAGAAGACGTGGGAGAAAGACAAGATCCCTGATCATTCTCATCTGGATGACAGTCAATTTGTGATTTCCCGTTTATTTTGGAGGTAGAGGCTTAGTTTTTGTTTTTGTTTTTGTTTTTGGAATCGTTGCTTCCTACATACATACATACATACATACATACATACGTCCATTCATATATTTCAGTGGAGCCCACATCAGCTTCTAAAGAATTAAACCTTTTTGACTATTTGACAGGCTGTGCTGGATCAGGTGGGCCAGTTTTACCTGCAGGTGTCTTGGTTTGAGTTTGACTGAGAGGAAGGTGGAGGTTGGGTAACTCATTTTCTCTGGAGCCTAGTGAATTTTCTTTAAATTCTTTGTGGCCAGCCCAATCCAAGCAACTATAACCAAGACTTTCAACACTTGTGTTTTCCCTGTTATCTCTGAAGGGACCAGTCTGAATGGAACGGGTCCCATTCAGTTCAGGCAGCAGAATACTCGAGAGATTCGTCGTTCTATTTTCTCTTAAGTTTGATTCTTCGTTGCCTCACCTCTCGGTCTAACCTTAAGTCTTTGTCTTGGGTGAGGAGGCAGAGAAAACAAAACAGTGCGTGCAACTCCTTTGGGGGGGGGGGTTTGAGGCCACAGTTCCACATCAAGATCATGAGGTGTCTCCTACATTATATACATTATATATATATGTTTTTACAAGAGGCGAGTGCCCAGGAGACTGGTGAAACTGACTGCACGTGTGAGCTACTGGGGTGCAGAGTTTGTCTTTTCCCAGGTCCATGTGTTGACAAGGGAGGGCTACAGCTCTTTCCTGGATGGGGCATCTATAAGAGTTTCTTTCTGGCTTCCTGGTTCATTCAACAATTTCTCTCTCTCTCCCTCTCTCTCCATTTTTTGAAACACAATTTCTCTGTCCAGCCCTGGCCATCCTGGAACTCACTCTGTAGACCAGGCTGGTCTCCAACTCAGAGATCCCTCTGCCTTTGCCTCCAAGTGCTGAGATTACAGGCATGAACCACCATGCCCAACTCATTCATATTTTTTTTTTCAAGTAAAACTCCAACTTTATTGAACCAAAGAATAGATGGACTTTCAATTTTTCTCATCATGGTTTTTTTTATATGCCATCTGATCCATGGCAGTATTTACCAACACAAGATGTTTATTTCTGTCATTTGTATTTTGTTTAAATTTTATATTCATAAATATACTTAAGTCAGTTAGTAGTACATGGCAATACATGGCATATACATTGCTTAAACTGGTACTAACGGGTAACAGCTCTACAGTAACTGGCAAGTTTGTGTACAAATTTAATTTTATGCGTTTTGTACATTTTATACTTTACTGGGACCTAAAGTCAGTTACAGATAGGTAAATACTTGTTTTGTACTTTCCAGCCAGAACAAAGACATGTGATGCAACATTTCCATTATTCAAGGTTTTTTTTTTTTTTTTTTACATTTCAGAAAGAATGTCGTATAACCCTATCTTAAACAAAATGACTGGAGTGCTAGGGAAGGCAAGGTTTAATAAGCATATTTACTTAAATCAAACCCTCCAGTAAGAAATGGGGCATTTGCTGTCTTTACTTAGAAGGCTATGTAAATAGTTATCTGTCAAGTTTTATGTGCAGTTCAACAACATTCCCTTACTGGAAACATGAGCATTCAACATCACAGTTCCCATAAGGACTTAAAAAGACTCAAAATTCTGCGTCTTCTCTGGCTTGCTTTTCTATGGATTCCGCCCACGATTTATTAATGGTTCACTTCATCATCCCCGTGTTCATAAATTTTCTTTAGATCATTCATTAATCCCTCACTAGAATCTGCTTCACTGTCACTGAAAGGTCTTTGGTTCTCTTTGCAGTCTTTTCCCACCTGAGTTAAGTAGTCCCATTGTGTGCTTTCTCCTTTCTTTCCACAGCAGATAATAACTGTATCAGTCTTGACTTTGTTTGAACTGCTTTCCACAGAGATGGGTTTCAAAAGATTGTTTACAATCATGGAGTAATTCTTGACACTGAGATTTCTTTTCTTTAACTGACGATCAAATGACCTCTCTATGAAGTGTCTCCACCCATTTTCAGTGGGAACCGGATGAACTCCAGTTAAGGCAATGTAGATTCTCACAAATTTCAGCCTGATCCCATCCACAATGACTGATTTTTCACAGTGTATCCTGTGGTAGAATGAGCAACCACAGCAGCTGGCTTTTCATTGTCATGTTCTGGTTTCTTCTGGGACTTCTGCTGCATCTTGCTCTTTTATTTCCATCTCAGTCTTGGCCTTTTCACTTGTAAGAGTATCTTGCACTCTTCCTAGTGGACTTTTCCAGCAACTCTTTGATCTCTTTTAGGTCTTTCTGCAACTCCTCCAATGTGGAAGTCATGGTATGGCAGGACAGGTCTGAGGCCAGAGCTGCAGGGCAACCCCACAGCAAACAACATGGACTAAGCCTAATTCATATTTCTTAATTACTACAAAATGAGGTGTTTCGTTTTGAACTTCTAACACCTGTACAGGATGTACTTTGCTTAATCATGTAGTTTACAATGGTTGAGATGTCTTGGTAGGGACACTGCCATGGAGCCATCAATTTTGTTGATATTTGTCTGAGTTCTGTGTGGGTCTGGAGCAGGAGCGGATAACAGAGCCGGCATACAGCCACCCGATGCCTAGAATGCCCATCAACTTGAAAGCACAGCCCCAAACACTTAGCAGAGTGCTTACATGGTCACATGGCTTGGAATCTGAACACACCCCCTAAAAACCTATGATAGTCAGAAACTACCTCTGGGTTAGAGACCTGAAGGGACTGTGTCCTTTCAGGGCCACACTGTGTCTACTTTCAGCCATGAAACTCTCTCCAAGTCAGGAGGCCCACTTTAGAGCCTCATCATCAGTTTATGGCCAGGAAACCTCCTAATGTCGTTCTTCTGAAAGGTAGTTTGTCTTGGCTTTACTTTTCTATGACTTCTGGAATTTTCTAGTATTCTGTTCCTGCTGTGGCCAGGCCTTGGTGAGTTAACAGCCAGTCCTCAGAGGTACACTTCAGGGGTCAACTCCCATGGAATCCTTCTTTCATACCCCTACTGTCTTTCCTCAGTATCTTCCCCCCCACCCATCTCCCACCAGTGCTAGGAAGGCAGTGTGATGGCCTTTTACCATGTCATGAAGACTGAGACAGAAAAGGAGTTGAGAACGTGTTAAGCTGAAGAAATGTGTGAGAAATGAAGAAAGAGCTGGATAGAGGCTACTGTGGCCAGGGAGGGAGAGAACAGAAAACAGGACTGTGGGCAGACCATGGGCCTGGAAGAAGAAACAGCCCTGTAGAGCCTGCTTACCCAGCCTTTTCCTCATGGAGAAGTTTCAGGGCTCCCTCTTTAGACAGAGGTTGGAGTTTCACTGCAAGTTACAGACCAGGCAAAGCCTTTCAGGATGATCACATGGGCTGGAGAGAGAAAAAAAAAAGACCAAGAAACTCTTTTATCCCAGCACTCAGAAAGCAGTGGCAGGCAGATCTCTGTGTTATAGCTAGCCTGGTCTTCAGAATGAATTGCAGGACATCCAGAGCTACACAGAAAAAAACTTGTCTCAAAACAAACAAACAACAACAACAACAAACCTAAACGCCAGGCTTGCAAGCAAATGCCAGTAATCCCAGCAGTCTGGGAGGCAGGTGGATCGCTGATTTCAGGGCTAGCCTGGTCCACAAAGTGAGTCCAGGACCGCCAAGGCTAGGAGCACAGGTCACACGTCCTCCCCGGTGCCCATCCCCTGCATGCTCTCCCTGCCTGTGGCACCCATGAGCAACCCCCAGGACAGCAGAAATGCATAGCGCAGACAAGGCATCAGGAAGCTGGTCCAGGTTTCTGATGTTGCTTCCAGGTGCTGTATTAGCTCCTGTGCAGTCAGACTAAGGAGGGACCAAGGAGGGAGCCACAGCAGCTTCATGCCTACTATACCATTCCTGCTCCCTGAGCCTCAGCAGAGTCCATTGAAGGCACTCTCCCCTAGAAGAGTGGCAGAGGGCAAGAAAAGAGTGGGGGAAGGTCAAAGAGATAGAGGCCATTAATTTAAAAAAGAGGTGTGAGCCCTTTCTCCAATGGGTATCAAAACCTCTCAGAAGACTAAGCAAGGGTCCAGGCCCAAGAAAGAACACAGAGGTCAGGGACAAAGAAACTCTGGGAGGAGAGTAGGCCCAGGTGAGCACAGGTCCATCCCAGCCTTTGTATTTCACCCAGAATGGCGCAGAAGCAAGGACGGGACCTGGACGGTGTCCACAGGCTGAGCAGCCAGAATGAGCTTTATTAACGTTAGGGTTCAGCTCTGTGTGCTGTTGGGGGTACCAGTGAAGTGTGGTGCTTATGCACGGAGATGCCTGTTCCCGTTTGTCCCCTGGAGGGAAGTGACCATTCAGAGGTTCTTCTGAGTGGGGTCACAGCAGGATTAGTTGTAGAGGCACTTTACTCCAGCAACATGGCTTCTCTGGCTAAACTGCAGACACACCCTTAGCATACAACTTTAATCCCAAACACTGAAGGTAAATTTAGTTGGTAGAAGTTTGAAAGGGAGGGACAGACAAAGTGACATAATGAATTGGAGATCAGATACACCCAACTCTCACCAGAAGAGACAGGAAAGAGAGGCGACTTAAGAGAGAGTAGCACAGAGGAAGGGAGAAAGGAAAGAAGGCAGTTTTACTGGAACAGTTTTACAGTGACAGGGTGAAGAGAGAACAAGCCAGAGAATGAGAAGGAGCCAGAAGATTAGAACATACTGCCAAAGTTAGTATGAGGCCGAGCAGAGAAATTCAGATGTAGGCAAGAGAAACAGGGAGACAGAGAGAGGAGAAAGAGGAGGCAGTTTTACTGGGACAGTTTTACAGACAGGTTGCAAAGAGAGAAAAAGCTAGACACGGGTAAAGACAAAACAAGCTGAAGAATGAAATGAGAAGGAGCCAAAAGATCAGAACAGATTGCTAGAGTTAGTTTGAGGCTAAGCAGGGCAATTCAGTGAGAAGCAGAAAGAAGCCAGTTTGAATCAGTCAGCTTGCAGAGGAGTTTTGAGACTGTTTTGGCTGAGTTAAGCCAGCCAGCCAGAGTTCAAAAAGAACAAGAAAGGGTGAGTTTATTCACCAGTAAATCTCAGAGGCTGAAAACAGCCTAGATTAGATTAGACCAGATTAGATTAGGCTAGATTGTATAGAAGCTAGAAGCTTCTAGGACTAGGCCTAGGTTAGTAGACAGGGGCAGTAAGCCTCCAAGACGAAATTTAAAAACAAGTGAATAAAAGTTACTTTTATAATTGGTCTTCACAGGAGTTTTACAATCATTTCACTTTTTGCTTGTTTTTCAAAATAGGGTTTCTCTGTGTAGCCTTGGCTGTCCTGGACTCTCTTTGTAGATCAGGCTGTCCTGGAATTCACAGAGATCTGCTTGCCTCTGTCTGTCAGAGTGCTGGGATTACAGGTATGTGCCACCATGCCTTGCTCTCATTTCAGTTTTTATTTCAATTATTTTTTTATCTTTCTCTCTTTTATTTTAAAGATTTATTTATTATTCCTACAGTATTCTGCCTGCAGGCCAGTAAAGTGTACCTGCTTTTGTGATAGATGGTTGGGAGCCACTATGTGGTTGCTGGGGATTGAACTCAGGACCTTTGAAAAGGCAGGCAGTTCTCTTTACCTCTGAGCTATCTCTCCGGGCCCCTGTTTGTCTCATTTAAAAACACAGTGAGTGAAAGTTCCTCATTAAGGACTAGACATTTAGATAAGTAACTCCATAGTAATATAAAGAGATGAAACAAAGCCTGTGTTTTTGAGTGGCTGGGGATCCCCCACAGACATTGATTGTGGATCCACATAGTGCGAAGATGACATACAAAATAAAATAAAAAGAAACCAATCTTCAAAAAGAACCTCATACGTTTTTGGTAGTTTAATATTCCTAGGGAAGAATATCATACATAACAGCAACAGAAGTCACCTGCTTTTCCCTCTAGGGCTGAACTTGCATAGGCACACCTGCCTGCCTAGCAGCAGTCAGACACTGCGGCATGGATTGTGAGCTCACCATTTATGACACGCCGCTGCTATGGTTATGTGACTCTCTAAATCCGTGCCACTGCGCTGAGTTCACTTTAGAGACTGCTCAGAGCAAGCACTGATCTAGCAGTCAGAGCTGTACATGCTGGAATAGGACTCGGATATGGGGAACTGCTGTTCAAACAGAGGTATGACTATACTAGCTACTGAGTCTCGCCCCGTCTACCAGTCTGCGTAACAGTTTTCAAAATATCTTCTTGAAGTATTTGCTTTTAATTATATTATATGCGGTATAATATTAGTTTTATGCCATAGCTTATGTATCTACTGCTTTTATAAAGTGTCTTACTTTTAAAACTTAATATGTATTTATCAATTCTTGTTTATTACCAGTTTTTGGTTTTGCTGTTTGATTTTTGAGAAAGTGTCTTACTTGTAGAATAGTGGAGATTGATGAAAAGGATCATAGAGATTATACATACACACACACACACACACACACATACACACACACATATATATATATATATATATGAATATATATATATATATATTTTTTTTTGAATATATGAATATATATATATATATATATTCATATAAAATTTTGTGGAATTTTTTTGAGACAAGGTTTCTCTGAGTAGCTCTGGCTGTCCTGGAACTCTGTAGACCAGGCTGGCCTTGAACTCACAGAGATCCCCCTGCCTCTGCTTCCCAAGTGCTGAGATTAAAGGCATGCACTACAACACCGAACTTTGATATTTACATTCAACAATAACCATACAATGTATGTATAAGAATTTCCAATGAAAGCTGTACAGAGATATAATGGTATTTATCTGCATATAGACTTGTAGCTTTGAATAGGTCTGTTAATTCCTAATTGTCTAGGTTCTGGGTCTATCTCATCCAAACTCGTACCTACTGACCATGGAAGTACATCTCTATAGAACACTGCTGGCCTTAATTTAGCAGTAAATTCTGAGTGTGCACTCAAGCCAACCCAAGCATCATGTTTAAATTTCACGACTGTCCAAACAAGGGTCCGAGTGAAGTTTAAATGGCTGCTCACAGGCCAAGCAGACATATGTGATACAAGAACAATGGCCTAAGAATTTGGAATCTTTGGCTTTATTGAGTCTGCGACTCATGATAAGCTGTGGGGTGGGTGGCAAGACATTGTGATGACAGCTAGCCTTCCTGAGCATTTACCGTGTATCCTTTACCAATGGCATAGACACGTTGTCTTCTGAGGGCTCTGCACATCCCCTGGATAGAACAAGAGAGGCAGCCATGAATGTAGCCTAGCCCACGTGGGAACACATGCTTGTATCCCTTAACGATGAGCTCGAAATTGTTAACCTGTGCTCACCACCGACCTGGGGGTCATGAGTCACCGCACAAGAGCTCACATACGAACATGCCTAGATGCGTTCAAGTCTATCGGAGTACTACACATTATCTGATTTGTAAGGTCTATCCTCTAGCCAAAGTCCAGGGCAATCTTTGCTGCATGAATTTCAGATTTCATCATAGTCATTTTGTGGAAGGCAGACAGTTTCTTCACAGATACTCATAGGTGAGGCACGCCTGTTATTCCAGCCACACTCCATGTGGGATCTCTCCTCATATGTGAACTAACACCGATTAGAGATGGGTATCTGTGCTTGCTTTTCACAGGGAGTCAGAGGCAGTAGATCTCTGTGGGTTCAAGTCAAGCCTAGTCTACATAGTGAGTTCTGGGATAGCCCAAGCTACCTAGTGAAATTCTGTCAGAAGAAGAAGGAGAAGGGAAAGAAATTGAGAAATTGGGGCTGGAGGGTTGGCTGGACAGTAAGAACACAAACAGCTCCTGAATAGGACTGGAGTTCATTTCCCCACACCCATGCTGAACAGCTTACAACAACCTGTAACTCCAGTGTCATGGGATCCACTACCTTCCCCACCCACGCAGACTCATACACATACACGCAACATAATAAAATTAACTTTAAAAAACCAGGCTGGGGTAATCCTGTAGTGGTGTTTGATGGCATTGTAAGTTTGAGTCCTAGAAGTGGGAAGAAAGTGTCTGCCACACTCCTTGCGAAAGTCACACGTGAGAACTCAGAGGACCACCCCAGTTTTAGCCTGACCCGTCCGTCACTCCATAGCAGCATGCATGGAAAGCTGGGAGAAAGGACATCTCTGGTCCCCATCCTACCCTCTCTCACTGTGGGCTGGCTGGTCAGAATTTGGACAAGTGTGTCACACAGAGAACAGAAATACATGGCAGAGAAAAGAAAGAGCAGAAAAACAAGTGACAGTGGCTACTTATATCTTTTCCACTCTTCAGTAATTTATTATTTGTGAACTGCACAGGATGAGTTGTATCAGTATGCCCAAACCATCTCCCAAAGAATGACATCATGGCTCCAAGCTGGGCAGATTCTGAGTTATTTGAAGCCAGCAATACTGGCCAGCCACCTGGCACATTACCTGACCTTCCTAGTCTCATTGTGGTTCCTGCTCCTTTCTCTGTGTCTGCCTGGCAACCTCTGCCCCCCCCCTCTTCCTCTCTGGTCCTCACCTGGGACCTGCTCTTTCTCCACACAGAAGTCCTGCCTCCTAATCCTGCCTCAGCCCTTTGGCCATCAGATTTTTATTGAAACCAATCAGAAGGTGATAAAGAACAATTTTTTTAATTTATTTTTATTACTATTTTTCAAGACACGGTTTCTCTGTGTAGCCTTGGCTATCCTGGACTTTGTAGACCAGGCTGGCCTCAAATTCACAGAGGTCCACTTGCCTCTGCCTCCCAGAGTGCTGGAATTACAGGCATACGCCACCATGCCCAACTTAGAATAATGTTTATTAAACATTGAGACAGCAGATGCTTCCTAAAAATGACAGTGCACAGAAATCAGTCTTTGAATAATGCAAGGATAATCTTTAAACAGTGCACAAAAACATCACTCCAACAATGAGTGGATCAACATAGGTACATCTCATGCCTGATACTAGATCCATTTCCTTAGTAAAACTTAAAAATTGCCAAGAGTGAAATCCTTTATCATTAATGATGAGTACAAGGTCTGCCTATGTGGATCAGTGGAGATGCTACAGTGGAGGCAAGAGAGGTGGAGAAGGGAGTATCCATATTCCAGGACTTCAAAGTGATCCCAGAAAGTGGTGGAATTCTGCCATGTAATCATAATATTCATTTCAGATGTATGTATGTATGTATTCATTTATTTATTGAGGACATGGTCTTTTTATGTAACCTTGACCATCCTGGAGCTCGCTGTGTAAAACAGGCTGGGTTTGGACTAACTAGATTCCCTACCTCTGCCTTGGGGGTGCTGAGATTAAAGGTGTCCATCAGTACGCCCAGCCCCATTTTAGGTTTTTTTTTTAATCACACATAATGTGTGCATGCACAAATAAGCAGGTGCTCCTAAAGGGCAGAAGAGAGGGCAGATGCCCCGGAACTGCAGTGAGAGGCAGTTGCAAGTCCACTGATGTGACCTGAGACTGCTTCCTCTGGACGCGCTGGAAGCATTCTTAGGCGCTGAGTCCTGCCTCCAGTCCCGACACAGATTCTTTCGCAGTGCCTCAGGTTCCTGTTGCAGAGTAGGCCATTTCCCTCCAGGTCATCGCTTTTTCTTCTCTTTCCCATCAGTGGGTATGGCCCACCAGCAACACAGTCATGATCTCTGCATCTCCTACATGCACTAACTCTAACCACGTAGACCAAGTCTGCACAACTTTGTCCATATCAAACCAAAAGCCCAAGGTAACTTGTGCTTTGACTTGACAATTATTTTGTTTTCCTAGTGTCACCTCAGAAGGAGGAAGTGGTACTGTCAGATAACCAGCAGTCAACATCAGTGTTGGTGAAAGTAAGACACCATTTTTTTTTTCTAAGATAATTTCATGATCCCAAGGTTTTACTCAGTTAACACATTTGAAAAGCAAAAATTCATGTGTATACCATACAGTGTTTACTTGCAAAGAAGAGGGTATAAAAATGTTACCAATTCATCCCTGATTCAAGAAGGTCTAGAAAGCACTGGTGTCCCAGGGGCCCAACAGTCATGTGGGGGCTTTCAGAGACTGAGATATCAACCAGGCGTGATCTGCACCTAGGCCCCCTGCACACATGTAGCGGATGGGAGGCTTGGTCTTCAAATGGGGCATCTGGCGCCTGAGAGATGGAGGACTATTTCTAACATGGACTCTATTGCCTGCTTTTGGATCACTTCCCCCTGGCAGGGCTGCCTTGCCTGGCCTCAAGAGGATGAAGATATTCTCAGTCCTGATGTGACTTGATGTGCTGGGGAAGCTTGATACAGGGGGGACAGGGGCTCCCCTTTCTGGGGGAAAAGGAAGAGAAGAAAGGGGAAGAAGAGGGAGGAGGGGGGACTGGGAGGAGGGAAGGGGAGGGGGTACCCTCAGGATATAAAGTAAATAAACTAATATGAAATTTAAAAACGGGAAATGCCAACGTCGGGGTACACGTGTGCTAGGGGGCCGTTTCTTTATTGCATTGGTTATTTTTCACTCAAACATTGACATTATCTACAGAAAGTCTGTGTTTTTGTGTCACCTCAGCTATCTTCTACAAGAGACTTCTATCCTTTTAGAATGTTTCCCCAAAGTTTATGTAACATATGAAAATATTTTCAGTGGGATGGTATTGAGGGGCTGAGATCTTTGAAAGATGAGCCTCAGTGAAGATACTTGGAACATGGAGTCACCTTAGAAGGGATTAGCCTTTCAAGAGCAGATTGTTATGAAAATCCTCTGCCATGTTATGACATAGCTTAAGGAACCCTCATTGTAAGGCCTGATAGATAGTGTTGCCTGACTTGGCCATTGAATCAGAGAACATCTAGAAAGTAAACAATTTCTTTACCAAGGACCCAGATCCAGGTTTTTTGGGATAGCAAGACATAATACACCAATAATGGAGTCTTTGGTTTGATACACTGGTTTTTTTTGGTTGTTGTTTTGTTTATGTTATGTTATGTTATGTTATGTTATGTTATGTTATGTTATGTTATGTTATGTTATGTTATGTTATGTTATGTTATGTTATGTTTGTTTTGTTTTGTTTTGAGACAGGGCCTCACTGTGTAGCCTTGGCTGGGGTGAAACTTATTATATAGACCAGACTGACCTCTTACTCATAGAGATCCCCCTGACTCTGCCTCACAAGTGCTGGGATTTAAAGGTGTGTACTTCACACCCAGAATCTCAGCCACTGTTGCCCATCAGGGTCAGCAAAAGCCTGAGTGGGCAAAGCGAAGACCTAGGTAAACAAACTCAGTATGACCTGGACCTCAGATTGTTTCCTTTTCTCCAAATTGCAGATCCAGTCAAAAAAGAGGAGATGCAGTACGTATTCTGGAGTTCCTTCCTTCCTTCCTTCCTTCCTTCCTTCCTTCCTTCCTCCCTCCCTCCCTCCCTCCCTCCCTCCCTCCCTCCCTC